>NC_041725.1:17118054-17418054 GCF_900700375.1 Denticeps clupeoides | reverse complement strand
TGGGTGTGTTTACTTCTGGGTTGGGTGACCCCTTGGTGCCCCGTGGGCTTGGTGGTGGAACGCTGGCCATGACACCGTAGTTCCACACAGTCTGAGGTTCTTGATCTTTCTGTCTGGACCTGTGTGGCTGATCATTATTGGCATCTGTTCCCATATTTTCTTTCATTTACATTTACAGCATTTACCAGACGCCCTTATCCAGAGCAACTTACAATCAGTAGTTACAGGGACAGTCCCCCCCGGAGACACTCAGGGTTAAGTGTCTTGCTCAGGGACATGATGATAGTTAGTGGGATTTGAACCTACCACCAGATACTACCACCCAGAAAAGCTTTTCTTTTATTGATATGATCAACTTTTGTGTCCTACATTATAAATTATCTGTGGTTTGTGGAGACGTTTATTACATCTGTGGTGTCAGTATGGGAGATTGAGGATTTAGGACGATTGGAGTGAACATTGTCCAGATTGCTCTCGTCATTTCATCCATCACCATCGGGGTTCTTCATCTCACAGATGTTCTAGGCTGAATTAACCGCCTCTGTGTGTGTGTGTGTGTGTGTGTGTTTATGTCACGTCGAAATACGAGAGTCTCTGTAATGACTAGATTCCAGAACGCTGGATGAAAGAGAGACGCCATTCGCTCCGTGCCGCAATAATTGGGTGTGTAGGGGTCAGCAGGTCGGGGTCCATGTGCATGAAGTGCTGGCTGGAGTTCAGCAGTGGACAAGCCCCCTTTCACTTCCACCGACCCGACACTAAAAGGCCAGGGTGCGGGCCGCCCCCCGGCGAGGGGAGAAAGGGTCCTGCAGGTCATCCGATGAAGGATGATGGCCAATTAGGCGGTAACGGGCCCCCGTGGGTCGCTGTTTACTTTTGATCTTGGGGTTCTGCTCGTATTTCGTGCTGTTAGACCCCATATGCTCAGAGTTACGGCTTTGCAGTCCAACCTGGTCCGACCAATCAGCGGCGTTGTCTCCTGGCCTGAGGAGATTCGATTGTGGAGCTGAGCCTGGGACAGACTGCACAGCCCAGTTCTATTCGCTCAGAACTGTCTGTCCACTAGGGGGCAGTGTGTCTCCTGCTTTGAAAATGAAGCGGCGTTGCTCAGTCCGGCCGGTAGTGAGTTCTAAAAATCTGACCATCAGGGAAAACTCTCACTCTCCCTCTTCTAGGAGATTCTTCATCAGCTTCGCTTTGGCTCGTGGGTTCTGCTGTGAATCCTACTGAAGGACTAGCCAATGCTCTCGTGGGCCTGTGCGGTTCTGTGAAGATGCCACGTTCCATGGAGGCCATGGTCAGGATCTTCACTGGCACATGTACCATTCAGACCACACCCATCAGGGTGAACTACTTCCTGTTTCCTTCCTGCCTGAAATTATAATATAACAACTTCATGAATCAGGGTGACGGACGTCAATCACATGATGCATTTATATTAGAACGGTCCAATGCATCATTTACAAATGACAAAAATGACAAGAATATGCACTACAGTGCAGCATGTGGACAAGTGCTCCTGTCTGGCATCACAAAAGTGGCGCAAATTTTACACTTAACCCTGAGTGTCTCCAGGGGGGGACTGTCCCTGTAACTACTGAATGTAAGTCGCTCTGGTTAAGGGCGTCGGGTAAATGGCGATTTTACTGATCATGCGTCTATAGAGATGTAGACGCTGACGGCCGCTGTGCGTTCTGCATGCAAAGTGGGGTTGCGTGTCCCCCGAGTGGTGACATCATTAGCTCCTATCATCCGACTCCACGTTAATAAGTTGTTTTTTTTTTCATCCTGATAATTCCCATGACGCTGAGCGTCAACAAGCTGAGCATCAACCATTTTCCCGGCTCTGAACGTGAATCCTCACTCTGGTGGAGTGGCGCAGAAGGCGACGGGGCTGAAAGCCCGAGCAGACGGGCGTCTGCCGCAACCTGCAATCACATACCAGACGAAACCGCGGGGGACACGCCCACGGCGTTTGATCAGGGGTTCCGACCGGAGCGCGGCAGGAACAATGGGACAGGTGTGCCACGCTGTTATCTGAGGGCCTTGACGGAGTTCTCTCTCTCTCGGGTGACCGTGGTTGATGTCGTGTACCCGAGAGATTTGACCGTTGATGCCTTGTCTGTGCAACGTCAACATCAGGTTTCCGGTTCCAGGTGAGGGGGGGGGCAGGTGGAGAACCCGCAACCGTTGTACTGTGACCGACAAGATGGGGCTCGCCGGTTAAAATGTCCTGCTTTCCTATGGCATCCATTGAATTCTGTGTACCTGTAACCACTGGTACTGTGGGTGACTGAAAATGAAGGAGTGAAAGTGAAGCGATTGTCACTGTGATACACAGCAGCACAGCACGTGGTGCACACAGGGAAATGTGTCCTCTGCTTTTAACCGTCACCCCCGGGGGGCAGTGTGTGGGGACGGTGCACCTGAGTGCCACCTTGGCGGATCGGGATTCGAACCGGCAACCATCTGATTACGGGGCCGCTTGCTTAAACCAGTTAAAGGGTTCTATTGCCCTCGCTGGTGGGCTGCGGTAAGTGTTTGGCTCCACCCCTTCCAATACGTTTCAATGATTATCCACGTCACTTTTTTTAGTTTTCCATCCACAATGTTGGATTCAGCGTTTATCAGAAATCAGCTTTACCTGTTTGTGAGAAGGTGGGAATGAAGGTGTGGCGGTCTGTAGGACCATCATCTCCTACCATGTGAGCAGACTGAGGTGAATAATGTTGAATTCACAACATGTTGAAGGAATTCGGTTTTCATTCCCGTAGAAAAGTAGGTACTAGAGCCACGGTCGATGGTCCTGCTTGACCTCACGAGACTCTCCTGAGGGCCAACCGGTCCTCTCCTCCCATGGGCATCTGGACCGGTGGTTGGCTGAGGCATTCTCCCGGATTCTGGTGGACCCTCATCTTGCACTGGGCCACAGTGGCGCCAAGGGCGGCATTGGCTGAGAGGGCTCCGGATTACTGGGGATTAAGTGGGGAGGCTGGAATTGTTCCATGCCCCCTGGCACCGGAGCGCCCGTCATTGTGTTTCACTAATCAGACCTCAAAAAGAGTGCTTTGTGTGTGTGTGTGTGTGTGTGTTAACAAGTCTTGTTTTTCCAGATGCTGCAGGTCATTCACAGTGGGGGTGTGGTCATTTCACCATGTGTTGACCTGTAACCGCGCCCCCCTCGGAATGCCGGACTGTGATGTTATTTACAACGACCTGACGGTCAGACCAGCGTCTCTGTCCCCCGTCCCCCGTCCCTTTACCTGGCGTCCGCCTCCGAGCCACCAGCAGGTGACCGGTCGGACCTTTTTATGTCAATCCTTGTTTTCAAAGCGGATTAGTATTCCAATTATGATAAGAGGCCTGTGGAGCTGGCCCCGCCCCTCGCCGGGGCTCCAGCAGAGTCGGCATGACTCCGTTACCCCTCTTCAACTGTGCCGCACTTTTCCACTGAAAAAAACTGCCCCTAACCTTCGCTGGTCTCATGGCGCGAAGCAGTGACGTCACGAGCATCGGGCGGAGTGATCGGAAGCTTCAGAAGAGATAATGGATGCTGAAAAAATGAAAGCTGTTCCAGCTATATGGACGTCCACCGAGAATGCACGAGAAGAAAGTGTAGGAAGAAATAAGGGGAGGAGGCTTCATATGAACAACACAACTGTCAATAAGCTAAAACAAACAAAAAAAAATTGGAACAAAGACAACAGGGACAGTGGTGGAGGTCCAATAGATTTCTATTACGATGTAATGGATTCGTGCTGGGATTTCTGTTCAGTGGGCGTGGCCTGTGACGTATTATCATGCGGCTCCCGCTGAGCTCCTGTCTGGTGTATGCGCAGACTGGATCTCAGTTCAGCCCTGTGTATTGGAAGAGAGGTAGCCGGACCATGACGCCTGGTGTCCTAAGCAGACCCCGGAGAGCCGCTCACTGGATTGACCGGGAGCGGAAAAAAAACGCTGTGCCATTTAGGGCTTTCAGCCCGAGGGCACGTAGTGGAACTCTGATCGTTTCACGTTTCACAGCAGTGACTCGGGGTTCACGGAGCGGTTCCACCTCCTACCACACGCATCTCTTTACACAGATTAACTCAGGGGGCCTTAAACTGCAGATCGTGGCCCTTTTGGGGGGTTAAACGTGCATTATAGGGCAGTCATGCATAACCACAGCTCGTCTAACAGTCTCACAGGGTGATAGTAGCCTAGTGGGTAACACACTCGCCTGTGAACCTGAAGACCCAGGTTCAAATCCCACTTACTACCATCATGTCCCTGAGCAAGACTCCAGGGGGGGACTGTCCCTGTAATTACTGGTTGTAAGTCACTCTGGATAAGGCCATCTGGTAAATGTAAATGTCTTACAGAACATATTTGCATTTTGTTATATCAGAATGTTTCCAACATGGGGGAACCTGGTAGTGTTTTGTTGAGGTTGCGTATGCAGTGAAAGCTCTCAGGGTCAAACTCTGGATTAGCGCTCCTGTTCTCGCCCAGTGGACTCCTCCAGCGGAGCATGAAGCGATTAGAGGCGGTCCGGCAGGGCCCGGACTGAACCATCCACTCCCAGCCTGGGGGGGTGGGGTGGGTGGTGGAGTGAAGGGTGCTGGGGGTGGGGGCCTGTTTGGGGTGAGCTCTGCAGATGTTCCAGTGGAGCTTAGCAGCAACACGGTGGTCAGTCTGTCAGCATGCCCTGGTCGAGGGACATGAGGAGGACGTCGGCGGTGGCTGCGTGAGGCAGAGGGAGACGAGCAACTTTACTTCGGGCCATGGCTCTGGGATGCTGTGTGCCACTGCGGTCCCGAGGTAAACTTTCGGGTTCCACCAGATGTTGTCTCAGTTAATCCTGTGCTGTGTAGTGACTCGGTGACTCCTGGTTTGCTCCTGGTTTGCTTTGTCCTGGTCTGCGGTAGGAAAGTGTGAAGCGTGGTGTTAAGTAAATAGGTAACATTTGGGCCTGTGTGTGTGTGTGTGTGTGTGTGTGTGGCTGCGGTGTCGTGTCAGGAGCAGCTCTGGTGATTAGAGGGTGGCTGCAGGTGAAGGAGGGTCTGGGCTGATGAGGTGAGATGAGGTGAAGTTTGGGGGATGGGATGGGGAAATGCCTCCGTAGTCTCGGAGACTGTGCTATTGTACATCTTGTTCTTGTGCTGTTTTTTTAGCTGTGTCGACTTGTGTAACTGTGCTGCTGGAAGTTGGCTGGTGATCTATGAGACTGTGCTGTTGGTCGAGTTGTGTGTTTTTTAGGTTTTTTATTCCTGGGGGTGGGGGGTAGCTGTGTGGTTTGGAACTGTAACTGTGCACCTTGATCTTCTGTGCCGTATTCATCATGTAAGTGTTGTAATTTAACTGTGCTAATTGTGGATGGCTGGTGGTCTATGAGATTGTGCTGTTGGTAGAGTTGTGTGTTTAGGGTTTTTATTCATGGAGGTGGGGGGGGGGGGGGTATTGGGTGGAGATGGTTTAGCTGTGTGGTTTGGAACTGTAACTGCACCTTGATCTTCTGTGCCGTATTTATAATGTAAGTGTTGTAATGTAACTGTGCTAATTGTGGATGGCTGGTGAGGTATGAGATTGTGCTGTTGGTAGAGTTGTGTGTTTAGGGTTTTTATTCTTGGAGGTGGGGGGGGGGGGGGGTATTGGGTGGAGATTTTTTTTTTTTTTTTTTGGTTTAGCTGTGATGGTTTAGCTGTGTGGTTTGGAACTGTAACTGTGCACCTTGATCTTCTGTACCGTATTTATAATGTAAGTGTTGTAATGTAACTGTGCTAATTGTGGATGGCTGGTGAGGTATGAGACTGTGCTGTTGGTAGAGTTGTGTGTTTAGGGTTTTTATTCTTGGAGGTGGGGGGGGGGGGGTATTGGGTGGAGATTTTTTTTTTTTTTTTTTGGTTTAGCTGTGATGGTTTAGCTGTGTGGTTTGGAACTGTAACTGTGCACCTTGATCTTCTGTACCGTATTTATAATGTAAGTGTTGTAATGTAACTGTGCTAATTGTGGATGGCTGGTGAGGTATGAGACTGTGCTGTTGGTAGAGTTGTGTGTTTAGGGTTTTTTATTCTTGGAGGTGGGGGGGTATTGTGTGGAGATGGTTTAGCTGTGTGGTTTGGAACTGTAACTGTGCACCTTGATCTTCTGTACCGTATTTATAATGTAAGTGTTGTAATGTAACTGTGCTAATTGTGGATGGCTGGTGGTCTATGAGATTGTGCTGTTGAGTTGTGTGTTTAAGGGGGGCAGTTTCATGGACCGTGCCTGTTGGGGGTTGGCCGGTGGGTTTGATACTGTATCTTTGGTAGAGTTGTGTGGTTAAGAGTTTTTCGGGGTGGAAATGGTTTTGTGTAACTGCGCTCTACTTTCTTTGGGGACCATCAGGCCATTCAGGTAAAGCGATAGGAAGAGGTCATGTTTCCAAGGGGAGAGTTGGTTTATCAGGAAGATGATCTCCAATCTAATCTCCTCTCATTTAGTTTGTGTTAAGACCGAGCTGATCTGGGAAGGGTCTGCCATCATTGCTCATGAGATTATGGAATATCTGTATAAACACTAGAGTGGATTCTTTACTTTGACTGAGCATTTTTCGTCGACTTTAAGCTCTGTTGGTAGTGATGCAGCTCCAGCTCTTGCTCTCTTAAAACCCATGTGGAGATCAATGAGATGTGTCAGGAGAGTGAAAGTGACTGTTTTTCTTCAGCCCCACCCCAAGCACCATCGATCGTCAAATCCATGACTTGTGCTGAGCGAGGCTGTTGCAGTACACAAGCGAGTTTAAAGGATGAAAGGAACACTGTCCAGATGTGCAGCAGAAGATGCCATGTGACAGGGTGGTGACAACAAGTGCTTTGTGAGAGGTTATTCCTATTTCTGAATTTATTTCGGGGTTCAGTCCCAGGCTTGTTGTGCTTTATAACCCCTCAGTGCTGTAGGCCGCCCGGCCACAGACATGGGACAGCGGGGCTGGAGCTGAGCTCAGCTCGCTTCTGCCCGAAGGCCAGCGGCGCTCTGCCGGGCCAACAGTTCACCTCCCAGCAGGAGACCCCTTAAGTGGGCAAAAGACACGCAGACCAGCGTCTCCCAGCCCACCGTGGTCCCCCCTCCCCCAGTGTGAAGCGGCGTGCCGTCCATCCAGGAAAAGACAACAACACAAAGGCGGGTCTGACCTAAAAACCAGGCCCTTGAGGGAAGGGAGACTCGGAGATGGTGCTGGTGCAGCTAACTGTCTGTAAGCACCTTTGGGAGCTCAGGAGGGTAGAGGTGAGAGGTTTACACCGTTAACACTTCTAATGAGACCTTCCTGCTAATCACCAGCGGGGAGAAACGTTCTCACGTGGTCCTCGTGTCTGCTCCAGGCTCCTTTTTCATGCGTGGAGAAATGATTAGAAGCTGTCGGAAGTGTTCACTTCAGCGTTCTCTCTCTCTCTCTCTCTCTCTGTCTTGCTCTGACATTCCTTTGAGCTTTGAGAAAAGAGGCAGCCCCTGAATACGCCAGCACCTTCTCCCATGAGCCCCTGGGACTGTCAGTATCTGCAGTCAAATCTCTCAAGCCGAAATGAAAACAGGATCAGGGGCCAAATCTGGGTCCCTGGTCTCACTCTATTGTCACCCCCACTTGTACTTCACCTCCCTCACAATGGAGGAGACTGGGTGAAGGACTGTTCTACACGTTCTTCAGATGTTAAAAAAAAAAAGTAAAAATTTCACCTCCCCTTTAGAGGTGATTTTAGGGGAAATTATGGGCCAGACAAAAATCCTATATAATCTTCCTGGCCTTCTGCTGCATGATGGGAGGCTGTTGCTGCTCATCTTGCCTTCCTGAACCGCTCTGGATGAAGTAGCAGGTTTTCCTGGGGGGAGGTTCTCATCAGGTGTTCCTGTCCCAGTGTCTGTTGGGGTGGCACTATTGAAGGCTCCTTGACTCTGTTCCCAGGGCGTAGTGGTTCGGTGACGGATGCTCCATCTGCTCCATCATCTCCAGCAGCAGGCCGAATTTCTGAGGCTCAGGCTGCCAACACAAAGGTGCATTGTGCAGAACTTCCAGAGGTTCCAGAGGTTGCGTTGGTGTGTTGTAGAATGCAGGTGTCTGTAGGTAGAACAGAATTGTTGGATTGCCTACAGGAAGTAACATGGGTGGCAGAAGCGTTTAATGCCTTCCAGGAGCCGCCAAAGATCTCAGCAGGAGGAAGCGAGGATGCAGGTCCCGTATCCTGATCTAGGAAGGAGGAGAAGGAGGGAATTACCGGTGGAAATAAAAGGCTTCTGCTTGAAGAACCTGCATTAGCTCTCCATCTACTGCTGACCGCCTCTTTCCATTCTTAGGAACACAGTATCTGAAGAACACCTGGGAAGATCACGTGTGGGTCATTTACATTTACAGCATTTATCAGACGCCCTTATCCAGAGCGACTTACAATCAGTTGTTACAGGGACAGTCCCTCCTGGAGCAATTTAGGTTTAAGTGTCTTACTCAGGGACACAGTGGTAGTAAGTGGGATTTGAACCTGGGACTTCTGGTTCATAGACGAGTGTGTTACCCACTAGGCTAGTGTGGGGGTGTCATCTATAAGGCCTATTAAAGCCTATTGAGACATACATACTATATGTGATTATGGGCTATTTAAGAAATAAATGTTGTTGTTACTCTTGGATGATTATGACATGAGTTGGTTTGCAGACACATATTGCCTTCAGGGGGTATTTATAGTTATTTTTTAATACATATTTTGTCTGGACGTAATTCTTTGCTTAAGGGGGCAGTGGTGAATCCCGATCCACTAAGGTGCCACTGAGGTGCAACTGAGCAAAACACCGTCCCCACACACCTGTCATGGCTGCCCACTGCTCACTCAGGGTGATGGGTTACAAGCAGAGGACACATTTCGTTGTGTGCACCGTGTGCTGTGCCATGTGTCACAATGACAATCACTTCACTTTCAACACTTCATAGATCTCCAGTGAACTCCAGTACACTCCAGCACTTTCACTTTCAATCACTCTAGACTTTTTTTTTTTTTTACTTTTCACTTTATACTTTGACTTCACTCATTTGCACACCTTCACCCTTCCTATTACACATACTTTATGTTAAAGACATAAAAGTTTAATATTTGGTTATTTGCATATTGGCTCATTGTATACTTGCAATATTTGCAATACTGTGTTCAGTAACAGTCAAAAAAGCATTTCACAGCATATCATACCGTGTATGACTGTTTATGTGACAAATAAAATTTGAATTTAGATTTTTTTGCATATTTTTTTTCAGTGAGTGGAGGTGCAGAAACAAATTCTGATGGAAATCGAGATATCAGGCTCGTTCATGCTCAAAGTGTGATGGAATGAGGGTTGTTATACTGTTTTTAGTACTGTTTTTATTTCTGGAACTTGAATAAATGTTAAATGAAATGACCAGGTTACTGGTTTTCGTCAGCTTCATGAAGCTGATGGATGAGGATCCATCCTTGGTTCCTCAGCATCCTTGGCTGGTGCACCAGCTAGAAATGATGTTCGGTGCGTGCTTAAAAGAGTCCGAGATGAAAGCTCCTTTGTTTCTCTATATAATAATCTGGAAAACACCCCCAGTGGTCGGGGGTCAGGCCAGGGTCAGATATAATGGTGTAGTACAAGTATGAGCTGTTTTTTTTTTTTTTTTTGTGAAATAAGATGGATTGTAGTGCAGCATTGAGAAGATCAGCCTTCAAGCGCTCCACTGAATTCCTGACCCAGATTTGTCCGCCTTAATACTTCCGAGCATTAATGACCGGGGCGTCGCGATAGTGGGGGTGCCGGCTGCGGCTTTATTTATTCACGTTCGAGCTGTGTCTGTGCAGAGCAGGCGCTGTGTGTTGTGCAAAGCCTCGGGTCTTCAAGACTAAGCCATAAGACAGAAAAATCTGTCCGCGCCCGGACGCGTGTAAAGACGCAACACATGTTCCAGCCTGTTATACAGACTACACTCACAACGTCGGTCCTGCCACGAATAAATATGAACAGAAGAATTCATCAAGAACTTCGCGTTTGAACGATCTGCTCTGCCGTATGGGTGAGGAGGGGGAGGAGCTTCACCCAGGTGATCTGCAGTGCAGGTGTCGCCTTGCGTGACGCCCCATTGTCTCTCAGCATCTAAAGCTGCACATTGTCTTGCTAATGTTGTGTTATCTGATGAGCCATTAGCCCCCCGTTTTCTTTCTTTTTTTTTTTTTTTTTTACGGGGTTCAGTCCATCAAACCGGCCAATCAGATAACAACGTGGTTATGCTTTCAAAGCCGGAGTCAGTGGAGAGGAAAGGCTTTCCGGGTGGTGTTAACGGTGAGGTGTAGATGATAAAGGAGGTAAAGAAAGTCACCATGAGAAGAATTCCAGCCCTCCTGTGGGTGTCCCGTCAGCGAGTCCAGAACTGATGATGGCCGCTCAGGGTCATTCGTCATGCACAGGACACACGTCATTGCTGCACTTGTAGATATCAAACCGTCGGCATTCCGGCAAGAGCCTGTAGATCCCCGGCGGGCTTCTGCCACCCTTCCAGCATATATTCAACTTCAGGGTAATTAGCTTCCTGCCTTAGTGGTGGTGACCCGTGTTGGTGACTTCATTAGAACCATGGTGGTTCCAGGGTCTGGAACCACCAAACAGGCCTGTTTTCACACTGGACACACAGAAGCAGTTGGTGCCGACAAGGCGCTTGTGACATTTAACTTTTAGAAATAATTGGGAAAGTTATTTTCAGTAGGTTTTTACTGTATATGAAGCATTGTTGTGACTCGGCGGTGGTCTGTTACCCATGATGCACCTGCAGGATTCAGAATGGTCAGAACTACCTCCAGTCCTTTATTCCTGTACCCTGTCGACACTTTTTTACGGCCGATTTCCCCTGTCCAGCTCGCGGTCCAGTCATCTTCTGGTTCTTTGGGGAGTGTCAGGTTCTTCAGGGTTTAAGAAATGCGACAAGGGTGTGGAGACGAGGAGGTCCGCTGATACACACACAACTAAACCAAACACTCGAACCGTGCTTTTATTTACTGTGATAAAATCACCACACGAATGAGATCTCAGTGGACCCTGGGACCCCCTGAAGGAGTTGGGGCCTAGCAGACCCTGTCTGAAATAACTTTATACAGGCGGTGGTGACCAGTAGTCAGAGGGTAGGTGGGGCTGGTAGTAAACCTAAAAGAGACAGGGACGCAGAAACACAGCCTGCCACGCAGAACATGTGGGAGCCAACAGCCATGTTAATGTATCATAATATATTGTAATATATTGTAAATGATGTAAATGATTTATTTTGGAATATTTCTCCCCTCTCTTACAGCCGTGTCTAATCTGGACGTGGAGAGCAAGTTGGCGTCCCACTACCAGGCCCCATGGCACCAGCATCGCAACGTTTTCCACCCCTCCACCCGACCACCGTGCGTGGAGGAGCTCCATCGTCACGCCAAGCAGAGCCTGCGGGCGCGGCTCCGAGGTCAGCGGCGCCTGCTCGCTCTCTCTCTGTCTCTCTCTGTCTCTCTCTGTCTCGTGTTTGCTTTATTTTGTCTGGAATTGTGCATTTTGGCCTGCGTTTGTGCGTTTTGGTGTAGCCGCTTGGCCGTCCGAGCGGCCGCGGGATCTCATTTCATTCAGGAAGCGAGCGAGCCCTGGCCATTCGAAATCTTTTATCTTGTTTTTGCTCATTTTCCCCCCATCACTGCTTAGGCGTTTCTGGGAAATGTCCCCTTCGTGAGCCAGCACGTCGTTTTTGTACTAACATGGTTAAACAGCGACCTCTAGAGGTGGAGAGTTAAAACTGACACCGAATGGTCATTTCTTTTGTCACTCAGCCAGCCGAGGGTTCTTAATTAATCTGCTCAGTTTTTCTTTTTATTGATAATTGTCGTTGTTAACAGGACGCCAGAGCTGTTGGAGGCATGCTGTAATGTGCGTCTCTGATTGCTCTCCTTGCAAGTAAAACGGACTCAATTGCTTCGTGTCTTTCTTCTCCAGTTATTTAATAAGTGTTAGAACGACGTATAACTCTGACAAAAACCAAAGGTATTTAAAACAGAGGTTATCAGAGGCAGATGAACTGATGAATTGGTAGATGGTGGCAGCGGTGGCCTAACCATTAAGGAGGCGGCCTCGTAATCAGAAGGTTGCCGGTTCGAATCCAGATCCGCCAAGGTGCCGCTGAGCAAAGTGCCGTCCCCACACACTGCTCCCTGGCTGCCCACTGCTCACTCAGGGTGACGGGCTAAATGCAGAGGACAAATTTCACTGTGTGCACCGTGTGCTTTCACTTCACATTATCACTTATAAAAAAAAAAGATTCTGTTTTCCGTCGTGTTGCGTAATTCTCCGCACGCTCGCCCACAGACGAACAGCAGCAGCCGTCCAGCGGCAGGGACGGCGGGGCGACGGTCTCCATATCAGCGGCGCCCTCTATGCCAGCATGCCCATCACCGCACGGCGCCGGGAGACGAGAGGCGAGGCATCTGAGAACGGTGAGACCCTGTTTACTCGCGTCACTCGTCTGCTGGGTGGCAGAAGGTCCATCCACATGCAACACTTCATTTTTTGCACTCATATTTACTACTTTTTAAGTAAATTGTTTGCAGTGACATGCAATTTCAGTTGCAGTTTTGATTAAAGATGAGACAGGTAAAGACCTCTCGTCTCATTGGTTTATTTACATTCTGGGCGTCTGCCGTGTCCCCCCATATTTTTATAATCTTATGCTGTACTGTACGCGTCCCTCCAGAAGCTGCGTATTAGACGCTGTGTTGACCATAACTCTGTTTCCCCCCGGAAGCTGCCTGAGGGCGACGTTTGCGAGGCAGACGCCGAGCCCCTCCAGAGACAGGTAAAGAGCAGGCGGCGGCCATGTCCATCTCGGCATCATTTTCACTTCCTCTTCATAACCGCGTCACCATTAACATGTCATGTCAGCGATTTCGCTGGGAAGCCTGGATGGTCCAGGAGAACGTCTCTGCAGATCAGTCGAGTTTATTTCTCTTCTATTCCAGGACCAGCGGGAGATCTTCACCAGACATTAACCCTCTTCTCCCGTGACTTGTCTGACTGTGTGCTTCACCGTCTCCACCCTTGTGTTTTTGGCTCTTGTAGTTTGAGAGTAGCCGGTCCCCCTCTCCCACCGAATGTTGCCACTTCTCTCCGTGGAGAAAGGTACCGTCTGCCCCGCCCATTCCTTGCCGTGGGTGCCGGCAGCCGTCTGCCCGCATCTGAATTCTAACCGCTCTTCTCTCACTTCTAATCTCCCTTCTCTGCTGAATTAATCCCAGTCTAACCCTTCAACACAAACCCACACAGCAACGGCCATTACTAAACCTAGGACAGGCCCATGGAAGTGGGCGGAGTCTATCATCTCCCTTCTCTGATGAATTAATAAGAGTCTAACCCTTCAACACAAACCCACACAGCAACGGCCATAACTACAGGCCCATGGAAGTGGGCGGAGTCTATCATCTGAAGTGGGCGGAGTCTATCATCTCCCTTCTCTGATGAATTAATAAGAGTCTAACATTTCAACACAAACCCACACAGCAACGGCCATAACTACAGGCCCATGGAAGTGGGCGGGGTCTATCATCTGAAGTGGGCGGAGTCTAACATCTCCCTTCTCTGCTGAATTAATCCCAGTCTAACCCTTCAACACAAACCCACACAGCAACGGCCATTACTAAACCTAGGACAAGCCCATGGAAGTGGGCGGAGTCTATCATCTCCCTTCTCTGCTGAATTAATCCCAGTCTAACCCTTCAACACAAACCCACACAGCAATGGCCATTACTAAACCTAGGACAGGCCCATGGAAGTGGGCGGAGTCTATCAGGTGCAGTCTGATGATGTAATTTGTGGTTTAACGGGAACTGGAAACAATTTCACTCCTAGTCGCACTTCCAGTTCTATGTTCCTAGACTTTGAGCGGCTGAACACTATCCATGCAATTCAGATCTTCACCGTGATGGTGCAGCTGGTGGAGGTTTCTCCACGTACTTTGAGTTTTGACGTTGGAAGAGCGTGCAGCTGTGCCGCTCATTGGCTTCTCCCTCTCCGGACTTCATGAATGACATTCTTTTACACTTCACCCCGAGGTTCCTCTCCTCTTTCTAAAGAAAGCAGCCCTTGGACCGAGGCCATAAACTAAATCCGGAGCTGCCCTCTCCACCCGTCTCCATCCTCCTCCACCCTTCTCCTCTCTCTTCTCTCACCCTCTTTCTCACGCACTTCTCTCTATTAAAGCAGAGTGGCCTTTAAGGTTTAGAAAAGTGATTTTGTCCTCCTCCTCCACATTTTCCCTCATTTTGGTGTTGGGGGGAGGTGGGCAGGTCGTTTCTGTGGTGACAGACTGCTTTTGTGGCCACTGTTTATTCTGAGGCTCTCATTGGCCGCTAGGAGGGCGAGCACAAAGGCTAGAGTAGCAGCTCTAAATCAGGACCCCCTTCTTCAGGGGGGTGGGGCCCAGTGCCAAAGTCCCAGACACACACACACACACACAACTCTATGCACACTCAGCAAGGTAAGCCAGTGTTTGCATTCTTCCGCTTTGGAGTGGCACCTGTCACACGGGAGGATTTCAGGGGTCCCACTGCAGAATGGAGGGTGCTGGAGAGACGTTATCTTGTTATCTTATCTTGTTGTTACATCTACAGCATGTGCCTCTCATTTCTCTCCGCTTGTCCATGTACTCATTGCTGTTCTGACCACGTCACATGACTTCAGCATGAGCATGCTTTCTATTTTTCACCTATCATCCTTTTGAGATTAAATTAATGAAACAATCAGTATAAATGTCGGTCAAGATGTGATGCATCATTTAAACAATGCTTCAGACAAAAAAAAAGCCTAAGGGGCGTGTGGGAAACCCCTTCCCTCTAACCCCAGCGTGACCTGACCACGCCGTTCTCCGTCTCCTTTCCAGGCCACTGCGCCTGCTGACCCCGACGCAGAGGGCGTGGCTCTCAGCCATCGGCCCCGGTGCCCCGTCCCTAATGTGCCCACCACACTGGACAAGCAGACCAACTGGTCGTGCGCCCTGCCACTGCCCACGCCCGAGGAGAGGATGAAGAGCGAGTCCCGAGTGATCACTTCATGCGTAGTCCCCATCAATGTCACGGGTAAGTGTGCAGCCCCGCCTCCTCCAGACGAAAATAATATTGAGTGGTCAGGTTGTTTATTTAAAGAGCTAGTTAAAAATGTATTTAAATAATTTACATTTGTTAAATTAAAAATCATTTAAATTAGAAAGCCAATATTTCAACTGGCCACTAGGGGGCAATATAAGATGTGTTAGTTTAGTAATTTTGTAACTTTGACCTCATTTGCATGTTCACAGTTCCTTATATGACACTGTATAGTGATCAGGCTTGGTCGTTTAAAGCTTTTTCAGATCACGGCTTTGTCTATTAGTTTTTTTTCCCAATCAAACTAATTCCAATTTGATAATCATTATTATCTGTTCGCTGCTATTCTAGTAATGGCTTTAATGGTGAATTTATTGAATTTTATCCCCATTGGATATCTTGAGTAGTAGGCTAGCGGTTAACCAGCTGATCTACATGAATAAACTCTTACCCAGTGTTGCTCCAGGGGATATAAGTCTGGAATTAGCTGACGGAAGCAGCTCTGGACAAGAGTTCTCCTGTCGAGTGTCTGATGATCAGGCCGTCCCTGTGACTGTGCTGAATCTGCTGTGTGTTATTTTCAGAGGAGGTCTCCGTCACTGCCTCCCCCCCAGCGATATCGGCCTTCCTCAGTGAGCCATCTTTACCTGTCCATTCACCGTGCCCTTTAATGTCTCCATACCTCCCCGTGTCAGCATTGAGCAGCAGAGAGACGCTTGGCGTCCCCGCAGTCCCCACGCAGTAAACGGGGGACAGAGCGCTGCTGAAATGCTTCATTATGTCTGCAGAAAAAGCATCTGACGCATGTCATGCTAATGACCCATCATGTCCTGCTTGTAGCATTATACCCATGCATACATAAATCACGCTCATTATTGCCAGACGGAATCGTGGTAGTTCAGGGACCACTGACTTTCTGCTTGTTTGGAGAGTTTATTTGCGCCAAGAATTTCAGAGGAGGGAAGGCGGCACACCGCGCATGCCAATTAGCCGCATTAGAATGATAAAACAAGCCCGCCTCCAAAATGTACTTACCCTCCATTGCGTCTAGTCGAGGGCAATTGGGCTTCGCCGGGGCTGAATCGTTTGACAGACACTGCACATTGTAAGCAGAGTGCCGTAATTGCCGCGCCGCTGAAAGCCGAGTCTGCAATCACATGAGAGTCATGAAGTGTGATGAGGGGGGCAAACAGCAGAAGCTCGAGGAAAGGGAAAGGCTGGTGTCTTTGGTAAACGAACCTCCATTCTTTTGTCCCAGTGTTATTTCTGTGTGTGTCCTACATTCGTATCTGTCGACATGCATGGACGTTGCACTCCGTACGGTGTGTTGCTCCGCCCCAGCCCGCGGTTGGTGTTTGTAGACGTCTGTCTCCGTGTGCATGCTCTTAAGGTGGAGCGGCAGCGCTTAAAAAAAGGATTGGCAGCCCGTCGAGGCTGCTTCTCCGCGAGCTCTCCTGCGCCGGGAGACGGGGCGCGACGTAATTAGCATATGGGGCACGAGCGTGAGAGTCCCTGGCACACAACAGGCCCTCACATGCCCAGTGTCCATTACAGGGGCCAGTTTCGACAGAGACGCCAGTGTGCGCTGCTCCCTCGTCCACTCGCAGTCGGTGCTCCAGCGGAGGAGGAAGCTGCGGAGACGGAAGACCATCTCCGGCATTCCCCGGCGCGTGCAGCAGGACCTAGGTACCGCCGTCCATTCACAGCTCTGTGCAACACGCTCAGGCTTTCAAAGACTTTTATTTGTGACTCAAAAGTCTAACTTTTGTGAAAGATGGAGCAAACGTGGCCACGTATTTAGGGTAATAATTCATTCGAATTGTTTTTTTGGAACAGACTCAGACGAATCTCCTGTTGCCAGAGAGCGGACTGTGATTGTGCACGTCGGCCCCGAGGCCTGCCGGGAAGAACTCGCCCTCACCGCCCGCCTCAAAACGAAGGACTCCGGCTGCCAGACGGAGGACTTCCTGATCGCCGTGGCCGCGCCCTCGCGCCGCCGGATCCGGTCCCAGTGGGGGCAGGCCGTCGCCGTGTCGCTCTCTCACTCCGCGGGCAACATCTCCGCCCTGCCCGACAGCGGCGACTCAATGTTCTCGGCCTCGGCGGGCTCGCGCCTGCGCTCCCGGAGCCTCCCCCGCGAGGGGGGACGCCTTTTGGACGAGGGCCATGAGGACAGCGATGAGGACGATGCAGAGGAGGACGAGGAGGAGGAAGAGCTTTCCCCTTTTGAGGTCGAGGACTTCTTGTCGGGACCTGGGGTTCACATCCTAAAGGATGAAGGGGAGAGCACGGATGATCAGGCCGTGCCCGAGCTCCATCTCCGGCAACATCCAGAGAGCCCGGAGCATGACTGGCTGCAGAGGGGACGGTCACGACTGCCGCAGAAGTCTGACATGGGCAGCTGTGAGATCTCCTCCAGCTCAGACACGTTCAGCAGCCCCATCCACTCTGTGTCTAACGCTGGGGTTCTGACCAGCCATATGGACCACAAAGAGGACCACCAGTCCTCCAGTGGCAACTGGAGTGGAAGCAGCTCAACCTGTCCATCACAAACATCAGAGACCATCCCCCCTGCGGCATCGCCTCCACTCACCGGTTCCTCGCACTGTGACTCCGAGCTGTCACTCAACGCTGCCCCACACTCCGGTGACGATGCCACCACCTTTATCCTGGATCCGTATCAGGCGGACCGGTCTCAGGGCCTCCGGGGCCATCGGACAGGCTCCTTCACCTCAACAGCACCTGACTTGCTGGAGGACGTGGGCGTCAGCATGGCAAGTGAGGGAGAGTGGAACTACACGCACCACCATGACCAATCCTGCCTTCCGGACATCAGCCCTGACCTCTCCAGGGATGATGAGGGCAGCTTGGAGTGCCAGAGCTTTGCCAGCATCACCACCTACGAGAGCTACATGGATAAGCCGCCATCGGAGAAGGCCGACACCATTTCGCACTACTCTGTTGACACGGAAGGCTACTACACCTCCATGCACTTTGACTGTGGTCTAAAAGGTAGCAAAAGCTTCACGTATAACTATGCAGCTCACGAACAGCGTCAGGCCACCTACAGGGGCCATGAAACACTTGGGAGCCAGTATCACTCCCTGAGGAAACCAAAGGTGAAGCCAGCACCACCAAAGCGTAGCTCGTCCTTGAAGAAGATCAGTGGAGGCTGGAATGAACCAAAGATAACAGGTGTCCAGCACCTGCCAGTGTCTTCCAGAGAGAGGAAGCTGCAGCTGGACTTGGCCGGCTCCTCCAGTCAGCTAGAAGGTGAGGAGTCCCTTGAGGCCTGGAGGGCTGAGAATGCCAGCAGCGCACCAGATGATTCCTTATTTGGTTTCACCGAGACACACTCCTTCAAGGATGAAGGTGCTGTGCAGTCTGACTATGCAGACCTCTGGCTCCTCAATGACTTGAAGTCCAATGACCCATACAGGTCATTGTCCAACTCCAGCACTGCTACAGGTACAACGGTCATCGAGTGCATTAAGTCTCAAGAGAGCTCTGAATCACAGACGTCCCAGTCAGCATCACGGGCCACCACTCCATCACTGCCATCGGGGGAAAACGAATTCAAGCTGCCATCTCCTGAAAAGTTTGTGGGATTGGCTTCTCCATCCAGTGGCTACTCTAGCCAGTCTGAAACGCCAACGTCCTCATTCCCCTCAGCTTTCTTCCCAAGTCCCTTGTCCCCAACCAGTGGCAAGAGGAAGCCCAAAGTCCCAGAACGAAAGTCCTCCCTCTCCTCCCTCCAGCAACGTTCTTCCAAGAGGGAACTAGAGCTCCCTGTCATACCTCCAACCCACCTTGACCTAAGTGCTCTTCACGGTGTTGACAAGCCTTCGGCCCGCAGGAATCCAGTGCACAGACTCCACCAGAATAAGCAGAAGATTCCAGCAGGAACATCCACCAGAGCAGAGGCCTTTGGTGCTACCACAGCCATCACCCCGACGGTGCTCCAATCGGTCCAGCTGCGCTCTGTCGAGCGACCCAACGCTCACAATGCCACCCGTCCCAAATGTCCCACTGTGACCTTCATCACACCACCAGCCAACACCAAGCTTTTTGAGCTGAGAAAACCCCCACCTTACAGACCCCTGGAACCCCCTGTTCAGGACCACTGTGAAGCAGACCATAGCAGTAGCAGATTCCAGCAGGACAGGCTGGCCCCAGTGTCTCTCTGGAACAAGCCTGGCTTACCAGCCCAGGTGGACCTCGATGATGAAGTTAATGAAGTTAATGTTGCCACTGACAGTACTGCTGGCCTTGGGGAACAAAGACAAGAAGAACTGTGGCCTGCAAGCTTGGAGTCTGATCACAGCCAACATTGTGATGGAACCAACGCGGGTCTCTTGTCCTTCACAGGCTCATCCACAGCTCAGCAGTCTCAGAGTCTCAACCAAGTGCCTGACGTCATGCACCAATCAGAGACTTGCACATCCAGCCATGCCAGTAGCCCGGAGGGGAATGAGACATCAGGTTTTTCAACCAGAAGTGCCTCACTGGACATCGGAGAAGATGGATCGACCCCAGACACCGAGGACTACTTCAGCAAAGGTAATTTTCAGACCGGCCTTCCATTAGGAGGCCTTTTAACCTCCCACTGCCACAAGATTCTCATGCATCCAGTGTTCTCCTGTTCACTCCAACCTCCTTTCAGACTCCACCCCCAGTGATGTCATGCTGTCTCCTCTCACCGATGAGTCTAAGACAGAGGATGAGGTTTTCCTGTCTCCTACCAAGTCCCGCACCACAGAGGACCTCTTTGCCATGATTCACAGGTTAGAGTTTGACCTTCTGCCCTCAATGCCAGTGTTGCATGCGGAGCTCCTGTACTAACGTGTGTTGTCCTTTTAGGTCCAAAAGGAAAGTGCTGGGGAGGAAAGACTCGGGTGACTCGTGTGTACGAAACTGCTCGGCTGCCGCCTCGTCCAATTTCCCTTCCAGCAACACCCTGACCCCCCCAACCACCCCTGTTGCCCCAACAACACCCACCACCCCAACAAACATGCAGAGAGCTCCCGGCCCCATCTACAGGAGCGCCAAGAAGTCCAGCACCTCCAATGAGGAGTTCAAGTTGCTCCTGTTGAAGAAAGGCAGTCGTTCTGACTCCAGCTACAGAATGTCAGCCACTGAGATCTTGAAGAGCCCAGTAGCTCCCAAATCCCCAGGTGACTGTGTCACAGAGTGGCTGACACAGCCAGAGGAGCCGCTGTCCCCCCAACAGTATCAGCTCTCGCCAGAGCCACCCGAGCAGATTTCCAGTCCATTCCCCAAAGCCAACGTGGAGGGCTTCACCGGCAAAGCCTTCCCCAGCACAGCGTCCGCGCGCCAGGGCCGCTCCAGGGCGCCACCGGTGGCCAACAGCAGCCGCTACAGCACCCGCAGCCGGCTCTACACCGCGCCCATGCAGGCCATATCAGAAGGGGAGACGGAGAACTCGGACGGTAGTCCTCACGATGATCGCTCGTCCTAGAGAGCGCGTCTTCTGCTTTCACACTGTAAGGCGCTGACCGATGAGCGGAAAACTTGTGTCAGTGCAAAGTGCCATAGCCTCAAAGTAAAGAGGAAAAAAAATATATTAAAAATCCTATGTGAGTTTGGCCCTGTTTCCCATCATGCAAGAAGTATAACTCAAGTCCTGAAAGACCAGACCTATAGTATTTGGTGTTTTAGAAAGTTCCATTGTCCCTTTTTATTAGTGGATGTTTTAGGTTCTGTTTGTCCCGGCTAAATTATGAAATCATTTTATATATTTTTTCAAGCTGGACGATGAGGTGGTGACAGACAAATGAAATTATGCCATGTAGTATGCAAACACTGGCCACCATTCCGTAGATTCACGACATCAGCGCAATCGTTTGTTTTAGCGGTTCAGAGTTTCGTTTAATTTTTGTGCTTCTTAATACATGGACACAAACATGTCATGTACTGTACATGTACAGGAAATAACTGTGAAAATCAAGGGTCCAGAGTCACAAGAAGGGAAAGAATACTGTCATATTTTACCGCCAACCCTGTCAATGAGAGGCACACTTGGGACAATCTAACTGTGGCCTTGTGTGTATTGGGTCTCTGACCACGCTGATGCTCTAAGGATTTTCTTTTGGTCTAAATGCTATTTTTTTAGACTGGAGACTTTGTATAGTTCACTCAAAGATGAACGGAATACATTCGCCAGCAATAAAATCCTGTAAATCCTGTAAGAGCGTAACAGCTTTAGCATTGGTTCCTGAACACCTTTAGCTGGACTATTTTTTTTTTTTGCTGGGTAGGTGTATTTGAGACCTGCCACACCTTTGCACTTCGTTCATTTCTTTCAGAACACCACTTGATAGGATTTTATAGGAAAATTGTAAAAAAGTAAAAAAGAGAGATACATATCTATATTAAGACAGAGAAAATATATATATGCGTATATATATATATATATACACATGTTTTTAATGACATGTCTGTGTTTATGACTCGTGGCGAAGACACCCAGCGGTTCTGGTCTTTGAGTATTTAGACAAGCACACAGATAGGTGTCTCTGACACAAACCTCAGGAGACAGGCTACGTAGCAAATAAACTCTTCTATTTTAATGGAAAATTTCATATCCCGGGCTGTTTTTCCACATTATCTTCTCCACCCGTTCGGTTTTAGCATAGATGTGTGTCACCTAACAAAAAGGAACGTAGTTTGTGGACAGACTGATCTGTGACTCCTTTGCGATATACAGGGTGGGCCATTTATATGGATGCACCTTAATAAAATGGGAATGTTGGTGATATTAACGTCCTGTTTGTGGCACATTAGTATATGTGAGGGGGCAAACTTTTCAAGATGGGTGGTGACCATAGTGGCCATTTTGAAGTCGGCCATCTTGGATCCAACTTTTGTTTTTTCAATAGGAAGAGGGTCATGTGACACATCAAATGTATTGGTAATTTCACAAAAAAAAACAATGGTGTGCAATGGTTTTAACATAACTTTGTTCTTGAGTTATTTATAAAATGTCACCAACCATTCCCATTTTATTAAGGTGTATCCATATAAATGGCCCACCCTGTATATTGATTTTTTTGAGGTTTTGTGAAAAAAACAAAAAAAGAACAGAAGAAGCGGAAGACCAGCATGGGATGAGGTGTGTTAAAATTTTCTCCCATTTGTTATTTCATAACGAGCATGCAATAAAAGGACCATTTTAAACACGTTTTGAAACTGAAATAAATCTGTGAAGCGAGAATTAAGCAAGAGATGGAAGTGTATTTGTGTTAGATTTTCTTCATTGACAATCGTTACTCTGGTCAGTAGGTGGAGCGCTGGGGAAACTCAGAGGAGACCACATCCGTGGGGTCATGAGAAGCACGGGGGACCGTGTACAGAGCTACCCAGTTGGGGGTGTGTGTGGGTGTGTGGGAAGGACACGTTGAGAGGGCAGCGGGAAGTGCCGGGATGGGAAAACGTACAGTCTTACAGGAGAGTTTTCTATGGTAAACCGGGATCGGGTCACGTCTGAGGGAGAGAGGAAGGCCTGTTCAGGAAGGCATTTGCTGTCATTGTAATAACAGACAATTGGATGAATCCCTGAAGTGTGTAAGTACCAAAATTCACCAAGACGGACACCCAAACCTGCTTTTTAAAATCATTCTGATGCAGCAATGAACTAAATTTGAATAGATTTATTTATTTAGAAAATTATGAATTTTGCGCTTTAAAGATTTTTTTAATAAAAGAAAGAAAGGGGAAAAAAAGCTTTATTGAATACAGAAACTGGTTTTGAGCTCGTGCACAGAATTCTCATGGCAGACCAGGCCTCGACTATCCGTACAGTCATGATGTAGCCGTATGCCGACAACGCGAATTCTGAACACATATCAGCTGAGGTCGCCTACAGGATACAGCTTCATTCCAACTGTCCCACTGAGACTTTTGCACTGAAAATGTGGGTGTGAGAATTAATCATTTCACCTGTTGTTGTACCTAAAGTAACCGCTGTAGGATTTTTAGTTTTTACCAAAGGTCTACGATACGTGCAGCAGAAACGTGCAGTTGAAGGGTTACGTGATTCATCACAGAAATGAGCAGAAATCTTTACAGCCCGCCTCCTTAAAGGGGTTTACATTAGCGTCTCGGTACTAGGTGAGTCTCATCCATGCAGAAAGTTCGATTTGCATCGGTTTTTGTATCTTTTGTACAAATGTGTAAATAGGATACCTTTTTTAATTGTTGCAAATATGTTTCTTTTGTAAAACGTTTTTAAAGTTTACATTTAATTCCAAGCCTTTGTATATTTTTGAGCTGTGCAACACTTTTAAGTCTTGTATTTATTTTTTAGTAAACTTTGTGAAAATCCCATTGTAAATCTTTGCCAACTGGCTGCTTAGTAAATGTGCATAGAAGAGGCCAATAAATGTGACTGCTTTAAAAATATATACATGCTTCATGGTCAATTTGTGTATTTTACAGTGTTCAGAAATCTATTATTTCTCCAACTCCAACGTCCAGCTGGGTGCAGTCGTTTGTGTTTTTTATTCATTTGATGAACAGTTGGATTGAGGTCTGACCTTTAACTCCATGACACTGACCTTTTCAAGTGAAATCCATGTCATGTTCCATTTGATCATGAATGCTCATGGACCAAAGGACTTTGTGGAGACTTTGGGATTATTGTAGGATTGAAATCTCTCTCAACCCCAAACGAGGGTGAATTTTACTTGTGTCCGCTGCAGTGTAAAGCATTGCATTATGGGATCTGTATTTTTTCTTTTATCAGCGCTTCATAATAATAGATCTAAAGGGAAAGTGAAGTGAGCGTCATTGTGAAACACTGCAGCACAGCACACGGTGACACAACGAAATGTGTCCTCTGCTTTTAACCATCACCCACACAGCATAATATAACGCACAGAAACGTTTGCCTGCTTACTGTAGTCTATTGTTGGCTGTAGGCTGTGGTTGGAATACCCGACTGGAGCTGAAATCACCAATATTTCTGGATGTCCCGACAATTCGGGCAACCGTAGATTATTGTATTACTGCTGCGTTTTGAATTTAACGACATGCTGATAAGATTTTTTTTTTTTTAAACGCATTGCCTGGAAAACTCTAGACTTTAGACTGCCCTCCAAGGTGCTCAGGAACTTCTACTCCTGCACCATAGAGAGCATCCTGATGGGAAACATCTCAACCTGGTTCGGGATCAGCACCATGCAGGACAGGCGAGCCCTGCAGAGGGTGGTTCCATCAGCCGAACGCATCATCTGTACCAAGCTCCCTGACCTTCAACCGACCTACAGCAAGAGGTGCTCTAACAGGGCCAGGAAGATTGTGAAGGACCTCGGCCACACCAACAATGGACTCTTCTCTCTGCTGTGATCGGGGAAGAGCTGCCGCTCCCTGAAGTCCAACACAGAGAGGATGAGGAGGAGCTTCTTCCCGCAGGCCATACGAGCTTCAACCACAACACTACATAAGACATTAAATCACTTCTGGACTCCATCCCCCCAGAATTTTGCACACCATCACCCTACCGGTTACACATATTTTATATTTAAAAATACAAAATGTAATATTTGGTTATGTTTGCAATATTTGCATATTGGTTCACTTGAATACTTGCAATATTTGCAATACTGTGGTCTATAGTAGTTGCAAAAGTATTTCACTGCATATCATACCGTGTATGACTGTGTGTTTCGGAACCGAGCGAATCGGCTCTTTTTGCTGAACCGAGCGAACGAACCGGAAGTCTCTGTGAGCAGAGCGGAACCACGTGACCCCGCCGCTCGGCCAAGTAGCACAAAGGCGGTCCGAGTGCCCCGTTATCCCGTCCGCGTCTGCCGGCGTCTGAGCGATAAAAGCTGCGCGACTGAACACTCGGATCGCGGTCCAGTCATGTCGATGAACGGCGAGGGCGTCGGCGCCAACTCCGCAGCAGGTGCTTCTGTATTTGGGCGCAAATCACACATTTCTATTGGAGGAATTTGAATTTCTGTTCCCAGATTATATTGCAATAGTTTCAGTGCGAGTTTATGGCATGTGCTTTCCTCACATTTGAGATAAAAAATAAATAAATATGAAATGCATGTAACATTTATGTTTAATTCAGCCTGAGAAGTCCCGCTCTTGTAATTCATTCACTTCATACAAGTATTAATCAATAAAATGCACCGTGCAAAAGCCGAACCGCTGCAAGCACAACTTCCTGCCGCACATACTGGTCCGTCCCGAACGTTTATCGCAGAATTTCCTTCTTTGTGCACGAATCGGCGCCTCGACGTGCGGCATCGTCGTTCTCCGTCCGAATGGCGTCTGCTCGTAGCGCCTCCCCGCGGCTGTAAACGATCGTTTCACTCCTACCCGTTTTTCTTTTTGTTTTTTTTGTTTACTGCATTATTGCGATCCTGAGACGTTAAAATAGTTGTGTCGATCTAAATTTGAAACAATATTTAGTGTTTAATGGTCTTTGTGTCCAGATCTCCTCTCTCTCGACTCATCTTCAACACATTAACTTGCCTATTATATATACATATATTTTTATACATGGCATTAAAGTAAAAAAATAATATATTGAGCATTATCTTCTTTTACAGCTCCTGGAGTGTCTTAGCACATCTCTACATATCAGCATTGCTACCACTTTCACTTCATTAGAATTTGGTGTTTTACGCTTTTCTCTCCCTGAGTTAAAGTGGGGAAGACTGGTTTAATAATTTTTTTTTTTTATAATTAAGTACTACATAACTACAGCACTTTGAAACAATTGGTTTCAGGTCATATGTATATCAAAGAAGAGTGTTGTGACCAGCCCATCAATACCGCAGTAAAACAGAGCAACTGCCCAGATCCGCTCCTCCATCACAACGATCACAGTGAGTAACCTTCATTTCGGCCAGTATTTCATAGAAGCAGACACTAGCCAGTTTCTCTGATGCTGTTGGTTTTAAATAGTTAAGCATTAAAACATGACATGAAAATGTGACTTTGTGCGATGATGTTCCCCCAGCCTGTCTATGCTCGTGCAGTGGCTAGAAATGTCGATCGGTGTAAAGAGAGTTCTGTTCATTCTGCTTCACCGTTCAGATCTGGTCGGATCTGGAATTTGTCCCCTTATGATGTCACAAGGAGAACGGGTACCTCCCGTTTCTCATGCCCCTCCCCTAAAACAGTATCTCCACCGACCGTCATGGCTTCCAAACGTGTGAAGCATTGCAGTTGCTCGGTGACTGGGTGTAAAAATGAGCACGAATTTTTTTTTTTTTAAAGTTCTGTCACGCGAGACTCTTAAGAACCAGCGGGTTCATTTTATTTTTTCTGGAAAAATGTCGACACGACTTCCTGTCTGTACCCGATGGTGTTCATGGCGTAATTTCCGCAAATGCCTCCTCAACTTCTATTGGCCGCTTTCCTCCTGGTCCCGCCTCTCTCCTCCTCATTAGCATTTAAAGCTACAGGCGGTGAAACGCCGCATCCTGGGAAACCTCATTGTGGGACCGGATCAATGTGGCTGTAATTCTGCACCACGGCTGAATTTCGGAAAAAGGGACTTCAGATACAGTATTAGGGGACCAAAATTGATGACCAAAAATCATAATAGGAGACCTTTAAAACCACAGTCTGTTTTTTTTTTTTTTTTAAGAACATCTCAAGACTTTGTCTTGCCAGCTGGACCAGCAATGTTCACCGCCTGATATCAGCCAGGTAAAGTTGGTCAAATTCCACTTTCGCATCAACTTAAACGTAGTATAGAATGGACGTTTTTGTCCTGGTGGGAGCAACATTCTGCTGCATGTTATAACGTTGTTCTTGTTTCTTCAGATGAGTTCAGAGCACGACGAAGAGTCGCTCACCGACGAGTTTGAATTTGAATGTCAGCCCTGTGATGATGTGAGTTGGATTTGTCTGAAACGCTAAAGTATCACATCTACAGCATTTACCAGACGCCCTCATCCAGCCAGTAGTGTCAGGGACAGTCCCCCCTGGAGACACTCGGGGGTTAAGTGTCCTGCTCAAGGGGGGGGGGGTTTGAACCTCAAGGAACGAGGAAGTGAAGGTATTCATATCTGCAGCCGGCTTCTCTTCTTTTTACAGAAGAGACCAACAAGTTCCCCTGGCACGGACCACCTCCACACTCTGGGAGAAATTCTGATGTACTGTCAGGTAACGTCTGGTCCATCGCTCCATCACGTAAAAAATGAAGTATCGCGCGTAACCACGTGGTTTCGCTCTGGTCAGATTATGTATAGCGCCATCCAGAGGCTAGACGAGAAGTTTGAGCAGCTCCAGGTTAAGGTGACGAACGTCCAGGTTTCACCCGTCCATCAGGTATGTGTGTGTGAGATCTGCATGATGTCACATGGTCAGCTTACTGTGGACCACCTTCACGTGGGACGCCTGCTCCACAGTCCCCCCACAAGACCCGGCCGGAACCCGACAGCCCGGCGGTCAAGGTGGACCCGCCGCCGAGCGTGGACGCCATGGCGGCCATGCCACAGCTGGTGCGCGTGGGCTCACAGTCCCCGCCTCCTTCGGGGGAGGGCAAGAGGCCGCCGGCCCTCTCCCCGGCGCCCGGGGTACCCAGCCCGCCCCGCCCGACCCCCCAGTCCAGCCCCCGGGACCAAGGCACAGCGGCGACCTGCCCCTCCAAGCAGAAAACCCGGAAGGCCGCCGACCCGGAGAAAAAAAGTACTGGCCCTCGTCTCCGCCTCCTCCGCGCCAGAAGCAGCGGGCGGAGCTTGGCGCGCGCTGACGGCGAGCCGCGCCTCTGCTGTGTGTTGCAGGTCTGCTGGGCGACCGCGCCAGGCAGGTCTACGTCAGCGCCGGCGCCCTGAAGAAGGCGAAGGGCGCCCGCAAGCCGCGCGCGGCGGTCCGCCTCCTGCTGCGCGCCGTCTTCACCATGGACGAGCTGACCTGCAGCAACACCCTGGGCGACGCCTCCAGGGGCCTGAAGAAGCTGGACCCCAACCGGATCAGCGCCATCAGAGGTTTCTAACCATCTAACGTTCTGGAAGAAAATTTGAGATTTTGGACTAATTATCGCGCTAAAATTTGTGGGGGGCGGGGCAGGGCAGTTTGGTTCCCGAACATTTGAATCTGGGCGCGGTCTGATGGACAGTAGTTACAGGGACAGTCCCCCCCTGGAGACACTCAGGGTTAAGTGTCCTGCTCAGGGACACTCAGGGTTTGAACCCCACTTACTACTACCACCCCACTAAAAGAAAGTGAAGTGATTGTCACACGGTGCACACAGTGAAATTTGTCCTCTGTATTTAACCATCACCCTGAGTGAGCAGTGGGCAGCCATGACAGGCGCCCGGGGAGCAGTGTGTGGGGACGGTGCTTTACTCAGTGGCACCTTGGCAGATCGGGATTCGAACCGGCAACCTTCTGATTACGGGGCCGCTTCCTTAACCGCTAGGCCACCACTGCCCCTACAGTCCTGCGCTGGTTTTACACGTTGTGGCTGCTTCTCAGCCACTTTTACGGGAACTACATACTTCGCTGTACAGTCTGGCCAGATTTCCGGAACTTTATTTCACATTCCAAAACTTTTGGGGCCTGGAAAATTCCCCCTTCAAACAGCATGACTTTTCCGAGTTTTTTTTTTTTTTTTTTAAATGACCGTAGGAGTTCCGAAATCCATATTTAACAATGAACTACGCTTGTGGAACGCCGGGGTCTCAAACCCTCACCCTGGTTACATTTACGGCATTTATCAGACGTCCTTATCCAGAGCGACTTACAATCAGTAGTTACAGGGACAGTCCCCCCCTGGAGACACTCAGGGTTAAGTGTCCTGCTCGGGGACACGGTGGTAGTAAGTGGGGTTTGAACCTGGGTCTTCTGGTTCGTAGGCGAGTGTGTTACCTGCTTCGGGCAAAAAAAAAAAAAAAATTGTTCTCGCTTTTGATTTTATCCGAACAGAGTTTGTAGCCAAGTGGTTCCCGAACTACGACCTGAAGGAGCGCGGTGAAGACTGGAAGAAGTGTTTGTCCACCATGAACTCTGCGGCCCGGTACCACAGGCTGTTGGCCAAGAAACGTTCCGTGAGTCGCACATCGTTCCTCCGAAACCCTGAAATCTCATCGACCGTAACGTCTCCGTCTCGCCCGACAAGGAGCTGGAGGGAGGCGTGGCCGGGCCGGACGCCGGGGAGGAACCCGAGGCGTCCCGCCGCCCCGTCCCGCCGCGGCCGGCGTACAAGCACACCGCGGAGATCGACGTGGAGCTGTCGGACAGCGATGGTGCGGACAGTCCCGGATATCCGCACTGGACCGTGCCGCTCGCGCCCTCCGCCGCCGCCGGCGAGACCCGGGACAAGCCGAAGGAGGCGAGTGACGTACCGCGTTGTAACCGACCGGCCCGATGGCCGCGTCCGTAATGACCGTCGCTGTGTGACTGCGTTGCAGGGGACCCGTCCTGGCAGGTAGAGGTGGCCCCGGCCGTGCCGTGACGCCCTTTACCAGAGACTGCAGGAGGCGGACGTGGCCTGGCCACCGGTTTTTTGTTTTTTATTGTTTACGGTTTTAAAATTGTATTTTTATATATTTATTTAGTTTTGTTTTAGAGTTGTATGATTTTGAAAAGCTTTATTTGCACATTTTAGGAACGATCAGAAAAGAGATTGTTTTTTTTTTAGGTACAACATTTAATTCTGATCCTGTGTGTGTGCGGGGAGTCGGCGGGACGTGGGGACTCTGTCCTGAAATAAAACATGACGTTATGACACTCGCAGCCCCGTCCCGGCAGACTAACTTAACTAAATCCAAGAAGAAAGGGGGCCCTACTTTGTCGTAGCGCAGCGTCTTAATAATGTTGTTCAGAACCCCTAAGCACTCGGCCCAAGTCTTCCCTCTAACTTCGACATCGTAGGACGGGTACATCTCTGCCAGCCACTCTAATAACACAAAAACACACACACACACACACACACACACACGTCCATCTCCGTGTACAGAACAAGTGGAGAGCACGTTAATGGACATATGCAAGGGTCCGGTACCTCGGATGGCCTCTAGTTTGTTGGGGTTCAGCTCCTGAACGCCCCTGGCCGGGTCGCCGGTGACGCCACTCGTGGCGAGGACGCTGGTGGGGAAGACTGCGTGAAGCACCGGCACTATGGCTTTCCGGGGCTCGTCCTCTTTGAAGGCCTTCAGGTAGGCCGAGAGAGGGACCCACACCTTCCTCAGGGGGCTTCCAATCAGCACTGTCAAATGAGAGGACCGCGTCTGATCAAGCATGTGAATAAACCAGGGGGCGTAATTATAAAATCATAATTATTATTAAAATGAGACGTTTAACCCTACTTATAATGTAGTCAGTATTATAAAGATTAAAAATTATAATGTAGTCAGGAGGGGTGGTGGTAGCCAGACTCGCCTACGAACCAGAAGACCCAGGTTCAAACCCCACTTACTATCATTGTGTCCCTGAGCAGGACACTTAATCCTGAGTGTCTCCAGGGGGGGACTGTCCCTGTAACTACTGATTGTAAGTCGCTCTGGATAAGGGCGTCTGATAAATGCTGAAAATGGGAGCCGAAACTTAACAACTTTTCCGTAATTTACCGTTCTGTTGTTCCTCTCCAGAGGACGGGACATCGTTCTTCATGGGCCCGGTGGCGGCGAGTGTGTTTGCAGACGGCACTGGTGCCAACACCACCGTTGTGGTCTTCAACATTTTTAAAGGGCGCTGGCCTGCACCGGTCGCGGGAGCCAGGGGCCGTTTGGGCTTTTCCCATTGGTGGCTGTCCCTCGTTGTTCTGGCAGGCCGCCCTCTACCGATCCCCCTGCCGCGGCCTCTGCTCCCTCTTGCAGAGACAGCGTCTGGTGAGAAATAGTCCGCCGCTCCTGGCTGGGAGGACTCCCCTTTCCAAGGTGGCCTCCATCGAGGGTCCCGCTCTTGGCCTACGGCCCCGCTCTGCCGACCCTTCAGCCCGGGAAGGTGGGATGTCCCCCAGGGCAGCTGTGGCGCGGGAAGGGGGGACATGAAATGTCTTTTCGTCTGTCGTGGTGTACCTCGGTGTAAAATCTCTCCGCCTCTGGACCGCAGATCGTCGATCTTCTCCTCCAGCCGCCGTATCGCCGAATACCAACGCGGCTGCAAAACGCATCAGTCGTGAAAGGCCGACCACATGGATCAATAGTTCAGCTTGTCCCCCAGAGGGACGTTCAGGGGGAGAAGCGGCGGAAGTTCAGAGATCACACGTCACCACCGGCAATCTTTAACCTCGTAGAAAAGGAGCATTCTAGAAATCTAACGGGGCATCATAGCTCTGCGGCCCTGAGTTCGAACCTTGCCTTTCATGACACGTCCCTGTGCTGTGACGCGACACGTCACAATGACAAAAAAACAATCACTGTCACTAATTATAATACTGAAAGGTCCCCTGACGTGAAAATGGGACTTCGAGAGTTTATTTAACGTTAATACGTTAGTTCCCCCGGCCTGTCTATGGTCCTGCGGTGGCTAGAAATGGCCAAACGTGAGAAGTATTGCTGTCGCTCGGTGACTGGATGTAAAAATGAACTCGAATGTATTTTTTAGTTCCGTTGCGCGAGACTCTGAAGAACCCAGTGGGTTCATTTTATTTTTATCCGGGAAAAAACGGCAACACGACTTCCTGTCTGCACCAAACGTTGTGGTTGGTGGACGGTGTTGATGACGCTCAACTTCTATTGGCCGCTCTCCTCCTGGTCCCGCCTCTCTCCCCCTCATTAGCATTTAAAGCTACAGGCGGTGAAGCGGCGCATCCTGGGAAGTCTCACTGTGGGACTGGATCAACGTGGCTGTAATTCTGCACCACGGCGGAATTTCGGAAAGAGACTTCAGAGACAGTATTAGGGGACCAACAAGACCAAAATAAATGTTGGGGGACCTTTAAAATATAAGAAATTGAACAATCAAATGAACTGAATTCTGTAAAAAAAAAAAATATTTTATCTAATATTCGCAGTGGAGAAGGTGTGGAATGTTGTTACCTCCTCTGGAGGCCTGTTTAAGTTGAAGAGCTTTGCCTGAAGCCCGTCAATCTTCTGCTCTACTCTCTGAAGGACCGTGGACAACAACTGGGAGAAGGACGGTGACATATTCACCCACGGGACACCGGAAGGGATGTATTGTATTTGACATTTCATCCTACTTTTGAAAATGAGTAGACTGGTGGACCTCACCCTGCAGTGGTGCAGGACGTCCTGTAGGACGTCGTCCTGTCTCTCTCTGACCTGGGGCTTCTCCTACGACCAGAGAAGTGGTTTCACATTTACAAACCTCGTCCATTCCTCCTCATTTCATTTGAATGGGGACATTTAACATTGAGGAACCTGAGGAACACCGGGCACGTCCCTCACGGTGGGGAACGCAGGAGGTTCTGCTGCAGTCTGCGGGCTGATGGCTGGGCAGGGATCTGACCGGGTCCACGGGGCGGGGACACGCCCGGCTACATCCACCCGCTTCGCTGATCTGGTCTTCTCAATCATCGTCCTGAGGCGATGGTGGAAGGTTTTCGGAGAGCACTGACGTGGACAGATGATGGAAAATATTGTGTGAAAATATTCATAAAGTCCATTTTAACGCTACATATCACCATGCAGCCTGGGTGAAGCTGGCCCGTACCATGCGCGATGGTGCCCTGCTCGGCATGTTGTCTTCTCCTGACGCAGGTGGGTCCTTACTGCACCGCCGATTTGAGGGGTCTTCCACATCTACAACGATTTCAGATAAACAGGGGGAACGACTGAGGAATGGACTGGAAGTAGCCTAGCGGGTAACACACTCGCCTATGAACCAGAAGACCCAGGTTCAAACCCCACTTACTACCATTGTGTCCCTGAGCAAGACACTTAACCCTGAGTGTCTCCAGGGGGGGACTGTCCCTGTAACTACTGATTGTAAGGCGTCTGGTAAATGCTGTAAATGTAAATGAGGTTGTTCTACTCAAAACTGATTACATGCCGATCTTCAATCGCCATAAATACTGAATTAAACAACACGTTCTGGCCATAACCTGGTAAACACGGCAGGAACCAGTAAGACCTGGGAGATGGCCATCTTGGACCACCTGAACCCGGAACGTCCCTTACTGGAACCAGTAAGACCTGGGAGATGGCCAAGTTGGACCACCTGAACCCGGAACGTCCCTTACTGGAACCAGTAAGACCTGGGAGATGGCCATCTTGGACCACCTGAACCCGGAACGTCCCTTACTGGAACCAGTAAGACCTGGGAGATGGCACACTTGGACCACCTGAACCCGGAACGTCCCTTACTGGAACCAGTAAGACCTGGGAGATGGCCATCTTGGACCACCTGAACCCGGAACGTCCCTTACTGGAACCAGTAAGACCTGGGAGATGGCCATCTTGGACCACCTGAACCCAGAACGTCCCTCTCCTCTGGAAATGTCCACTAAATCAGGCCGGAGAGGGAAAGATCTGCCCGTAACCTCTGAACTCGCGGCTCGGCCACGTCGTCGTCTGCATTTCTTCCGCTTCTTCTCCTTCCTCCTCCTCCTCCTCGTCGTCGTCGTCCGAGAAGTCCAGCGGGGCGAACATGAGCGGGTCCGTCTCGGACCCGGGTTCTTCTTCCTCTTCCTCCTCCAGCTTGACCACCACGTACGGAGCTCCGCCATCAGCGTCCATGGCGGTTCCTCCACGTCCTGCTCCCGCTGCCGAGCGTTAAAACGGCGACAACTTGTCACCGTTAGCCGTTCAACGTCTGGACCTGAACCGCAGGACCTTTAAACCAGTTCGGCCGGTTTGGCTCTTGTCCTGAAGGGGGCGCCCGTGTCTTCCGTGAAACGGGGATTCCGTGTGGGGGTAATTAATTCTGCTCCGTATAATAAAGTCGGTAATACCGGTTCGGAATAATCGTATTAAAGGACTGTAGACAAAAGCCGTTTCCCACCCGATGCTCATTTTTCAGAAATGTAATTAAAAAAAAATCTGACCTGTGCCGGTTTATTAAAAACAGAACCGAATTCCCGTTTACTTTGTGTTCGGAAAATATCCTTGTTTCTGTTCTGATAAATGCGCTCAACGCATTTATAATTTATGGCTTTTTTTTTAAAAAAAAACCTGATTAATCCCTATAAAATACAATAAAATCAGATAAAATATGCACAGAGCCACACCTCCAGGTTACCGGGAAAATCGATCAGGGCCTTTGTTTAAGCACGGCGGGCTGGATGGGGAAGGGCAGGGGTCTCGTTTGCAGAAGTTATTGACAAAGTTGATTATTAACTGCATATCTGGACCCGGTTCCCCTGGGCCACTGTGTTTTAATGTCTTCAAACGTGCCTTCACTGCTCATTATTATCAACTCAAACCGAAACCCCAATCGAAGACCTAACGGCGATCTCAGAGGACTGGAAAAGTGGGGAAGGATGGAAGGGATGGAAGAGAAGACGAAATAGAGAATTTTCTTTGCATTTATACAAAATATGGCCAAAAATCCCCAGAGGTCAATTGAGAAAGAAAACATTTTTAAAAAGGAATGAATGAGTTTTTAAGCAATAAACCACAATAACTACGGGCCTAAATTAAATCACATAAATTTTCTTTACACCGTACATCCATAAACTTTCGGTTTTTGGATTATTTTTATCCGTTGAACCATTAACCGAGTAATGAAAAGGGACCGTAAACTGTGAAACGTGGACCATGAACAGGTGGTAGGTACTAGGTGGTAGTAGCCTAGTGGGTAAGACACTCGCCTGTGAACCAGAAGACCCGGGTTCAAATCCCACTTACTACCATTGTGTCCCTGAGCAAGACACTTAACCTTAAGTTGCTCCAGGGAGACTGTCCCTGAAAATACTGATTGTAAGTCGCTCTGGATAAGGGCGTCTGATAAATGCTGTAAATGAAATAAATGAAATGAACAGCCCGAGCGTTCCTCTGTAGAGCCGTATGACCACGGCGACGGGTCCCATCTTTCCTCTTCCTGTCGTTTGCAGAAGTTATTGACAAAGTTGACTATTAACTGCATATCTGGACTCGGTTCCCCTGGGCCACTGTGGCTGGATCAGGCCGAAACTGGACCTCTGTGTTTTAATGTCTTCAAACGTGCCTTCACTGCTCATTATTATCAACTCAAACCGAAACCCCAATCGAAGACCTAACGGCGATCTCAGAGGACTGGAAAAGTGGGGAAGGATGGGAGGGATGGGAGAGAAGACGAAATAGAGAATTTTCTTTGCATTTATACAAAATATGGCCAAAAATCCCCAGAGGTCAATTGAGAAAGAAAAAAAAAAAGGAATTAATGAGCTTTTAAGCAATGAACCACAATAACTACGGGCCTAAATTAAATCGCATACATTTTCTTTACACCGCACATCCATAAACTTTCGATTTTTGGATTATTTTTATCCGTTGAACCATTAACCGAGTAATGAAAAGGGACCGTAAACTGTGAAACGTGGACCATGAACGGCCCGAGCGTTCCTCTGTTATGACCACGGCGACGGGTCCCGTCTTTCCTCTCCCTGTCCGCGGAGCCCGGAGGGTGATAAGCCACCGCCGGCCGCGGAGGAAAAAATGCTTTGTGGCCGTGCCAACTCGGCACGAGTGAAAAGGGAGGCGCGCCACACAAAGCCGCGGCCTGTCAGGGATCCGCTAGGAGGAAGTGAGGGGACGGAGCCGCTCGGCCGCTTCACAAGCGCGCCTTTCATCGGCGGCCTGTCCGGAACTTCAGACCCGCAGATGCACACGCAGAACGCGAGACGTCCGTTTTCTGCAGGACCGGACGCGTCTTCTCGTTTCCAGAATAAAACCGAAGACGCAGGACCATGAAATGAGGTGGTCTCAGCCACGTTATGTTGGACATCGGGGACGGTTTCCGAAAGGCCCTAAGGTTTTATACTGGACACTTTCCTGTCATTCACTCGTGTTCATGAGAATCTCATCAAGCGGCTTTTGAGGGTAAAAAGAGGAAAATAATGATCCATCAAACACACGTCACTTTCTCCTGATACTACAAATGCGAAAAATCTCCATAATCACTATGACACGACCAAATGTGTCCTCTGTATTTAACCATCACCGTTGGTGAGCAGTGGGCGGCCATGACAGTGCGTGGGGACGGTGCATTTGCTCGGTGGCACCTTTCGAACCGGCAACCTTCTGATCACGGGGCCGCTTCCTTAACCGCCAGGCCGCCGCTGGCGCAGGGTAACTGCATTTTTAAAAACCCGCAGGCCGCATTGCATGCATGAAACCTGCGTCCTGCAGAAAACTCGTCCAGCTGATGGGGCCGCAGGCTCGGGTGATTCTCTGATGGAGGGGGGGGGGGGCGTCGTCTGTGAGGTAAATCCAGACACGCCCAGGCCTGAACCCCGCCACTGACTCCCTCTCCCACCCGGACTTTTTACATTCTCCACGGTCCCAATTATCATTTAAATCGCGGCGTTTCGGTTGCCCGTCTGGGACGTGGGTTTCTGGTCCTTTGGGAATAATGTAAAGATGCCGAGATGAATAAACCTCGTTTCAGGCACGCTTTTATCGTTATTGCGCGGCACGTCGAACGATGGGATCTGTCCAGGTCCTCCGCCCACAGGAAGACAATGGTGGCACAGATCCACGGCAATTTACACAGACGGCCCATAACCGGCGAATGGGGGGCCTCCCATTAAAAGCCATTAAACAGCGGAACAATGGAGGGGCCAGAGGCTGCCTGGCACTGATAGGAGGTCCCCGGGGACCCCCGTCACGTCACACCCACGCCCGTGGACCCCGGATGATCTGCTCTTCTTGTCTTTTCATCTGCAGATTCGGCGTGGTCTGCAGCCACATCTGCTCCCTGGTGGCAGGACGGAGGCACCGTGGACTACGTTCTCCCCAAATTAGAACAGATCGCTCAGTCCCGGTGTGGTGGAGTCTCTCCATCCAGGTGGCAGCTGGAGGAGCCACATTGTTATTCGTGGTGCATTTATCACGTCTGCCGAGCAGAAGGCTGCAGCTGCTTCGTACGGACCCCACATCTGCATACGTGCAATTCATTACAGGAATAATGCACAGATGCAGAACAGTACAATCATTTTTACATTTACCGGCATTTACCAGACGCCCTTATCCAGAGCGACTTACAATCAGTAGTTACAGGGACAGTCCCCCCCTGGAGACACTCAGGGTTAAGTGTCTTGCTCAGGGACACAATGGTAGTAAGTGGGGTTTGAACCTGGGTCTTCTGGTTCATAGGCGAGTGTGTTACCCGCTAAAAAAAAAAAAAAAAGTGATACACAGCAGCACAGCACACGATGCACACAGTGAAATTTGTCCTCTGCATTTAACCATCACCCTGAGTGAACAGTGGGCAGCCATGACAGGCGCCCGGGGAGCAGTGTGTGGGGACGGTACTTTGCTCGGTGGCACCTCAGTGGCACCTTGGCGGATCGGGATTTGAACCGGCAACCTTCTGATCACGGTGCCACTTCCTTAACCGCTAGGCCACCACTGCCCCCGATTAAAAAGTGAAATTTTGTGTCGAGATGTTCTAGGTCTCAGATTCGGAACAACATCGCGTCGTCGCGCCAGACGGGGTCACCTGCGGTCACGCGGGATCCGTCTGCGCGACGTGACCAGCGCTTTACCCCTGACGCACGCGCGCTGAGCGTCTCGGGTGGGTGGGGTGGGGGTGGGGGGGTGTCACGCTCTCCGTGGCTGCGCGCGCAGCTCGGCTGTCACCGGGGGAGGGGGTGGGGGGGGGGAGCAGGAGGAGCGAGTTTAATGCCCCGCGCCGCAGCATCGGGACCGCGGCGGTCTCTCTCTCTCTCTCTCTCTCTCTCTCTTTTATGTTCATTTCCGCCTTGAATATATATTTATATAATATATAAATATATATATATATATATTTGGTTTGTTTGTTTCGTTTTTCGGACGGGGGGAGACGGACGCGCGCAATGATGCGCGGTCAACGACGCCGCGCGTAATAACGCGTCCGGACGGACGCGCGGACGCACGGACGCAAGACGGTAAGAGCCGCGGCTTTTCGGCCCGTCTGGCACAGGTGCGACGGCGACCCGACTTAAAGGGACAGGCGGGCATTCGGCCGCGCGGACCGCGGTGGAACCCGCGGGATCGGGACAGATGGGGATTACCGGGCGATTTCGGTAACGACGAGGATTATCGTTTTTTTTTTCTTCTTTTTTCTTTTACACGGTCTGTCAGCGCGGCAAATTACGCGCGGTGCGGTGGCGAAATCAGACGCCAAATGAGATTTATTTTTATGATTTTTTTTTTTCAAAAGGTCAACAGGCGCTGCTGCCAGATAAATCTGCGTAGGGTCACCGACCTCGGCAAATGTCGCCAGAAAGCCAGCGGCGCTTCTTGTGCCACCGGCAGATGAATTATTGCTGACGTGAGTAAATAATGTCACGTCGATGGCAGCATTGTGGCGGTGCAGGGGGGAGATGGGACGTTCCAGGTCCCCCTCCGGGCCTCCGGCCACAGAGGGGCGCTGCGTCCGGCTCGTCCTCCTCGCCACCGGCGTACATGTCTGGGGACCGGGGACGATGGGCTTTGTTGACCTCTCCACATCCAGGACGAACAGCCAGAGGCCGCCGGACGTCCGGTTGGCACCTACACTGGGCCGGGGGGGGGCGTGCTGATCTCAGATCAGACTGCAGACGTGGGCCGGGGCCTGGCGTGGCAGGGCCACGGTCCGTAAAAACGTACCTTACGCCCGCTGAGGGGACGATGTTGGCAGGAATAATAATCTGGTAATAAACGTGAATCATTTCTACAGATAAACGGCCCATTTTGCAGCGTGATGCTTTTATCTGAAGAGAGAGAGAGGGAGAGAGAGAGAGAGAGTCGGTAAATGGGTTTCTGGAAGAATCTCATTTCCGTGCTGGGGGAGGGGGGGGAGGAAGACAGAAATGCGATTATATAACGATCAGGACCCGGGCCGGAGGTGAACGTGGCGAGGAGCCGCCGGACGAAGGAAGGACGGACCGGTGGCGGTTCCATGTCCGTACATCACGCGAGACGCGGCCCGGACCCCCGGCTCTTTGTGGGGGAGTTTGGGGGAGGGGCCGCAGCCTCTTCCTCCACTTCATTTAAATCCCCCAGACGGCGGGCCGGCCGCCACCCCCCCCCCGCTCCCAGGACGGATATAAACGGCGCGAACGCGGCGTGCCGCCGCTAATTACAGAGCAGCATCCTCGCGTCAGGCTGGACGCCGGAGCGTGACGGGAGCAGATGTTCTCCCTCCTCCTCATCCTCATCTTCATCCGCTCTCTTTGTTGCAACACAGCCGGACGTTCACCCCGGCGAGGGATCCGCCTGGACGACGGTCTCGGCGCGGCCTCCGCCGAACGTTCGGGTCGGATCCGGTTTGTTGTTTTTCTTCCCGCCGCCCCCCTCCGAAGGGAGCGAAATGTGGAAACTATTACGGAAGATCGGGGCCGCCGTCCAGCTCCCGGTGACGGGCCTGCGCCGGTCCCGCCGCCATCACAGCGGGGATGTTTACAGCCACCGTCCCGGCCGCCAGGGCCCTCGCTGACAGAGAGACGACAACCTGGCGACCCGAGGTTCCGGGGGTCACATGGGGTTATTGTGCGGTTTACAGGGTCACGGGGGTCAAGCGCCATTAGCATTCTGGTCAGGTAGCCAGCGGAGATGCTTCGTCTCCAGCTGGATTGGAACTGGGTGCTGGGCTGGTGGTGTTGTGTGTAGTCTAATGGTTGAAATAAGATCAGCACCCCGGCACCCCGACGCTGGAGATCAGGATCTGCGGGACGAATCGGCGTTAATGAAGTAAAAACGAGGCTCAGGCCTGGTGGGCTAGAAAAGCCCCCCGCTTAATACCCCTCACACAATGATAAAAAGGTCCTTTATTGTTCGTTTCGAGAGGGAAAAGGATTCGAATCATTTGAGAACTTTTTTTTTTTGCTTTTTAGGATTGTTGGCAGATTTAAGTGGAGACCGGGCCATTGTGACGTCGAACTCCTCTTTTTGGATTTGTTTCAGAGATTTTAATGAAAGATTTCAAGTGGGCGTGGCATTTTCCGCCCCCACCCACTCATTAAGATGAGCCGGAATAAATGAGGGTGGTAGTGGCCTAGTGGGTAACACACTCGACTATGAACCAGAAGACCCAGATTCAAATCCCACTTACTACCATTGTGTGCCTGAGTAAGACACTTAACCCTGAGTGTCTCCAGGGGGACTGTCCCTGTAACTACTGATTGTAAGTCGCTCTGGATAAGGGCATCTGGTAAATGCTGTAAATGTAAAATGTAAATATGAATTAATGTGCAGTTTTCCACGCCTCTACGGCGCTGCTCATCAGAACTGATCTGGGGTCAGCAGACCCGACTTCTGTTGAGATTCGGTGTGTGTGTGTGTGTGTGTGTGTGTGTGTGTGTGTGTGTGAGTATTTCTGCCGGGAGATATGGGAATGTAGAGGTTACCGTGTTTTACCGCGCGCGTGTGTGTTGTCTGCTGTCATGATCTCATGGTCCATCATTCACACTGCCGAGGCGCCTCCCCTGTACAGAGGCTATAAATAAAGCCGTGCGGTGTGACGGAGCTGGGAAAAGGCCAGGGTTTAGGAACAAAGTGCTAACGCTATAAATACACACACTTTTCCTGGGTCCAGGTTGTGTGTGTGTGTGTGTGTGTGTGTGTGTGTGTGTGTGTGTGTGCAGCCCATCGTATGTTTTTAGGCCAAGATGAGCCTACTGCAGGTCAACTGCCCCCAAAACAATTTCAGATGTAACCTCTCAAAGTCCCGCCCGAGCACCACCACCACCGCGCCGCGCCGCAGCACAATAGGAAACGAACCCCCGAGGGAACGGCTGGCCGGGGCTTTCTGCCACGTGGCCGCCATTTTTACTCTGCAAGCCATGCTGCATCAGTTTTTTTTTTTTACTTTTTACCTCCGGGGTTAAAAAAAAGAGTTCCAGTTTTGGACGTGCCGTTGATTTAAGGGCCGAGGGGCCTTATTGTCTGGTGTGTGTCTGTGATGTCAAACTACTCCACCAGCGGAGCTCCCCCACCGGAATCAGTATGGCAGGACGGCTCCAGACCCCCACGGACACCCAGTGATGGATTTATTAGTCCACCGTTGCCGTGGCAACAGGCTGGGCGTGAACACAAAAAAACCCCTGGAAGGCTAGCCCGTGATTTCTTCTGCGGTGATGGAATCCCAGATTTGGGTTTTGTCATCGCTGTATTGCTGTATAAGCATTAGGGCTGCACGATTTGGGGAAAAAGACATATTGCGATTATTGAGATCAATATTGCGATATGCGATTGCGATATGATAAAGGACACTTGCTTGTATATCAATGAAAAGTCGCATACTAATAGTGAAATTTTTAATTTCAAAGTGAAACATACAAACTACTTATAACAACCTGAAATGCCCAGTGCTTTCAAAATACAATATTCTACAAAATTAAGTAATCACAAAAAATCTTTTACATTACTGTCGAACGACAAACCCTGGTAAGGCTAAACAACTGTTTTGATTATATTTGGCCATTACAAGATCCCATATTATAGTTCTTACGTTTAACCAAAACGTTGTTTGGAGGCTGACTTGAACACAGGAATGCATAGCTTCGCTAGCTTAGCCTAGCTTAGCTAAGGTTAAGACGTATAAAAACGGGATTTTATAATGGCCAAATATATTCAAAACAATTGTCCAGCCCTACCTATGAAATGTAATCGCCCGGGATCTGGTTTGGAGCGTACAGCGGTTTGTACAGCCCCAAGCAGCACAAGAGTGAGGCATTTTTATGCACTTCTCTCCATAGACATGTATATGCATCACGCCACAGCAGAGCTTATCGCAATATGGCGGCGACGTTGACGTACGATGCAGCTCGTCATGCGCCGTCTAACCATATGTCTCCGAATCGAAAGTCATGTGACCAAACACGTCACATCCGACTGAGATGTGAGACGTGAGATGTGAGACTTCAGTCAGCTCGCAAACTTTGAGAGGATGAGAGAATGGATTGGCAACATATCCGATCCAATCCATGTACTAATCATTTAAATCGCGGCTTTTTGCGTTCATGTAATCGCACAGACTGAAATCGCGATTACGATTGCGATTAGATTAATCGTGCAGCACTAATAAGCATCAAAAAAAAAAGTGCACGACTGGATTTTAAAACGCCCTAATATCTAAATAGACTTAATTTATCCTGTACGAGATATAAATTCTGATTCTGATCTTTCCGGGCAACAACTCCCCTCAGCAAAACCTCTCAATTCAAATCGGCTCGCTACTGTCAATTTCTACAGGTTCACTCTCTACAACATTTGCAAGATTCTTTCACGACAGGCTACGCAGCTCCTCGTCCAGGCAATGGTCATCTCTAGACTCCATCTGCAGTCACCATAAAACCACTCCAGGTGGTCCAAAATGTGGCAGCCCTCCTCACCTCTCTCCACCGGCTCCCGGTTGCGGCTCGCATCGAGTTTAAATCCTTGATGCTGCCTACAGGGCTGTAAATGAAAGTTCTCCCTCTTACACCAACACACTAGCAGCCAGATACACTCCTGCACGCCCTCCTGCAAACGAAACAAGACTGAAAATTCCCTCTTCACGGGGTCTCCGATCCCAATTGAATATATTCTCCTCTGGTGTCCCTTGCTGGTGGAACAACTTGTCCTGCTCCATTCGACTAGCCGAGACTACCACCACCTTTAAGAAGCAGCTGAAAACCCACTTGTTCAAAAAGTATTTCAGACGAGTCCAACACACGCACACAGACACACAGACACACACACACACACAGCACAATAAATAAATAAATAAATTTGTCTAGCACTTAACAGTTCCCTGCAGGTTCTATTCTTGACAAGTTTGGCCTTATCAGGGCTCTTAGTTTTGTAAACTCAAAATCTATAGAAACCGAACGAGAATTGCTGGTGTCTTCCTCCTGTAAGTCGCTTTGGATAAAAGCGTCTGCCAAGTAAAGTAAAGTAAAGTAAATGTGTATATTCACATTTTGTGTGATGATGATATGTTTGGTGAGTGTGTTGGAACTGCAGACGGCGGCCAGTCTTTTGTTTTTGGTGTCTGCGCGCGAACTGAATCCAATTTCAGGAATTTGTTGGCCGCTTCTTCCTGCCCTCTCAGCTGGAATGTAACATCTTTCGGAATAAATCATGGGGAAGGCCGGGCCGAACCACCTTGTTGCCTTTCCAATTCAGGATTTTAGAATTTATAGCTTCTCTCTCACTTCAAATTCATGCGCGGATTTTTGGCAGCCCAGTTTTGAGTCGGATTCGTGCGGCTGGTGGCGCGTGCAGCACGTGTTTGTTTTCCGAAGGACCGCCCCCATGCTTGTAGGGTGCTAGTAGCCTAGTGGGTAAGACCCAGGTTCAAATCCCACTCACTACCATCGTGTCCCTGAGCAAGACACTTAACCCTGAGTGTCTCCTGGGGGGGACTGTCCCTGTCACTACTGACAAGGGTGTCCGGTAAATGTCATAAATGGTAATGTATGTAAATGTCACATCACAGATTTTGTCCCTTGCCACGCTTGGCACAGGCCACAAGTTGGCCGATGATGAATAAAAGTCGGGTTCCGGGTGGGAAGGTGCGCGCCTCCTCATCACTCTGAGAGAAATTCCACAGTGGAATTCTGCACATGGATGAAGAGCGTGAGCTGGACGCGGGAGCCCAGACCCTCGGACGTAAAGTATGGCGGAACCTCAGCGCTGGAAAACTGGTGCGCTGGAGGTGTCCCTTTCTCTTTTTTTTTCCTTTTTTATTGTGCCGTTCCGGAACGTTGAGTCCGAGGTCGGTGTGACCGTGGAAAAATGCGTAACTGGCTTAACTGGGAGGCGGGAGCGTGCAGCTGACACGGCGCAAGTTGTCCGGCCCTTTGTTTGCGGAGGGAGCTGAGCACACACCGATAAGGCCCTCGGCCTTCGTGTCACGGGGACGGGCGCAACGTTCCGTTCCCTCATCCCACAAGCGTCGTGTCCTTTCCGCACGGCTCCAGGCCGCTTCGAGTGCAGCTCTCTCCGCGCTCGCTCCCTTTTCTTTTCTAAAGATAAAGAAAATCTGTTCTGCCGAGGCCTATTTTTTATCAGCGCCGATGTTGCTGAACTGATTGTTTAATGCATTCCAGAATAAAGTCCCTCCAGCCATGTGCCCTGGAAAACAAAACGACTGCAGTAATAATGACGTTAGCGTGTTTACCCCAGAACTTTCATCCTCGTCCTTCATTCTCTCTCTCTCCCCCCTCTCTCTGCCAAAGGGAGGAATACTTTGCTCCTCGCCAGCATTTTATGTAATGAATTCCACACCCGCGCTGGCAGATAAACAAATAACCAAGACTCCCAAAGTGAATTTAACTCCCCTCCCTCTGCTTCCTGGAGAAGTGGAGCCATACTTCACTCTCCGGGACAAGTGGAACACTGAAACTTCCCCTCCGTTCCCAGGCCCTCTTTTTTTTTTTTTTTAAAGCCTGTGCCGTGCCAATCCATGGCTCGGCCGCCAGGCCACTGCGTACGAAAGAAATCATTTAGTGTTGCACGAGATCAAGCTAATATTACTTTTTTCCTCTCCATTGCAGCCTTGAGGATAAACCAGACGGTCAGGGGACGCCATGTGCCCAAGCAGAAGGTGAAGAACGTCCCGTGAAACGGAGGCCATGGAGTACCCATACAAGGACGTTCCTGTCGATGTGGGGGGCGCCCAGGGGGACATGTGCACCAGTGCAGGAGGAGAGGCAATCGGAAAGCTTGAAGATGATGGAAATTCCCAGCTTCCGTCCGAGGCGTGGAACGTGGATTCCTCAACACTGACAAAACGTTCTCTTTCCCCTGTCATGGGTGTCCCAAGCGCCCCGGTTGTCACCCAGGCGACAGAGTCTCCAGGTGGGGTCGCCCTGAAATTGGCCACCACTGTCCTTCAGCCCATCTGCCTCGGGGAGAACCCAGTGGTGCTGCCTATCCTGGCAGGACCGGGTGCGCCGCAAGTGGGACAAGCCGCCACTGCCCCTTACCTGGTGACCAGCCAGTGCCCGGTGTCCCTGCCCCTGGTTCTCGAGCAACAGGTCTTCCAGCACCTAACCCCCCAGGTTGTTCAGCAAGCAAACCCTTGCCCTGCCCTCTCCTTGCAAAACAACATCCTTTGCCAGAGTGCACCATTGGACCAGAAAGGAGCAGCTCCCATGCTGGACCCAAACCTCCTTACCCTTCTTCAAAACCCTAACTTTGTGGCTACTTTGCAGGACTTTTTTCCTTCCCAAGGTAACCCTCTGCCAGCCTGTCACATGGGTGGCAGCCCTCAGGCGGACCCTTTCTCTTCTGGGTTCCTCCCACCACCCTTGTTCCCCCACCCTTACAGCTCTCCTTTAGCACCCTTGGTGCCTCCAGCCACCCTGCTGGTCCCATATCCTGTTATAGTCCCTCTGCCTGTGCCTCTTCCCATCCCTATTCCCATTCCCATTCCTGTCCCAAACTCCGAGGACTCTAAGCTGGCGACGGACCCTCCCAAACCAGCATGCACTCTCAGCAAAGGTACCCAGACCAGAACAAAAGATTTTATGGCAAATGTACCATCTCCCAGTGCAGAGACCATGTCTGTCCCAGGTCCTTCGCAGGATCCTTTCTTGAGTGTGCATCCTTTGCCTGAAGGAGAGGTTCTGGACTTGTCCATCAGGGCTCCTCCCATTCAGACAAAACAGGAAGTCGTCTATCAGCAGGACAACGTGCTTGACCTCTCACTACCAGGAGTGCGGAAGACATGCATCCAGTCCTGCAGCAGCCACAGTTCCACCTCGAGCGAGAGGGATCGTGAGGACCTGGGCGGCGGCGCCCTGACCCTGGGGGTGCTGCGGCCAGTGGAATGCTCTCCCAAGCTGGATGCAAAGCTCCTGAGCAGCCTGGCTTCTCTTGAGTTCAGCCAGCAGCACAAGTGGCTGGTTGACAGCAGTGGCGGCGTGGGGGGGCCGGGGCGTGACGCCGCGCTCGGCGGAAGCGGGAACATCGAGATTGTCAGCACCTCACAGACAGCAAAGGTCATTGTCTCTGTGAAGGACGCCATGCCCGCCATCTTCTGTGGCAAGCTCAAAGGCATCTCTGGGGTCTCGACCAAGAACTTCTCCATCAAGCACGATGCGGGACACGGCGGATACGCGTCTCTTCCAAGGGTCCCAGGGGACCAGCGGGGGGACCCCAACGACACTAAAAAGATGCCCAAAAGCAGGGCCATCAAACTGAAGAAGGTCAGCTCTCAAGAGATCCACATACTTCCCATAAAAAAGCAGCGCCTCACTGCCTTCCTGCCCAGAAAGTGAGAAGCAGCCGTCGGCCGTGGCGAGCGAGAGGAGGCCCACGCCAGGGTTCCTGGACAGCCACGGCAGTCCCGGGGGACTGGAATGCAGAGACGGTCCAAGATGCCGCTCCGCCGCTGCATGAGCTCTTGATCCGTTCATTATAAAGTAATCAGTGGCTGAGTCAACCGGACGGAGAATTTGGGCCAAAAAAAAAAGAAATGTGTTTCACTGGTCCTCCTGGTCCTCCTTCTTCTCGGGGGGTCTCTTCCCTCCGTGTTCTGCCGACCTACGTTTTTATTTTTCGGTCCCACGTGCTTGTAAATTATTCATGGACCTTATCCCCTAATTTAATCAGACTTATTAATATTCATTGAGCTCAGCGCTGAAAGTTTGCCAGCTGCCTCGTAGACACCAGGGGGGTTGGGGGGGGTGGGGGGAGTCCTCCAAAAACCAGCGAGAAACACAACACTCGAGGTCGGTGCAGGAAAGCATGCCGACTATCGGATTACCTCTCGGGTAAAAGGACGTGGTCATAAGTATCGGCGTTAACGGCCTGGTGTGACAGTATTTGCCCGGCCAGTTACGCGGGGGCGGGCGGCTGACCTCTCGACCCGTCCCCTGGAAATCACCGTATTAATCAGAGGCTCAGCCGACCGGAGCGTCGCCTTTGATGTGCATTGGGGGGGGGGGGTTAGCATGGCAGGCTAATAACGACTTGGCAGAGCGAGGGCCCCGCTTTCATTAACTTTAATGAACGTCGGAAACGGCTGTCAGTGGCCGCGAGGCGCAGTTTTCGCCGTCTCAGAGCGGGCGAGCATCACAGGGACGCTTTTGACGGGAGAGTCGAGTTTGGCTTTGATGTGTCTCGTTTCTAATCAGGCGAGTTATTCTGAACATCAATATAAATATCGTCTGGTGACACGAACGTTCTGGAGTGTGGATGGTCCCTCTTCGTTTTCCGGTCTCCCACTGCGACGGACCACGATGGTTTAATCCCCCGATCTGCCTCTCCACGGCGTCCCTGTGCAATCTCGGTGTCTCGTGATCTCAGGGGCTGATGACAGACCGAGCGTGTTTATGCGAGTTTGTTAACCCGAGGCAGGGAAGCGTTTCCATGGCAGCGGCCTGTAATGAGAAGTGACATGTAAATATTGGCTTTAGGAAGCCCGGCCGGGGGCGGGATGGGACGGGGGGGGACGGTGTTTAAAGGGATACTCCGGATTTTTCCACATAATCTCTGTCTGTGGGGGGGGGGGGAGAAAAATGTCGCACGCTGCTGCTGATGACGATGATGTCCGGCCGGTACCAACCTCGAGTGGACTCAAACTAACCGTGTCTCGCGGCGCCATTTTCCCGGTCCCAGTGCACGGAGAGACTTTAACGCAGCTCATGTTGTAGTCTTAAGTGCACTTTTTTTAGGATCGCGGCTAATTCCGATTCTTCCAAGTGGAATTGCACTCGGACCTGTTTCTGTTTCAACCGAGTCGGGGTGAAAGGACAGAAATGCACGGATTTCTGGGTTTTTTTTGGGGGGGCTTCCACATCCAACAAGTAACTGTTGGTTTTCACAGAATATCACAAAAAGGCGTAGCTCATCTACCATTCCCAGAGGCGTGGCCGCGAGGATGAGTGAAATTGTCAGTGTTTGCCACGATCTTTCTCGTGTTCTGCATCTCTGCTGATTTACTGAAAACGAGAGGCCAGTTGTAGAGATGTTAAGATGCGCTTCGTACGCGCGCATGGTTTTGCACTGTGGACCTGCTGAATCCGGACTTTGGGCCCGCAGCTCGGAAAGGAACAGCCAATCGGACGAGGCCAACCAGTCGCGGTCCAGCTGCAACATGTTGTCCGGGTGTGGTCATGTGTGTGTGTGTGTGTGTTCATATTTATTTGATTTTAAACGTCATTCATTGATTAAGAAGAGAGAGCGCACCATTCCCTGGTAGAAAAACCGCTGAGCCAAAAGATAAAGGGGGATCATCGCCCCCTTACGTTCGGAAACCTTTTTACGAATGCGTTCTGTGTGAATTTATTTATGTCCCTGGACACTTGTTCTAATCGACACCAAGCGAGGCGTATTTTACTATTTAAGTATTGAATGGAGATTTTATACGGTTGACTGTAAACGCTGACTTCTGTTAACAGGCCGTTTCAGTGTTTGTTCCCAGATCTTGTGTTGAAATGCGTATGATGGGGTGTGTCGCCCTCTCATTACCCCATAATTAAAAGGTGATTGTATAAAACCCCGTGTGCTGACTCTGCTTTTCCACCCGCCATCCAGAATTTATTTTGGTGATAAAAGAAACGTGGTGAAAAAAATATATACGAAACGTACAAGGAGGAGGAATTTACGTCTTGTCTTTAATGTACTGTATGGCACGATATGTACTTAAAACAAAAATCACACAATTCAAAAGATTGACAGAAACTACTACAACAGGGGCAATTTGTTCACCGTCCTCAAAAAAGGACCTCAATTACAAAAAGTCTAAAGAAATGATGACTACTTTTAACCTGAGAGATTTGAAAGTAAAGCAAGGCATTTGAATGTAGTCGTTTCCAGGAACGCCTTGATCTCAGCTTGAAGTGTGGTATAAAGTATTAAAAGGCAGTATGAAATACATTGTCCACAATTCCCCTCTCCAAAACCCTTTTCACATTTCTACTTCTTCTTTTTTTTCTCTTTTTTTTAATATATATATAATATGTTTAAAATATTTTATTTTCTACAAAAAAATGTACATTCCTTTTGCTGACAATTATGGTTAAACCCATAATACATTGACAGAGCTCTGTTTTGTTGGTCGCGGTGATGGCGGTTGTGTTTAAAATCGCAGCCGGAAGCGTGCACCCCGCCGCGGCACGAAATAAATAAAGAGCACGACGAGAGTCCCCGTGTTCCTGTAAACAGGTCGATTTGCCGGAGCTGTGGAACCCCGCGCCACGTCCACCCGCAGGGGGCAGCTGCGACCCCGCGAACCGCTGACATAATGTAGAGTTCACCTTCCGAATCGGTCACAGGCGTCACGTGTATCCGAACAAAACTAACGAACAAACAAACAAACAAAAAAAAAAAAAAACGAAACGGAATATTCCGGAGTAAAACTAATAGAATGACTAAGCTACACATAAACACACACACACACACACACACACTATATATATATATATATATGTGTGTGTGTGTGTGTGTGTGTGTGTGTGTGTGAGTGTGTGTGTGTGAGAGTGTGTGTGTGTGAGAGTGTGTGTGTGTGTGTGTATATGTATATATATATCCATGAGAAAAAATCAGATTAAAAAAAAAAACGGTCTTTATGACATTCTGCGAGTGTTCGGTGTATCTACAGTAGCCGAGGGTCGAGGGAGCTTTGTACGGTTTCCGAGGCGCACCGACGTCTTTGCTTTCTGGGCCAAATCAGTTGCGCCGCAACGTCATACGAGAGTCGGACCCGTGTCACGTGACTCGACTGGGTGAGTAAAATATAAAGTGGATTTAAAAAGCCCGCGGGGTGAAATGGAAACGCGGCTGTCCGGTAGTGAGAGGCGTGAAGACTCGCCAAAAAAATGGTCTGAACTCGATTAAAGGGATTTTTTTTTTTTTTTTTTTTTGGCTTCAGACGATTAAAAATTCCGGCCGAGTGTCCCTTTAAAATGATGGGAAGGGGTGGGGTGTTTTACAGCTCCGCCCGAATGTCTGTACAATGCACACAAGTCTGTGCGTTCTCACACTTTTCAGTGGAAACCGTGAGTAAAGTATCGTAGCGGCCATTTTTTTTTTTTTTTTTTAAATCGCTGTCCATCTTTGGGGTTAAGTGGGGAAAGTCCAGTGCACAGGACACACCTCATGCTTTGGATCGGGGACGGGCGTGGTCGGCTCTGTGCTTTCTGATGCAGCTGATGAGGTAACGAGGTCCAGGACGCTCGCAGGGGATCTCCTGCGGCGTCTCCACGGGCATTCCCGGGAGACGCCGCGCTCGGCCACTACGGTCAACTGGCCCACTCCCCCTGCGGCACGCTTTTCCGGGGCGGTGGTCTGAGCGTATTGCCTTGCCGTGGCCGCCGGCCTAATGCTTCCCCTGCTTCAGCCTCTCGATGTGGTGGCAGAGTTTGAGCGCCGGGCCCAGCTTCAGTCCCATGTACTTCATCACCATGTCGCTGCGCAGGAGCATCAAGGCCTTGCCGTCGATCTCCTGCAGAACGGGCAAAAACCACAAGCAGCCATCAATGCTACGTGGTAGTAGTAGGGGTGGTGGTAGCCTAGTGGGTAACACACTCGCCTATGAACCAGACGTCCCGGGTTCAAATCCCACTTACTACCATTGTGTCCCTGAGCAAGACACTTAACCCTGAGTGTCTCCAGGGGGGGACTGTCCCTGTAACTACTGATTGTAAGTCGCTCTGGATAAGGGCGTCTGGTAAATGCTGTAAATGTAATGTAATGCTACATGCTAATGCTAGCTAAGCCACAGACACTCCTACTGGGCTGCTACTTTTCTATGCTAAGCTAACATGGTTTACATTAGTATCGTGCTAACTACTCTCAAGTCCTGTTGTGGTTTAAGAAGTGTTTGAGGGCAAAGAAATAAGACTGTACAGACTCTACATTTCCAATGTGTGCTGTTATCTGTACTTCAAAAGCATAAAAATGGAATTGTTAAGTTTTTGAAGAAAGGATAATGGTGGTAACATCTAAATCATTACATACACAGAAGCGTGTGTGTATTTCAGCGTGAAGGACTGAGCGTGATGTTCCCCAGAGACATTGTCCCGCCTGCCAGGTGAAGTCTAAACACAGAAAGCACGTGCCCCATTTCCCAGCAGCCCCTGGGCTTCTGCGTCGTGTCGCCCGCTCAGGGCCGCAGCCAAGCCCGCCGATGGTACACGGAATGGAAATTCATCAAGAGTAGGATACATTAAGAGCGTAAACACGCCGCGTCTTTATCTTCTGGAGGCCGAGGCCGCAGTGGGAGATGGATGGACACCACACACATACACGCACAGACACAGACTGTCCCTCACGTGCTTTCTGAAGAGCTCGGCGTGAGGGGCCAGCGCCGCGGGGTCGGCGTCGCGCACAAACTGCATGACTTCTTCTATGGACCAGGCGGAGGGGCTCCTCTGCGTCCCGCGAGGGCCGTCTCGCTCCCCGGACGCGGCCTCCGGGCCGGTGGTGGAACTGGCAGCTGAGGGGAAGGAGGCCAGGGCTCAGATTTATTACCGAAATCACTCACGCGCTGTATATGTTACACACTGCTGTCCGGCCCGAGCAAACACGGCGAGCAGACAGGCCGACTCCCGCCAGAAGAACTCGTGGGAACGCTTTAACCCCAGACGCACATAGTCCGTGTGCGCCACCCGGAGCCACTCGTCTCTGTCCTTTCTCTGTTTGTGTAAAGCGTCGTCGGGGGAAACGGCTCCATCTAAAGGCCCCTCCTCAGACCGAGCCTCGTTGGGGCCCGCGGCGAAACCTCAAATCGCACCTTATCTACGAGCCGCCGGGAGGCTGTGCAGGTTCGGACAGAGCGTTGGGGGTTTTGGGGGAGACGGAGCGGCTGTCGGGGCGTTCGGCCTGTTTCGGCTTCGCCCGCACGAGGATTTACAGCTACAGGTGCGACGAGGAAAGCTGCGGAGATAATTAATGCGAATTTACGACTCCACAAATTGCAACATGACACAGGAATGCGGACGGCACAACGCAACGTAGGGTGGTAGTAGCCTAGTGGGTAACACCGTTTCACACTCGCCTATGAACCAGAAGACCCAGGTTCAAACCCCACTTACTACCATCGTGTCCCTGAGCAAGACACTTAACCCTAAGTTGCTCCAGGGGGGGGACTGTCCCTGTAACTACTGATTGTAAGTCGCTCTGGATAAGGACATCTGATTAATGCTGTAAATGTAAATGTATGAACCAGAAGACCCAGGTTCAAACCCCACTTACTACCATCGTGTCCCTGAGCAAGACACTTAACCCTGAGTGTCTCCAGGGGGGGACTGTCACTGTCACTACTGATTGTAAGTCGCTCTGGATAAGGGTGTCTGGTAAATGCCGTAAATATAAATGTAAACGCACGCAGCCTGAACACGGCGACAGGGTTATGGGATCTCCATCTGATGGGCGGGGCCTTGGCTCACCTTCCACTCGTCTTTGGCTGCGTGCAGACGTAGGATCTGGGGGGTTGGACGAATGGCGCCGTAGGGGCGGCCCGTTGCCGGGGTAGTAAGGACTGCTGGGCGGGGCATACTCTGACGAGGTCCTCAGCGTCTGTGGGCGGGGTGTCATGGAGTTGGAGGCGGAGTCCATGAAGCGCTGCTCCTTTAAAAGGCTGTTCTCCTCGTGCGGAAGAGTCTCTGCTGGGGACAGGAGAAAGGGAATATTTAACACACACACACACACGTTACACAAGGAAACCACACACACTCTACATGTGCCCACTCACACACACACACAAACACCTGTGCCCAACAATCACCAGAATACAGGGTTCACAAGCAAAACATCCTTTTATTCGCTATTGTGGAGTGTTTTCTCAGACGTGAGCAGCCACTTGGGCGGAGCTGCGTGACCCCTGACCCGTGCAGGAAGCGGTGGGTACCTTCTGAGGGGTGGGCCTCCGTGCGCAGGAGTTTGGGCGACAGGGGGGCCGTGTAAGGAGGCGAGTCCCTGGAGATGCGCTTACCGACTCGGTTCAGCGACGCCTCCGACAGCTCCTCTTTGACTGTCACACACAAACAGGAGTATTGTGCAGTCAGCCTGCGCCATATTCACCAGACACATACACACACACACACACACACACACTGGTGGTAGTGGCCTAGTGGGTAACACACTCGCCTACAAACCAGAAGACCCAGGTTCAAATCCCACTTACTACCATCATGTCCCTGAGCAAGACACGTAACCCTGAGTGTCTCTGGGGGGACTGTCCCTGTCACTACGTACTACTCTACGTATATACAGGGAGTGCAGAATTATTAGGCAAGTTGTATTTTTGAGGAATAATTTTATTATTGAACAACAAAACCCAAAAAACTCAATAATATCAAAGCTCAATGTTTTTGTAGTTTGTTTTTATTTTTAGCTATTTTAGGGGGATATCTGTGTGTACAGGTAACTATTACTGTGCATAATTATTAGGCAACTTAACAAAAAACAAATATATACCCATTTCAATTATTTATTTTTACCCAGTGAAACCAATATAACATCTCCACATTCACAAATATACATTTCTGACATTCAAAAACAAAACAAAAACAAATCAGCGACAATTATATAGCCACCTTTCTTTGCAAGGACACTCAAAAGCCTGCCATCCATGGATTCTGTCAGTGTTTTGATCTGTTCACCATCAACATTGCGTGCAGCAGCAACCACAGCCTCCCAGACACTGTTCAGAGAGGTGTACTGTTTTCCCTCCTTGTAAATCTCACATTTGATGATGGACCACAGGTTCTCAATGGGGTTCAGATCAGGTGAACAAGGAGGCCATGTCATTAGTTTTTCTTCTTTTATACCCTTTCTTGCCAGCCACGCTGTGGAGTACTTGGACGCGTGTGATGGAGCATTGTCCTGCATGAAAATCATGTTTTTCTTGAAGGATGCAGACCACTGCTTGAAGAAGGTGTCTTCCAGAAACTGGCAGTAGGACTGGGAGTTGAGCTTGACTCCATCATCAACCCAAAAAGGCCCCACAAGCTCATCTTTGATGATACCAGCCCAAACCTAGTAGTCCACCTTCACCTTGCTGGCGTCTGAGTCAGACTGGAGCTCTCTGCCCTTTATCAATCCTGCCACGGGCCCATCTATCTGGCCCATCAAGACTCACTCTCATTTCATCAGTCCATAAAATCTTAGAAAAATCAGTCTTGAGATATTTCTTGGCCCAGTCTTGATGTTTCAGCTTGTGTGTCTTGTTCAGTGGTGGTCGTCTTTCAGCCTTTCTTACCTTGGCCATGTCTCTGAGTATTGCACACCTTGTGCTTTTGGGCACTCCAGTGATGTTGCAGCTCTGAAATATGGCCAAACTGGTGGCAAGTGGCATCTTGGCAGCTGCACGCTTGACTTTTCTCAGTTCATGGGCAGTTATTTTGCGCCTTGGTTTTTCCACACGCTTCTTGCGACCCTGTTGACTATTTTGAATGAAACGCTTGATTGTTCGATGATCACGCTTCAGAAGCTTTGCAATTTTAAGAGTGCTGCATCCCTCTGCAAGATATCTCACTATTTTTGACATTTCTGAGCCTGTCAAGTCCTTCTTTTGACCCATTTTGCCAAAGGAAAGGAAGTTGCCTAATAATAATGCACACCTGATATAGGGTGCTGATGTCATTAGACCACACCCCTTCTCATTACAGAGATGCACATCACCTAATATGCTTAATTGGTAGTAGGCTTTCGAGCCTATACAGCTTGGTGTAAGACAACATGCATGAAGAGGATGATGTGGAGAAAATACTCATTTGCCTAATAATTCTGCACTCCCTATAGGGTGGTTGTAGCCTAGTGGGTAACACACCTACGAACCAGAAGACCCAGGTTTGAACCCCACTTACTACCATCGTGAGTGTGTCCAGGGGGGGACTGTCCCTGTAACTACTGGTTGTAAGTTGCTCTGGATAAGGGCGTCTGGTAAATGCTGTACATGGCATGGTGGAGCAGCACCGTACCTGACTTGCTCCTGTCGTAGGAGGCGTAGGGGCCGAACGGCTGGCTGCTGAAGAGGTTGTCGCACTGCAGGTGGGAGCAGACCATCTCCAGGAAGCGCAGGACGAACGACGAGCTGGAGGCCATCGGCAGCTTCACCAGGCGGGTGCCGCCGTCCGTCCGCACTGCGGGAGAAGCGGCCAGAACAAGCGTGACCAACCCGACTCGTTTAAAAATCCTCCTACCGAATGAAACGGGACTGGGACGCGGCACCTCTGACAACCTCGCCTCCGTCCGACTGGCTCTGCAGGCACCCCAGCAGGACTTTGGGCTGGTAGGCGCAGTCCAGACAGGCCTGCACCGCCTGCTGCATGACCAGGCTGACCGGGCCGGGTCCGAAGTGGTCGGGCAGCCGCTGCACCTGCTTCCTGTCCAGGTGCGGCCCGCAGGTCCCGTGCTTGTTGACGTAGATGCACACTGGAAACGGAAGGACAGAACAGACACAATCCCAGATGTCTCTCGCCCCGCGTCGCACTCCGAGTAGGAGCGTTGATACTAAACTCATAACTGGTGCATCGGTGCCTCCAGGAATTTCGCAGATCGCAACAATTTACGCCAATCAGCGTGAATTACTTGTGTTTTGCACTTTCGTTTTTGCAATTTTGTCCTTTTGCAGGCTGATATTTAAAAAAAAAAACACTCACATCCGCTTCTCAGGAACTATTTTTACAAGTCGGCAACTGGCACGCCGATTGGCTGATGCAAAGGGTGGTAGTAGCCTAGTGGGGTAACACACTCTCCTATGAACCAGAAGACCCGGGTTCAAACCCCTCTTACTACCATTGTGTCCCTGAGCAAGACACTTAACCCTGAGTGTCTCCAGGGGGGGACGGTCCCTGTAACTACTGACTGTAAGTCGCTCTGGATAAGGGCGTCTGGTAAATGCCGTAAATGTAAATGCAAACATCACTATCGCTGGTCTCCTGCAACCGTTGTGGCAATCCACACCACCGGCACCCCATTTTTCTACCACAAAGCACTGATGCTCGAATCACCCTGACGGGGTCTCTTTTATTTCGGCAGTTTCACAGCAACCTTCCCCAGAAAAAAAAAACAAAAACGCTGCAACTTTTATTCGCAACTTTCCAGTACATTTGGAAATTTGGGAATTGCAGATCACAATGCACAAAGAAATCCCGATGCATCTGTTTAACGTTAACGCGATGGGACACTGATTTGCTCCAATGAGCAGAAGAAGATTGGTTCAGTCTGTGCAAACGAGGCTTAACGTTCACGTGAAGTCACGTATTAAAAACTCCTCTAGCTCCTCTGGTGCAGCAGGGCCACCAGCCGCTTACCTGTGGAGACCACCGAGGGTCCGGAGCCCGGCAGGTGCGGCCCCTCCTGAGACCCCAGAGAGCCGAGTAGCCTGGACTCCGACATGCCTGTGGGCACGATGCCGGGCAGCAGCTTGGGCTTCCTCTGAAACACACACACACATGCAGTTTCCAGGAACTACCCACAATGCCCTGCCATTCTGTCGCCGTTTCTGACCGGACTGGAACATCTCACCTTGCTGCCCGGCTTTGGTCCCCTCTTCTTGTGCGGGCGGGGTGCCAATGGTGTGGTGGGCGTGGTCACGCCAGGCATGTCCTGCTGGGAGGCGGAGTTCTGGGCGGCCGCAGCCGCCACGGCCTTCAGCAGGGCGATGGTCTCGCTCTTGGGGCGACGCCCGCGCACCCCCTTCCGCACTGGCAGAGGGGGCAGCGGAGTGGGGAGCCGGAATGATGACTGCATGGAGCGCCGGGTGGGTTTGGATGGGGACATGGTGGGGATGGACAAGTTCTTTGGGAGGGTGACTGTAAAAAAAAAAAAAAAAAAAAAAAAAAAATGTTAACATTTCAACAAATCAACTAACCGCCGTTGTCCATCTGAAAGCAGTAAAAAGTCGCCCCGGTGAACGACCAGGGGTGACCCCTCGCGAGTGCCCCTCTACAGTGTGCATAGGTGATAACATCTCCCATTACGAGCAGAATTTGCAGTAAGACGGAGCAGATGTGAGTATTAAAAAAGTAAAAAATGACGGAACGACAGGACGAGGGCGGTCCGTTTTAGAAAACGAGACAATAAGGGACGTGGCTTCAGAGAACTGCTCTTTAACGAGGCGAAGCCCCCGAACCCACTTTCGTGGCCCCGTCAGCCAAATTATACAGGCATATGGGACCAATCACGGCGACACGGCTCCATTTCCTCCTGACCCAGCGGCCCGGGGAGTGTGTAGCGTGTCTGTGGCCAGTGGGACAGTGTGTGTGTGTGTGTGTGTGTGTGTGTACGCGTCCATTAAAACGTCAGAACACCCCAGACGAGCTTGTTAGCGGCGGGCCCGGGACGGACGTGGCTGGGTCGGCGTCCAGTGCGGATTAGAACCACATGCCGAACTGGTACGGAACTTTACTGAGAGCCAGTAAACGCTGCGAATAAAAATTATTATTACCCAGAACGACAGCTACCATGTCGGCCATATTTAGGGTGGTAGCAGCCGAGTGGCCCAGAAGACTACAGAGTCACATTTACATTTACATTCATGGCATTTATCAGACGCCCTTATCCAGAGTGACTTACAATCAGTAGTTACAGGGACAGTCCCCCCCTGGAGACACTCAGGGTTAAGCGTACTGCTCAGGGACACAATGGTAGTAAGTGGGGTTTGAACCTGGGTCTTCTGGTTCATAGGCCAGTGTGTCACCCCTAAGCTACCACCACCCAACACAGGTTCGAATCCCATCGTGTCCCTGAGCAAGACCCTGAGTGTCTCCAGGGGGGACTAAGTCGCTCTGGATAAGAGTGTCTGATAAATGCCATAAATGTAAATATTTACATTCTCTACTGTGATCAGATTTCTTAATTACGTCTTCATCCATCCAGTTTCACACCTTCACACCGCATTTACAATGAAAAAAAATAACAAAGAGGATTAAGCACCACTGCACTGATATTTGGTCGGACCGTTTTGTATAGATTGCATTGCATCGTTACCGCACTGTTCAAAAAGCCATTATGATGCATTCTACACTGTGTGATCAATCAAAAAATATATACAAGCAAATGGGAGATATGCACGAAAATCCGAACGCATGAAACGTGCGAAATAAACGGCCCGGAAACTTCGGGAAACTCACCGCGCAGAGCCGAAAAAACAGAGGCGCGAACAACCGGGACAGATCCGCCTGGCAGAGGGGCGGGAGGAAGCCCGGAGGAGGGGGCTGGGAGGCGGGCTCCAGGATAAACAAGCAGCAGGACCCCCAGATGGGAGATTTTTTTTTTTTTTTTTAAAAAGGTGTGTCTCTACGTAAGAGAGTAAAAGCCCCACCGGCACAGGAGAGGTGCGGTCTACTTACGATGTAATAATTCTTTAATGAAGCAGGTTTATTTGACGTTGGTGCAGGAACCAGGTCAGAAGTTTTTTGTTTTTTTTTCACCCAGGAATGAAAAAAAAAAATTCTGCAACTGTCCTAATGCCACAATATTTTGTAGAATTCCACCTAAGGCACGTGGATGGTTTGGATGGAATAACTACATGGAAGAATTACATCCAACTTTTTCTCTCTGTTTCATTGTTCAAGGAAAGTAATCAAATACTTTCAACTGAAATACTGAAAAACTGAAAATTACCACTGAAAATTTGTATTTTAAGAAAATTTGTAATTTAAGTATCCTGTCATTTAATTGTAATGACTGTTCTGTGAAAACATACGCGGCATGAGGTAATAAATAGCATATTTATTTAGTACTTTAATACAAATTTATTCGGTGCATGTAACTTTTCTACTTACACGTATATATATACACATTTATTAATTTAAAGACTTTCTCTTACAGTAAAAATGCATTCGCGGTGGATTCATAAAATCTGAATATGCACCATATTCATCAAATATTCTAAATATTCCACGCAGTGGACCAGTAAATGCAGACGTTAAACGCAAGCTGAAGGGCAGTTTCACGAGAATATTTACACATTCGTCACCGCCGTCGGTTCTGTAACGGGGACAATGGAGTCAAGGCGGCGGAGGCGGTAATGTCTGACAGGAGAGACCACACCCTCCCTGGGTTCAGCGGGATGAAAAATGTGATCGCAGCCCTCGTTTAGAACCCCGAACCTCTGGAACGCTGCGGAACATCAGACAACCTTCGAAAAAGTCGCAAGCTTTAAAACTAACGGCTTTCTAATTAAATACAGAAGCGCGCTGCACGGCAGAAAAACATTTATTATGGAGGCAGTGTGTGTGTGTGTGTGTGTGTGTGTGTGTGTGTCCCTCATCTACATCACTAATAAAGAAACATGATTAACGCCCTGTTCTGGCACAACATGGACGGTTTTAATACCAATGATTTATGAGTACGGAATAAAGCGGCCGCATTCTAACCGAGCTGGAAAAAAACAACGTGCTGAGCGTGTCCCCGTATCTGTGACCCATTTCCCATGACGCACTGCAACCCTGTGAGGAGATCCTCGCTTTCCAGGCCAAAATGACAGATCAGCGAGCAGCGGCGATAATTACGGCCGTAATTACCAGGCAATTACTGTCAGGGGGAACGCGCTTGGCGCTCGCCGCCGCCCCCCGGTGGAGACTCACCGCTGTTGCCGGGCGGCTGCAGGCTGTGTTTGGTCAGCGAGCACCAGCCCACGGGGAAGACGTCCCGGGAGTCGTAGCGGCACCAGTAGTCGAACGCCCCCCGCCATCCGTCGAACATGACGAAGACCTCGTCCCCCTTCACCTCGCCGATGGTGGCGGGGCAGATGAGGTAGGGGTTCTTCTTGTCCACGGCCTCCAGCTTCATGCCAGGCTTGAAGGCGTTCATGGTGGGCTTCGGCGGCTCCTGCAGCCACGCAGCGGTTAAACAAGCAGAAAAAGCAAATCCAGAGGAGGCGTCAAAACCACTCAAATTGGGACAGCGAGACAAGATGAGGACGACATTTTCCCCATTATGGCCGACCCTCACAGTTTCCACTCCATGGTGGGTGGTAGTAGCCTAGTGGGTAACACACTCGCCTATGAACCAGAAGACCCAGGTTCTAACCCCACTCACTACCATCGTGTCCCTGAGTAAGACACTTAACCCTGAGTGTCTCCAGGGGGGGGACTGTCCCTGTAACTACTGTCCCTGTAACGCTCTGGATAAGGGCTTCTGGTAAATGCTGTAAATGTAAACGTAAAAGGTGACTGGTTTCACGTTGGTTTCATTTTTTTATTTTGTAGTCAAATTTCTCAAAACAATTCCTTTTCCCAAAAAGAAGACCAAAATGGAAGTCTTAGCAAAATGGAATTTTAGACTTCTTAAAGTGTGATTGTTGGAGATTTTAATGACCAGCAGAAACCATGAACATGATAATAACTTAACTAACAATGCAGCTACAATTCTTTATATAACAGGGAAGAAAAAGTTATCATAAGGGAATAAAGCCACATTTCAACTTAACCCCATGGATGTGTCCATCCATTTTAAAAATGGACAATTTAAACCAAAAAGACAAAAAGGGACAATTTCAGTTACGACTTTCTGGAAGAACGCCTGAACGACAATTCCAACTCTACAATATTTCAGAACAGCAGCATGCAGCAAGATTTGGGTTTTTTACCTTTTTAAAGGCCACAGCAGGAGCCATCTCAGCACCGTTTAACGTTCTTAAAAGGAACATCGGCCAGGAGGAAGCGTTCATTCGGAATCCTAAATGCAGCAGATCCCAGATCAGCACGGAATGCAGGCAGACACGTTAGAAAAGACAGCAGATGCCCATGATGCTCTGCTCCTACCAAGCGGCGGCTGCAGCATGTCCCCGTTCTTCTCACACGTGCCGATGGGCTGGATGTCGGACGAGTCCACCAGGCGCCAGAAGTCGTTGGTGTTGTCGCTGCCGTCCAGGCGGAGGCGGAGCCGGATGCCCGTCATGCCCATCACCGTGGCGATGCAGACAGAGGTGGAGTTCCGGGGGTCGCGGGCCTCCAGTTTCATGCCTGCCTTAAAGTCGTTGGTGGGCGGGACTCTGGACTGTAGACACAGAGGAGGCGTTAACAGTAAAACGGTGAGCCGACACGAGCCGATCCAGCGGGAGGTTCGAGGGCCTGAACTATCACGTACCTGCCGGAAGCAGCTTGGCGGAGCCGGTGCGGATGACGTCTCTTTGAGGTACTCCTCCCACGTAAACAATTCCGGAGCTGTAGACGAAAAATAAAATGAAAGACCGTACTGGCTGCGTTAACGATCTACTCCAAATTACGATTAAACATGCAGATTGATCATGGTTGACACCGCGTGTCAGAAGGGGCGGGGCCTGCGTGGAAAGAAGCAGAGAAGCGAAGCAGGAGTCCAGCCCTCCTGAGCTGCATTCGGATTCATTTTGACACCTGCAGATGGCGCTGCAGGCCGAGGAATGCCCAACTAGGAGCCAGATTTGCAGAAAAAGAGCCTCCACCCACCTTTAACCGGCGACGAGGGTCCCGTTAGAGGCGTACTCCTCCCTGCCTTCTCCTTCCTGCCGTCCTTCTGATCTGGAAATCAAATCAGGGACATGACTGAGCATCGTCTGGACCGACCGGCTCCCTCACCAGGCGGACTGGTCGGCCCGCTGGGACTCGTTTACCTTTGAGAGCCGTCCTGCCCATGTTGGCCGATGGATGCAGAACCTTCTCAGGTGTTCCCAGTCTGTTTACTTCCAGAGTTCCCAGTACTCCTGAGAAGGACGAGGAGAAGTCAGGTCCTACAGTACAGTGCCTATAGTGAAATACACGTGCTCCTGACTCCTGAATAACGCCGTTAAAATAAAAAATAAAACCATGGTTACAACACCGTTACGATACTGATAACAACATGCAGCACATTGCTGTAACGACGGTGAGGGGCGGGACAACGGCATAGGTGATAACGATTGGCTGAAGTTAAACTTCATGGTAAGCCGACCAGAGCCAGAGGTGGGCGGGTGTTTCATCAAACTAGCGGACAAAAAGGTGGAAGTTGATATCAGCACGTGTGTTCTGTTAAAGAAGGAGGCGGAGCCACAGCAGCCACATTTCTTACATTTTAACGTAACTAGTTACTTTTATGACGCTATTGTATATATTCCGAAAGAACTAGTAACTATTAGGCTTGTCATGATACTGAATTTTCAAACTCGATACTGATAGTAAGAATGGTAATCGATGCTTCACACTAGTTTTGGAACTTTTTTATAATATTTTTTTAATAAATAAAACGTTCTTGAGCCAAACTAAAAAAAAGTGAAAAATAAATGCACGTTGAGCCATTACAGCTCCACAGGTCTGAATAAAATGATAAAATCGGAGCCTGAACCCGACCCTGAACAGAAGTATTTCCAGACAGTATTTCCAAGCTTGGTGCTGCAGAATCATGTTTAACGTGTGCCTCTCATTGGGACCTGCAGGTAGCCGGGGGACGGGGCTGCCCGCTGTAATGCCTGTTGAAAATGATTGTAGTCGCAATTTCCGTGAACCGGCAGATGCAATACAGGAATTTAAGTATCAATATCAGTGCTAATTGGTATTGAAATCGATACCAAACTGTAGTATCAATTCATTTGTTTTGACAACTATAGTAACTATAACTTTTACTTACTAACTAGTTAGTTACCAACCAGTTACTATAATTTTCTCAAGATACAAATCAACCACATATTAATACACAACAATGCATCAGAAATCAGCGCTGATCTTGACGGTGCTACAGTATGGTGCTACAGCCCTCCTCCATGTGTAGGCATGACTGTGCACCGAGTAAACGGGGAGGGTTGCATCCGGAATGGCACCCGGCGTATAACTTTTCCCAGGTCCGCTGTGATAACCCCTGACGGGGAGAACCCGAAGAAGGATATGCAGCAAAAAATGTATAATTTGCTGTCTTCAAAGATAACTTTGTGAGAGCTGAGCTGCGAAACTCTGGTAAGTTCTGAGAAGAACAATGAGCTCCTCAAGAAGATGGCCAAAGAAAAGCACTACGGACCTGATGCCAAGGATCCTTGCATCACATCACAGTGTCCAGCCATTACATTCCTGTTCCGTACAACCCTTGCGGAAAATATACATACAATACAAACTTTTCATTGTAAAGAAAAGAATACAAATGAACCATGTGTCTTGTTCTGAAATGAGTCTTTAAACTTTTCTTTATTTTTAAGGACCCTCATTTAACCCGGCACAAGAACCCTGAACCTACAGTTCTGGCCATAGAGGAGGGAATTCATTCAATAATTATTCTGTCCAAAGTTATTAAAACATTATTTATGTTCGTGGCTAATATGGAAAATTCAAGGCAACCGACTGCAAAGCATTTTTAGGTTCCCTCACCTCCATGTGGTATTTTGCAGCGCATATATTTCTAATGCATAAACATACATTTCTAATATTTCTACATGAACAATAGATTTCGAATGCCCTTTATACTGCGTTATTATTACACAGATGCATAGCCCACAAAAGTGGGTGTGTCGCATGCGACAGCGTCTACAGAATCATGCAAATATTGCAAATATAGAAAATAATTCATCCTGGGACTCTGGACCTGTGGGTGAACTTTGCGGCGTAATTCTGGCCACTCGAAACTTCAACAAAGGGAACCAATCAGGTAGTTCCTGACTCAAGACTGTTATTACATATGTAGGACGCTGGAAGTGAAGCGGGTTCTGGCCTATATGCAATTTCAGGCCTGGAAACGACTTATATAGGCCACGGCACGTCCAGGACCAAATTAATCCGAATCGGATCTCCGTCAGAAAGTAGAAACTATCTGAATCAGCTGCAGCTGAAAACTGGACGTCATGATCATTGTGCAGCCACGTCCTGAAGATCTGGGAAACAGGAAAACGTCAGCAAACTGGTGTGGCCACCAAATCTTCCTCTGCCCCGGGTCTAGGATCAGAAGTGTCTCAAAAAGACGAAAAAACAGGGGAAACATAAAAGTGACAATTGGCCGCCACACAAACTCTTTGCTCCTTCATCTCTGCCTCACATCTACATTTTCACGTCAGTAGCCCTTACCCAGAGCACCTTACAATCAGTAGTGACATGGACAGTCCCCCCTGGAGACACTCAGGGTTAAGTGTCTTGCTCAAGGACACAATGGTAGTAAGTGGGGCTTGAACCTGGGTTCATAAACGAGTGTCTAACCCACCACCTCACAACTCTCCTTTTGGCCACACCCTTCTCGGTCACAAGCTCTGTCACACCCCGTCACTACTTTGAACCCTCTGCCTTGCTCTATCATGATATTTTATGTGGTGATATAATATTGATACAGGGACACCAGATATTTAGTCCACCAGGTGGTGTTGTCGAGCATTTTCTTGAGTGGGCAGTGGTGGCCTAGCGGGTAAGAAAGTGGACCCGTAATCGGAAGGCTGAAGGTTTGACTCCCGGACCACCGAGGTGCCCTTCATGAAGGTACCGTCCCCACACACTGCTCCCCGGGCGCCTGTCATGGCTGCCCACTGCTCCCCAAGGGTGATGGTTAAAAGCGGAGGTGTCACCGTGTGCTGTGTTTGCCGTGCTTCACAATGACAATCACTCCACTTTAACTTTAGAGGTGAATCAGTAGGCGACTACAACCTCCACTCCTGTAGGTGGCGCTGTATATCTGGTTACTTTGAATTACTGCTCTTAGATTTTCACTGAACTGTAGAATATCGCAGTATGTACAGCATCACAAAATATCGTCTAAGTCAACTTTATTGTCATCTCACTATATACCAGTACACGGAGAGACGAGATTGCGAAGCTTTGGAGATTCACAGTGTGCAAAATGTCAAATAACACACAACACAAAAACATGACGCACAAGGACATTGTCCACAAGGACATTGTGCGCTGTCCCATAAAATAGTGCATGTCGAGACAAACAGGCAGACAATAAGAAGCAATATATACCGTGAGGTCAATGCCAACACACAGCCCTACGCCACGTTCACCCCCTCAAAAATATGCTACTAGGTTAGAGTTTTTGCCGATATTTCTCATTTTAAATGCAGACCCCATGTTGTCCAGAATGTCTCCATCTCCCCCTGCCCCCCGGCTATCTGCCAGGCTACTCCAGAACATCAAAAGAATTCCAGCTCTTCCCACTCCCTCCAGAGAACCTTCCTTTGATACCCTGGGCCTCCCCAGACCGCGAGCGCCGCAACGAGAAAAAAAAACAGTCCCGGGAACGCCAGTGTTGGACCGGCAGCCCCACCCCCCAAAGTTCCACAGCAGCTTAATGAGGAACCGTCCTGTTCTACATTTGTAGAACGCGGGGGAACTTTTTGTGTACCGTGGTAATTATAATGAAGTGAAAATGTAGGCCAATGACTGTCCCTACGAGGGGAGCAGACATGGGAGGGTTTCCACCGTTTCCACTGACTCGGTCTCCTTCTGCCTGTTCTGCCCACGAGTCGTCACTTTGATGAGTCACGTGACCTTTAGGGGTGGAGGTGGCATCACAGTCACCTCCCAGGACAAGTTCTCCTGACGGGGGAAATTCTGTCTGCGTCAATCTCAATATCCAGCCAATCACAGCTGAGGACGGTCCCGTAATTTGAGGTCTGAAGGACACGTTCCCGCCACCCCAGCCAGGCCACAGACAGTGTGGGAGGTCCAGACCGGCACTGGGGCAGCCCACCACCAGAAGTACGTCTGTCCACATGTCAGTCACAAGAAGGACTTCCCCAGATGAACCATTGTTTCTACTACAGTCATTTACATTTACAGCCCTTATATCCAGAGCGACTTACAATCAGTAGTTACAGGGACAGTCCCCCCTGGAGACACTCAGGGTTCAGTGTCTTGCTCAGGGACACGATGGTAGTAAGTGGGGTTTGAACCTGCGTCTTCTGGTTCATCGGCGAGTGTGTTACCCTTGATGAAGGTACCGTCCCCACACAGTGCCTCCCGGGCGCCTGTCATGGCTGCTCACTAAGGGTGAGGGTTAAATAAAGAGGACACGTTTCACCGTGTCACAGTGTGCTGTGCTGTATATCACAGTACCTAAAAACAATCACTTTCACTTCAATTGATTAAGGAGAAAAGGGTTGAAATCGGTCATCAAATATCCTTCTGCTGAAAAATGTGTGATGACAGATTGAGATTTTTGATTTTTAGGCTTAAACTTGATTCTATGGGCAAATTTTAGTCCTGACAAGTCAAGAAAATAAAGTTCTTATTAGTTTAGATGACTAAACTACACCTCCCATTTGTTTCGTAGATTATTTTTTTTATAGTGATTGAGTAATTAATAGTAATGCAAATCATTTGCAAAAGAACATATGTCATGACATGACTGTGCATTCGATCATATAATTTTTAACACTGAATTGTCGCAGACCAAGAACAATTTCAATTAAGGATGTAACGGCCAACAATGATAACTGGCAAATAACTATCCGATCGTTCCCAGCAACAAAAAATATATATATTTTCCTGTGCTGGCGAGTGCATGGCAAGTGAAAAAAAAAAAAAAAAAAGAGGGGGGGGAGATCATTAGAAATAACCAATTAATGCCTGTTGAGAAATCACTCACACACACACAAAAAAAAAAGATTAATAAGCTATTAACTGTGCAATTAACTGGAGAAGCAGAGTAGAGAAAGGCGTGTTGAAATGGGAACGGGACGGTGCCGGAGACGAGGAGGGGAAGCTCGTCCCGGCGGAGACGGCAGCGCGGGAGGAATTAAAAGAGAATCTGCGAGTGCCACCGGGGGGGTTGGAATATTAAGAGGTTGCATCTCCGGGGAGTCTGGATGGGAGTGTGTGTGTGTGTGTGTGTGTGTGTGTGTGTGTGTGTGTGCTTTTCCACAACATTCCTGCTCCATTCTCAGGTAACGTCTGGACATTAAACTGAATGCTGAACGACAGATGGTGCCGTTTATAACAAATCCAGACTGTTCTGATACGACTTCGGATCAAGTGCTTCTGTTTTTTTTATTGCGAGTATGAATTCGATGACCAGGGGTATTACATTAATTACATCATAAAACGTGGGTAATAAAAAGGACAAAGTCACATGGTCGTGTTTAAAATATGAAAGGAAGTAAACACGCAGCAGAAAGTTGAAACGTGGACCGACTCACGTGTCACACGAAGTGTTCTGAACGCTTAATATTCCTGCCTGGCCGCCTTCATAACGCCCCTCTCCATCATGAGAATGACAATAGTAACAACAACGCCCCAGTTACACGCCACGTTTTACACTGTGCTTGCGTATTAACCCAGAATCCCATTCATTAAATTACAAACTACTCTCCCGGTATCCGACACAAGATAAGCAGGTCAGAACGATCGAGTTGATTGTTCGGGCTCCTCCTCGCCACGCAGCGAGACGGAGATCGTAGTTCGGGGGGAAACGGAGCCCGAAATGTGGGACGACTGGGTGAAGTGTTGACAAAAAAAATACACACACACACACACACACACACACACAGCATCCGCCCAACGGGAGCGCTGCGCCGGCGACACGGCGACCCGGCGGAACGGCGGCTGCGGTACGAAACGCGCCGCGGCGGCGGCGGTGGCGTTCAGGAGCACTTACCGTCGCGATCTTTATCGAAATACGGGCAGGTCCCAGCACTTTCCGTCAGACTTCAGCCGCCATGTTTCGTCGCGCTGTGCGCATGCGCGGCCCGGGGCAGCGTGACGTGTTCGCTTTTCCACGCAGCGCGTTCTGTTACAGTAAAGGGGCGCCGCCCACCAAATAGTACAAAAACACGCATGCACACTTACAAAAAACACACATACACACTTACAAATCAACATTCTACCTCGTTCTGTTACAGTAAAGGGACGCTGCCCACCAACTAGTACAAAAACACGCATGCACACTTACAAAAAACACACATACACACTTACAAATCAACATTCTACCTCGTTCTGTTACAGTAAAGGGACGCTGCCCACCAACTAGTACAAAAACACGCATGCACACATACACTGCCAAACATGGAGGCACACACAGCTGAGTAAATAGTCGAACAAACAATCCAATACACCACAGTGTTTGTGGTTATGTGCAATTCTTATAGGCCAAAATTCGGAAACTATGAATGAACACGTTATGTACTTATGTACAAAAAGTGGAGACCTGACCTCCACAGTCACCGGACCTGAACCCAGTCCAGATGGTTTGGGGTGAGCTGGACCCCAACAAGTGCTAAACACCTCTGGTGTTGAACTCCTTCAAGACTGTTGGAGAAGCATTTCAGGTGACGACCTCTTGAAGCTCATGGAGAGAATGCCAAGAGTGTGCAAAGCAGTAATCAGAGCAAAGAAACTAGAATATAAAACATGTTTTCACTTATTTCACCTTTTTTTGTTAAGTACATAACTGTGTTCATTCATAGTTTTGATGCCTTCAGTGAGAATCTACCAATGTAAATGGTCATGAGAAGGTGTGTCCAAACTTTTGGCCTGTACTGTACATTTGTACTTTTTATACACTCATTTATATTTATAGATTGTTTCTATAGAGTGCTTTTTATACTGGTTTCTTATACTGTATAGTCTTTTTATTTATTCAGATTATTCTTGCTGCATGTATTTTCCACTGTCTACTTTCTGCAGTGACAATGGAAATTTGTTAATAAAGGCTTATCTTATCTCATATAATCTTACATTTAAACTCACACCAAATAGAAATATAACTATTGTATAACGTAGTGTCCATGTTGTGTTCACATGCATCCATGGTGCAGTTCAACATTATAGAAAACTACTTAAATTATAAATCTAAAGGAGAAATTCACCCATGCGGCCGTTCTGTTATAGTTTTATGAAAATGTACGTTACAAACACACAACATCGTCATATCAAGTGTAACAACAACAGTATAATAGAATGGTATGTATTAAAAAGTAATAGTAGTAGCAATAGTTATTGAAGTTGGGTTTATTCTATTAATACAAACCGGATTCCAAAAAAGTTGGGACACCAAACAAATTGTGAATAAAACCTAAATGCAGTGATGTGGAGATGGCTAATGTCCACATTTTATTTGTAATAGAACGTAGATGACAGATCAAATGTTTAATCCGAGTAAATGTATCATTTTAAAGGAAAAATATGTTGATTCAAAATTTCACGTTGACAAGTCCCAAAAAAAGTTGGGACAAGTAGTAATAAGAGGCTTGAAAAAGTCAATTTGAGCATAACGAAGAGCTTGAAGACCAATTAACACTAATTTGGTCAATTGGCAACATGATTGGGTATAAAAAGAGCTTCTCTGCATGGCAGTGTCTCTCAGAAGCCAAGATGGGTAGAGGATCACCAATTCCCACAATGTTGCGCAGGAAGATAGTGGAGCAATATCAGAAAGGTGTTACCCAGCAAAACATTGCAAAGACTTTGCATCTATCATCATCAGCTGCGCATAAAATCCTCGTCAGAGAATCAGGAACAATCTCTGTGCGTAAGGGTCAAGGCCGTAAAACCATACTGGATGCCCGTGATCTCCGGGCATCCCGGGTATGGGATCTCCAGGTATGGGGTTGCATGAGTGTGTGTGGCACGGGCAGCTTGCATGTCTGTAAAGCACCATCAAAGCACCATATTCTCCCATCCAGACGTCATCTCTTTCAGGGAAGACCCTGCATTTTTTTAACATGATAATGCCAGACCACATTCTGCATCAATCACAACATCATGACTGCGTAGGAGAAGTATCCAGGTACTGAAATGGCCAGTCTGCATTTTCACCTATAGAGAACATTTGGTGCATCATAAAGAGGAAGGTGCGACAAAGAAGGCCCAAGACAATTGAACAGTTAGAGCCCTGTATTAGACAAGAATGGGAGAACATTCCTATTTCTAAACTTGAGAAACTGGTCTCCTCGGTCCCCAGACATCTGTTGAGTGTTGTAAGAAGAAGGGGAGATGCCACACAGTGTTGAAAATGGCCTTGTCCCAACTTTTTGGGGACTTGTTGATACCATGAAATTCTGAATCAACATATTTTTCCCTTAAAATGATACATTTTCTCAGTTTAAACTTTTGTTCCATGATTTATGTTGTATTCTGAATAAAATATTAGAAGTTGACACCTCCACATCATTACATTCAGTTTTTATTCACGATTTGTATAGTGTCCCAACTTTTTTGGAATCCCGTTTGTAACAGAAATTATAACAACAATAACAATTGTTAGTATTGTTGTTGATGATGGCCTAAAATCTTTTAAATTTTAGGCAAATTTATTAAGATTTGATTACATCCAAACATTTGCAGATATTATTATTATTATTGTATTAGTGATCTAATCGTCATTAAAAATTACAGAATGACCCTGAATACCTGAGTACCATCTGACCTCTACAACTAATAGAAAATGCAGCAGCACAACTGATCTTCAACCTTCCCAAATTCTCCCACACAATTCTCCCACACCCTCTACTACGTTCCCTCCACTGGCTCCCAGTAGCTGTACGCATCAGGTTCAAAATACTGATGCTGGCCTACAAAGCCAAACATGGAGCAGCACCATCCTACCTCACAGCCCTTATTACACCTCGCACTGCACCTCGTATACTCCGAGCCTCCAGTACTGCTCGCCTGGTCCCTCCATCGCTAAAGGTAAAAGGAAGACATTCATCTAGACTCTTCTCTGTGGAATGAACTTCCACTCGAGGTCAGAACAGCTCAGTCACTGAGCACCTTCAAACGACAGCTCAAGACCTTCCTCTTTAAAGAATATTTAGATTAAATTGTCGAACTTGTGTACAGAATCTACAACAGAGTGCATAAAAAGATGTATTCATAGTTGGGGGTCCTAGTGAACCGGAATTGGTCTCTTCATCGATGGTAACTTGAAAGCACGTTGTAAGTCGCTCTGGATAAGGGCATCTTCCAAATGCCGTAAATGTAAATGTAAATGAATATGACAGACAACCGGGCAGAAACACTCTTTTTGGGGCAGTGGTGGCCTAGCGGTTAAGGAAGCGGCCCTGTAATCAGAAGGTTGCCGCTTCGAATCCCGATTCGCCAAGGTGCCACTGAGGTGCCACTGGCGCCTGTCATGGCTGCCCACTGCTCACTCAGGGTGATGGGTTAAATGCAGAGGACAAATTTCACTCTGTGCACCGTGTGCTGTAGACATGATGAAAATCGAAAGCTACACTTCCCTTTGACGATATTTTTTATAACGTTATCTTTTATTTTTTTTGGTCTTTGGGCCTAAATTGAAGCCCACATTCTCCGAATAGAACTTTATTTGAAATAAATCTCACGACGTTGGTATGCGATTGACGCCTGGGGACATTTTTCAGACTCCAGAGTCAACACAAAACGCGACTCAACGCAAATATTAACCTTTGGCCTGACGCCCGCAAATAAAGAGAGAGAGAGCGGGAGAGAGGACCGCATCGCCAGCAGATGGCACGAGAACGCAACGATTAAACCGGAATCGCGACGATGATCGAACGTTAAATGCTGCTGCAGCGTCATCTGTCGAGGCCGATTTGCAAGGATAGAAAACGGCTGCAATCGCCGTGCATTTAATTTAAATACACGTAATTGCACGCTGTTGTTTAACAGGTGTAGTTTTAGCGTTTGAGAGTAAAAAACAACAAGGACATTTTATATTATGCACTTTGCGTAGTTCACGCAGCCCCCCTATGCGTTAAATTCCATTGCCAAAGAAAGCCCCGCCCACGTGATACACCCCCAGGTCCACCTGGACCTTGCCGCGCTCCGATTGGTTAAGAGGAAATGTGGGCGGACGCTTCAGGGGACAGACGGCCCGTCGATTGGACGAGAGCCGCGTCGCTCCGAGGCGCGTCGCTAATAGCCGCGCTAGGCTGTCAAGCGGAGGGGGTCTGGTTTCTGTTGCCGCCGTAATAAAACATATCGGCAGAGGAGGATGCGAGCGGGAGCCCGGGCGGTTAATTACGGAACGTTTCCGTGAGTACCGACACCGTCGCTACCCGCCTGCGGACGCCCGGGCGGCGGCTACGCGGCGCGCGTTTCACGTGCGCGCTCCGTGCCAGAAAACTCCGTGGATTTTTCGTTTCGTGGAGGTTCGCCCGTAACCTTGCGCAGGGCTCCGTGTGCACGCGTGTGTGCGTGTTTTAATTGCGCGGGCGGCGGCAGGAGGAGAGCTCCGAACGGTCGGCGCGGTAAAGGTCATGCGGAGGGCCACCGCGAGTTTCCGTGGGTGCGCCGCGGAGTTGGAGTCGCGCCTCGGTCTCGGGGGAGACCGCCGCCGTGGCGACTCGCAACTCTGCGCCAAGTTTCCGTCGCTCTCCCGACACCTACGCGCGATCGGCGGCGGCGGCTGCGGCTGCGTAAATCCCGGGGTTACAAGAGGGAACCGGGGGAAGAGCTGTGCGCACACCCTAAAAAAATTCCTTCCTTCTTACGGAATAATAAAATCGCGATGGTTGATTCTGGTAATTCTGTTAATTACCCCGATGGACCCGATTTGGAGCTGAGCCAATTAGATGGAATTATATATGATGGTCACGGCTATTCCATTCCTTTTTGCACTTTATTTTGTGCATTGAGGATGGCTATTTAATTGGATTTGGCGTCTGTTGCATTTCGAGAAAAAGTATAGAAAGTGCATGAAGGGTTCTAGAGGGGAGGACCGAACTCGGCCGTGCATGGCATGGTGAAATGAAATAATAAAAAAAAAAAATATTAAAAATCATCTGACTCAGTCCATTACCATGCGTGATTTATGCTGTTGTAGGACACAGACCGTAGACACGTGCGCTCCTGCGGCCGAGGCCTGTGGACGTGGAGGAAATTCGCCGCTCTGAGAAGAACGCCGCCCTGTCTGTTTAGGGTGACCCGAGGTAACCCTGACTGCGACCCTGGCCTGTAAACGCGGGCGCGGCCGTGGCCGGGCTCTCTTGTTCTCGGGTTTCCCTGCAGAAGGGCGAGGGATTGCCTCCCCAATCCTGTTTCCTCGCTGCCGATCCTGCGTCTCATCGCCGCTTTTTGCCGAAGCGCGGTTGCATTACGAATTTTTATCTTCTTCCGTTGACCTACAACGTCCGGTTCAGTCGTCCTGCAGCAACAAATTAAACTCATAATGTAGAAATAAGATTATGATCTGGAGATGGAAAAAAATGAATACAGGCATCAAGCGTCCTCGCGTCGTCAAGGAGCCCGTTTGTCCGCTAGACAATTTGACAGCGATTTTCCCCGCTCGGCCCGGTTCTATTATGCACTCCGACGTAAACGCGGAGATGACGGCGGAATGCTGGATTCGCTCCCGACAAACAAACGCGCCGATTATTGAGACGTGTGCATTCTGCTGATTCCTGCTGATTTAAAGGCCAATTCGTACGTTTTGTCCTCGTCCTGTGGACGGGGGGACCGGCCTGCCGCCAGGTTGGCCACCGTGGACGGACCCACGTAAACAGTTGTCCCACGTCTCTGAAGGCCTTCCTCGCTGCTGAGGTGACATCGGACTGCAGGTGCATGACAGGGACGTGAGTGTCACACACTGCTCCCTGTCATGGCTGCCCGCTGCTCACCAAGGGTGATGGTTAAATACAGAGGACACGTGGAAGTGAAGTGATTGTCACTTGTGATGCACAGCACACGGTGCACACAGGGAAATTTGTCCTCTGCATTTAACCCATCCCCCTGAGTGAGCAGTGGGCGGCCATGACAGGCGCCCGGGGAGCAGTGTGTGGGGACGGTGCTTTGCTTGCTCGGTGGCACCTTTGCGTATCGGGATTCGAACCGGCAACCTTCTGATTACGGGGCCGCTTCCTTAACCGCCAGGCCACCACAACGTTTCGCTGCGTCACCGTGTGCTGTGCTGCAGCGTTTCACAAAGACAATCACTGCAGTTTCACTGCTGTCATCATTATGCAAGGTTTTGTACAGTGGATCTCAGCAGATTACAGTGACCGAGTGAGAACTCATTTTTTACATTGACAATTTTTCATTTTATTTCCATCAGGGAATCTTTAATGCGCGGAAAATGAATCGAATCAGGAAAACTTAACAAGTGTCTGAATTTACTTCTCACGTGAAGCCGAGGCCTGTCATGGGCAGGGCGTGCCATGCTGTGCCAAGCACATGGCACCGAGAAGGCGGAGAGTTTCCCTGGAGGCGCCAAAGCTGTTGGAACTCTGGGCATCGGCACTCCAAGACAGACCGGGCGTCTTCAATTATGCAGGGGGGGGTTAAAAACCGAGTAAACACAACTGCGGGCTGTTCGAGGTTACGGTGGCATTACGGGGACGGTCGGCATGACCTGAGCTGGTTGAAGTGTCCTGGTGAGCCTTGGTTGGTGGTGATCTGCACGGATGAATTGGATTTTATCGTGTTTGGTGAAGTCATGGTAGTCGGCGAGAAGCTTCTCTTCCGGCCTCCCCGTAAACCGCGTTGATATTCAAAGCCAGCATGTGTCGATGCCCGGGTGTCGAGGGGTTAAACGGAATGGCCCGGCAGAGCTTCCTGCCTCGAGCGCAGTCTGGGAGGAGAGACGATGGGTTAATGAGCCGGGAACGTTTTCCGGGGTTAGTTCTAGCGGCCGACTTGCTGCGCCGCGGGAATACGTCTGGTCGGATAAGATCGGGGACGGGCGAATTAAGCCTTCGGACGGATTTTCTTATTCTGATGTATTTCGAGGGGCTGCTAGTCAAATGGACTACGTCTACATGGCGCCGTGATTTAACAGGCTCTTGGAAGCTTCCGGAGGGCAGGAGTAAAATGCGGTGAAGAGCTTTTGATTAAATTGTGGATTAAACTCTAAATGTATTTTTTTTTTTTTTTTTTTTTAAAACCCCACTTCCTGATTCCTCAGCTCCCAGTTCCAATTTGTCTGGAAGGCGGAGCTGCTTTGTTTCCCATTTGAATATTTTCCCCTCAACTCTTTTTGTGTGTGTTTGCTCCCCAGGCGAGGCTCACCTGCGGCGAGAATGTGGCGCGCGCCGCGCCCCTGTGCCTCCTCTAGCAAGGCTCCTCCCCCCCGCGTGTCCCGCTGACACGCCCCTTCACCCCTGAGGCCTTTCACCTTCATGAAGATTCCTGCTATCGGTGATGTGATGAATAAATTTGAAGTCCTTGGGATCGTGGGTGAAGGTGAGTGGCGTGAGCCAGATGGCGGGAACGTTCGGGGGCAATGCCGCTATTTATTCCTGCGGAGGGGCGGGGCCAGGAGTGTGGGACCTGTTTCAGGAAACGGCCGCGGCTTAGGAGCTGGACGCTGCGGAGGAACACCGGCGGAGTTGGTGCAATCTGCAGTCTTTCACACCGAGCTATAGGGGTCTTGCACAGGCTAAAAATATCGGAGTGTGTGTGTGTGTGTGTGTGTGTCGTGTCCTTCGGCTTCACTTCTGGCTAATGGGGAACAAAAACGCTGCCCGAAGCCCTGATTTCGCCGAAAGTCGCGCCTGCTGAGTGTTACCCCGTCCTCTTTCCGGTGACGATGTGTCACACGGGAGGACGTGGCATGTCGCAGTGTGCAGCGGGGTCATAATTACACCGCTCCGCTCTGCGTTAGTGGTGTTTGTTCCACGAATGGGAACCTGCTCTGTATTTTATTCGATTGAAACCAAGACCAAACTTTTTCACACTATTTCAGTGTGCAAGAATGTTTGCTGCGCGTTCGCCCAACAGGAAGTGGCTCCATTGTTAGTTATCTTGATGTAGGAGCGGAGGAACCAACCAGACCTTTTGGTTGGTGTGTAATTATTTCTGACACAGACGATGAATTTTAATGAACAAAGTGGGGAGGAGCCTGTATGCATGATTGACAGCTCTCACACGCCCTCCTTCCTCATTCTTTTTTTTATAGGTGTTGGTGGTCCCGTTTTAATGAATCTGAAGTCTCTTTCCGAAATTCAGCCTTGGTGCAGAATTACAAAGCATGAGAAACGGGAGTTAACCGTTCCCCTTATGATGTCATAAGGGGACAAATTCCAGATTCGACAGTCAAAACACTCTTTACACCACTCTTTTACACCACTAGCCACTGCAGGACCATAGACAGACTGGGGGAACTTGTATTGATGTTAAATCATCTCACAAAGTCACATTTTCATGATACCTTTAAAACCCCTTCTGTCACACGCCCAGGTGTAGTGCAGCATTCATCTCCGCCTTTTCCCTTCGTGCTCCTAATTCACCTTATACACAGGGTGTGTCAGTGGACGTCACAAACGCCACCACGCCCATTACCAACACCAGCGTACAGATTACCAGCACTTTAATTTAAGCGTTTTGATGTGGGAACTGGTGAAAGTGACATTAGTGAACATCTTATGCAGAGCTGGGGTAATATGACCCACAATGTTGTTTGCTAAACGATTCTGTCCCTTTTTGCCACGTGTGTCACAACTCGCACAATTCGTCCCCCAAACAGGAGATGCTTCAAGCCGCATCCTCACGAAATGCAGAAACACCTGTAACTTTAAGCCTCTCCTTCCTCCCTTACTTTCAGCTCACCTCTCAGAGGTGGCAGCCAGTATCTCACTGTACCCATTTCCCTCATATACACACACACACACACACACACACACACACTCGCACTCAGGCTCCGGTTTTCTTTGGTTTGCGCTTGAGAGCTATGAGTAATCATCATGACGACTGTGCTTGGTAAGGAAATTATTTATAGTTGAGCTGAAAGCCCTTTCACTTCTCCTGCGACGGGTCCTCTGCGGCAGGAGCCGGGGGCCCGGTGGCCATTCACCCATTCTGTATTGACCGCCTCCTCCACCACCATCTTAACGAAGCGGGGACGGTTCCCGTGTGTGTGTGTGTGTGTGTGAGTCCGGGCCCAGCGACGTGGAAGCAGATATTAGATCCGGCCACTCGCTTCCCTCGCTCCCGATAATTGGAGGAAGTGAAGTAGCAGAACGGCGTCGGATAATAAGGCCACCGAGCCCCCCCCGCCCCCGCGTGCCACCCCACCCCCACCCTCCCGGTGGCGGCCGCGCCGTTCTGACTCAGTGCTAATGGCCTCGCTGCCTGTCCTCATTCTAACGCGATTTAACAGCAAAATGCTCATCGGGTTCTCGTGCTGCATAGAACCAACAGACCAGTGGAACAGGCCGGCTGTGTGTGTGTGTGTCTGTGTGTGTCTGTGTGTGTGTGTGTGTGTGTGTGTGTGTGTGGTGTGTGTGAGTGACTACTGCTGCACTGTGATGGCTGCTTGGGTTTTTGGCCTGGCTACTAACAATCAATGAATTCATTTTACATTTTACATTTACATTTTACATTATTTATCAGACGCCCTTATCCAGAGCGACTTACAATCAGTAGTTACAGGGACAGTCCCACCCTGGAGACACTCAGGGTTAAGTGTCTTGCTCAGGGACACAATGGTAGTAAGTGGGATTCGAACCCGGGTCTTCTGGTTCATAGGCGAGTGTGTTACCCACTAGGCTACTACCACCCTATTCGGGTCGGTCTGGGTCCAAAGTAGCCAAAAATCCCCGGGAGGAACGACCCGGTGGCGGAGTAGAGCGCTGTGTCGTTTTACGGCATTTACCAGATGCCCTTATCCAGAGTGACTTACAATCAGTCGTTACAGGGACAGTCGTGTGTGTCCCCCCCGGAGACACTCAGGGTTAAGTGTCTTGCTCAGGGACACCATGGTAGTAAGTGGGGTTTGAACCTGGGTCTTCTGGTTCATAGGCGAGTGTGTTACCCGCTAGGCTACTACCACCCCGTAGTGACAGGGACAGTCCCCCCCCGGAGACACTCAGGGTTAAGTGTCCTGCTCAGGGACACGATGGTAGTAAGTGGGGTTTGAACCTGGGGCTTCTGGTTCATAGGCGAGTGTGTTACCCGCTAGGCCACTACCGCCCCTAACATTCCCGGCACCGGGGGGAGGGTTTCATAACTCCTGCATTACTGACGCTTGTCGCCAACTTGACGTCCTCAACTTTACAGCTGGACACTAACGGAGATGCCAGCTGGCACCCGGGCAGCGATGCCAGGGGTCAGTCCAGACAAACTGTTCCTTCCCTTTTCCACAGATGCACGATTGGCCATCATGTCTATAAATATTGGAATTACTTTTGAAGGGGTGTGTGTGCATTAATGCGGTGTGCTAATGAATAGAAAATCCCATAAATATTTGTACCAGTAAATTGTAGACTTTTCTGGTTTTGTAATTGAACGCTTCTTATTGAAGGTCTGACATTTTCTTTTGCTGGTTTTTATTATTTGGATCTATTTATTTTATATGAATACCAAAAACGGCCCTTTCCGCGGTGAGCGGGACTCTTTCTAATTTAGTGCAGGGAGGAGAGGAGAACCTGAAGCTCTGGGATCATTTCGGAAACAGGACGCTTTGGGTGAGACGTTCTCATCGGCTGTGAAGGCAGAGTGCTTCTGCATGACCAGGCCTCGGCTCTCGGCCAACGAGACGCCTTCTTTCCACTTCATTTTTCCAGCCCTGTAGAGCTCTGTGGATCTCTGGCTTCACAGTGTCTCCTTTTCGTATCGTTCGTGAAGATTTTGTCTGCGATGTCAGAAGATTCGATGATACGTTTCCAGACGCCCCATCTTATTCTCTGGTTATCTGCAGGGGTTCCCTTTGCGTCTTCCGTCCCCTTTAGTGCCGAGTTGTTTATGGGTCAGGGCATCTTGGGAAATCCGGAGTTGAATGAATTATTTTGTAGGTAAGAGTGGAGATGGGAAAGCTGTGTTCCGCTTTTTAAAACGTCCCACCCACAGATACAGCCGCCCAGCAGGACACCACACTTAATCATATAAGAAGTGAAATCGCAGTTCACTTTTACAATACGCTCATCACAAAAGCCTGCGATTATTTTAACACATAATTATTATTTTTTTTTTTTTGCATCACGCTTGTTGTATCGAGCTATCGGAGACGAGGGCTCGGGGCACAAGTGCGGCTGGAGTGGGAGTCCAATGGCCAATCAAAAAGCGTGGTCATTGGAAGAGACAGTCGACGTGAGGTACGATCAATCCAAATGGCTTGCAACAAACGCGACACAAGATCGATTAATGAGTTCGCTGGCTGAAGCACTTCTGGGTCTGTGAGTCCGGGGGTTTTGGTGACCCCCCCTCCCCCTCATGTCTCATTGCAGGCTGCAGGATGGTTAGCCCCGCCCACTCATACTTGATTGGTCAAATTCCTCTCTCAGATCCTGATTCGTTTACCGTTTTCTCCACCCACTCCAGTCCCTCAGCACTGCTCCCCCTTACTATATCAGACCGACCAGTGTCTTCTGTGGAGACCTTCACGTTCCACCATGTCCCAGGACCTGACGTGGGAGACCATCTCCTCCATCCTAAAAAAAGGACCCAGCAGAGGATTGAGGCAACTGAGGAAGTCCAGCCTTCCACAGGAGCTGCTGATCCAGTTCTACACCTCAGTCATTGAGTCCATCCTGTGCTCCTCCTTCACAGTCTGGTATGGAGCAGCCACTAAACAGCACAGGGACAGACAAGATCATTGGTGCCCCCCTGCCCTCCATCCATGACCTGTCAAAAAACAGAAAAAAAACTGAACTCTATGTAAACTTGTTGCATTGTTTCTGTAATCTGTGTTTTTTCTGTATATGAGGTTTAATATATTACTATATTGTTTTGTACTGTTGTGCTTGAGAGACGCCATCGACCTTAATCAAATTCCTTGTATGTGTTCACTCACATCCTTGGCCAATAAACGTAATTTTGACTTTTTTTCCTGTTGAATTGCTTTATTGGATGGTTTTGTATTTCTGTAATGTAATTGCGTGTTATTTTAAGCCCACATGGCCTCTATAACCATATGTAAATAGTTTTTTTTTTTTTTTTTTTTTACGCACTACTTATAAACAATTAAGCAAGTGTGAATTATCTTTTACCAAATCAAGTATGTATCAACCAGTTTTTTTTTTATTAATGAGCTTATTCCTTGATTTAGAAAAGATTTTGTATATCTTTCAAGACACCGGCAGGGTATTCTGACGTGTTCAAAAAGGCCAAAGTTTTCCATTGGTGGAAAGATTTATGGGCGGGGCTGGCCATGGGCATGGCTGACCGCTTCTCGCCATGACACGAGCTGATGGTGTAAATGTGTGCGAGACACATAATTAAATTAATTATGTGTCAATTAAAATGTAAAATATATACATGCTTTGTTTTGTTGCTGAAATTGGTAATGCTAGTAAAGGTGTTAGTAATGGTTTATAAAGACCCTTGTATGAACAATCAGAGGATTTTGTCCGATGTTATGAAATAATACTGATAATGAATAATCAGTTAATTCCAGTGTGCAATTTTTTTTTTTTGACATGTTTATTCAGTATTTACAGATAGATGTACAATCACTTTAAGGTATTGTGACTTGAATTTCACTTCAAAAATACAGAAACAACTTAAGCAATAAAAACAAATCCATAAATAAAAAGAATACACACATTTTTTTTAAAAACATGTCATTTATAACAAACACACATATACACACACACACGAAAAACCCCAACAGAACAGTGTGCAAATTTTATTCACATTTTATTCACTCCGGGGCTCTTTTTTGCGAGATCATGAAGCCATCTGAACTGAGCCCTGGACAACCTCTTTCGTATCCTCGATCAGCAGGAACAATCCGGACTCGTGGGGAGGGGAGCTCACCGAAGACTGTACTTTCTGTAATCGGTGACGTGGGCGAGCGCGAGCAGAGAGGATTGTGGGCCACAGAGTGCTCCTTTGTTGTGTGGTGTCACAATACCCACACTGTGTTCACACTTACACGCTTGTGTACTTGCCGCGGACGTTCTCGAGTACGGAACGTGTTCCACTCTCTCAGAGAGCTTCTTATTCATGCCCCCCCCCCCACATTCCTATTCCTAGTCTGTGGAGTTACTGTGTGACCTTGTTCTGACACTGAAAAGTCTCTGTACAGGTCTACGTTTCAGGCCCTTTTGTGTTACAGCAGCAGGTAGGAGGCTGCGCCAGCCCTGCATGCTAATTTCTGGAGATGCTCCTCGGAGCCGAACCCCAGGGGACGGGCTCAGTGCCAGAGCTGATGGCACCGTGGCCACCGGGCCATGCCAACGGATGCTAAGTGGCCCAGTTTGCACACGAGCTCCCTCGTGCGCGGACACACCCGGGTTCTAGCTGTGTTCTAATGCGTTCCGATCACCCTGCCCCGCCCCAGCTGAAGGTTTCATTCATCTAAACTAACCGCCAACGTTATTAGAAACATGCTGCTCATTATGGTCTAAAGCATCACTTTTCACATTTCTTAATTCTGAGGACCGATAGATATTATACATTATATATAGATATTATTACTATGCCTATAAATAAGAATATTTGTGTTTTTATTTTATTTTACTGTATTATTCTATAATCAGTTTCTGAACGTGGACAAAACAAAGGACTTTAGAAGAGAACAGAGGGATAACTGCCCACTGAACATTGACAGATCTTGTGTGACATTCCTCTGAGAAACCTCTCCTAGACTCTCAACACCGGCTCAACAGCCAAGAAAGCCCAGCAGCATCTCTACTTCCTGCGGAGGCTGATGAAGGCCCATCTCCCACCACCCATCCTCACCACCTTCTATAGAGGGACCATTGAGAGCATTCTGACCAGCTGCATCACTGTCTGGTTTGGGAACTGCACCACATCGGACCGCAAGACCCTACAGCGGATAGTGAGGACAGCTGAGAAGATCATCAGAGACTTTCTTCTCTCCACAACAGACATTTACCACACACGCTGCTTCCTGAAAGCCACCAGTCTTGTGAAGGACTCTACACACCCCTCACATGGACTCTTCACCCTCCTAGTATCCAGAAGCATTCGTCCCTGACTGCCAGTCTCTGCAACAGCTTGATCCCACAGGCCACCAGACACCTGAACACTCAGGGACTTTCGTCTTTGGACTGACAAACACACTCTTCCTCTGTTATATTGAGTAATATTATCTATTGTTCCATTTTGTACAGCAGTATTTGCACTATTTTTACTTTGCACATTTATTATTCATTTCACTAGTTTATCTCTGTCTGGCTCGTTGTTGTCTACAGGTTTTTTGTTGAATGTTACTCTTGCACAGCTTGCGTCCCCTGTTCGCACCTTATTTATTCTGTGTCACCAGAAAGCTCAACCTCGACTGGAACATAAATCACAACCACATGGTGTCCCGAAAACATATATAAACTTATCATTATAGAGTCGTGCATGGGTCTGATTTTTCCAATATAATATTATAACCGCATCATAACCTTTTTGTATTAGTAATGCAAATAAAATTGTACACTCGACCCACCCTGCTACGAATAAAAGCGAAACCAAATGAAAACCAGTTTATTTGCCAGGCCAAATGACCATTAATATACGCAACTTTGATTTCAAATTCAAATTTTATTTGTCACATACACAGTCATACACGGTATGATACGCAGTGAAATGCTTTAGCGACTGATACTGAACACAGTATTGCAAATGTTGCAAGTATACAATGAACCAATATGCAAATATTGCAAACATAACCAAATATTACACTTTTATGTCTTTAACATAAAACATAAAATATGTGTAACAGGTAGGGTGAAGGTGTGCAAATGAGTGAAAAAGTAAAGTGAAAGGTTTGTGTTCTTCACTTTATCAACTGGTTTTCTTTATAACTCCTCAGGATCTGGTGCCAGAAACTTTTTGTGTCTGTTATAAAATGACCCCTGACCCTGAATGTAGTGTCGTATGTTTATATCTGGATCTCCGGGGTGAACATGGTCTCCCTTTTTTCTGGTTTATGAATGTCGCGTTAGTCACCGGAGGTGACGGTGGGGTGTGAATTTGTGATTCGGTGTCACGTCCTCTACGTCGGTCAGATCTCATTTATTGCACGCACTCGACCCACCTCAAGTTTTTTGCCCCCCCCCCCCCCCCCCCCACCCCACCCCCCCACCCTGGTGTGCCCACGACATGCTGCTCTACAAAATTGAGTGCGAACGTTCTCGCCATGTCGTCTGATTTGCATGAAAATGATGATGAAGATGATGATTCTCTCTGTTTCTTCTCTGTCTTCTTTCTCAGGGGCCTATGGGGTAGTCCTGAAGTGTCGACACAAGGTAAGAGCCGCATTTCTGTTACTCCCCATGTGGAATTCTGGGTAGGATGGGCTGTAACCCTGTTATACCAGCTGTGATCCTTTATGTAGAGCCAAACGACGTGTTTTTCGACTGATGAACATGCCGGCGTTCTGTCTAGAACGCACTGTAGCTGCTCACTCATTACTGAATTCAAGTAATATGAATTGTTCCAATGGGGACCAATGATAAAGCTTTAACTCTCTAACTTCAGAAATGACCCTGCAGCTCTATTTTTATGTAATAATAACTACTGTATTATATATGTATTATACTAGTATATGTCTTCTTTTTTTATAGACAGTATTTAAGATTCCACTCAGGGACTCAGGGACTGCACCTAATTTTGATGAACTTGTTGCAATGACAATAAAGATATTCTGATTCTGATGCAATATCACTTCTGGGTCTGGGTGAAGGCTTGATTTTGACTAATGTACATGAGTGCCTGAACACCCACGGTGACGAGTGGAAGCGTGCAGAGCTCATGATCCCTCATCCTCTGTCTATAGGTGTTTATGTATTATAGACATATGATTTATAGATTGGAATGTGTGTTCAAAATGGGTGCTGCATGCTTGCTGCTCAGCACCTGCCGCTTCCTCGCGAGGGTTGGTTGGATTGTTATGGGCGTCGGCCCATCTTTGATAATCCTGGCAAGGTTAAGTGTGAACGTGCGGGGATAATCTCTCAACAACGTTGCGTAATAATGCTGCGGATTACCGTTAATCAGAATCTTTTTCATTTGGGGGATATTAATTTTGGCTTTATTTATGAAAATTAAAACGTTCCAGAATTGGATCAAATCTGGAAGCCCTGTGTGTTCTTTGCTCTGATTTTCATGCTCAGTGTCGCCTCCAAACAACATTAAGCTTCCGGTGGAGACCTTCATATTTGGTCGCAAGCTTCACCCAACGTTGAGCTGATGCAGGGCAGGGCCATGTGGACGGGTTTATTTATAATTCTTCACGTCACCAGAGCCCCCCTCCCTCAACCGAGGCAGATGGCCACTCAGATCCACGTTCTCCTGCTCGCTGTGCCCAGCAGCCTTCAGGAAGGACCGCTGCTCCTCGCCGGCTGGGCCCTGGATCTCCTCCGTCCAGCCAGGCCTCATCGTTGCTTTACATGTTCTCGTGTGGCGTGTTGCTCTGCCTCCCAGAAGAGAACGGGGGTCAATGGGATTTATTGGTGAATGAAGGCGGCCGCAGGGGGCGCCGATCGACCCGTTTCCACTCGTGACTGGGTGAATGTATCAGGCCCCATTAGGGATGTAACGGTGCGTTCAACTTTCCATTCAATACCATTCACAAATTGTAGGTTTTCTCACAATTTTCTTACCAAAAAGATAATTTACCATAATGGTAACTGAAACTGACTACACAAATTAAACTAAAATGTCTTCCGGTAAATAGCTTTGGTGAAAGGAGGGCGAAACTCGCCCTCAGACATTTATTTAGATTTTTAGCCGATTCACGGTGTGTCGTTATATTCTCAGTGCTAATAAAATAAAGCCAAACTTGTCCTCTGTCATTCATAATATAATAGACATGGTGGTTATGGTTGGCAAACACCACCAAATGACCAATCTGATAGGATTATCACTGTCGTAATATTTAAAAAGCCCCGAGCCTGGCACTAGACACACAGTCATCTTTTCTGAACTCCCTCGCTCCCCCCTTCTGTTTAAACTGACGCCGCTCTGTTGCCACTGGAGCTTCGTCTTCATCTGAGCTATTGCTGGAACAATAACTTCAGTTAAAGGTCAAACTCGGCGTCATTTGACAAAAGCAGCGGAAAGTTAAAGTTGTGGAAATGAATAATTCTGATTAGGCCTCTTTGTCTTGACAGCTTGCTCTGTATTTCTGAACTCGGATGGCGCAGTGCCGGTTGCTGGATGTTCAGGAAACACCATCTACGCCTCTTTCTACGCGCTAAACGTGTTAAAATAAATGTCAACATTTGAGAGTGGGCGTGTCTGCTATGCGGGGGGCGCGCACGAGCGTTAACCGATTGTCGTTTCTCCGTTTGCAACAATATAGTCGCAACTCGACTGGTTGGCTAATTGATTTGCATACACGGATTTGATTGGCCGTTGCTTGAAGTCAGTGGGAAGCGCCTCTGTTTACGCCTTCAGCAACACATTACAGTAAACTTTAGTCTTACAGATTAATCATGATTAATTGTGATCATTTTTTAGTTGTGAGTAAAAAGTCACGTTTTTGTTGATTGACCGCCTTATTTTTACATTTACATTTACGGCATTTACCAGACGCCCTTATCCAGAGCGACTTACAATCAGTAGTTACAGGGACAGTCCCCCCCTGGAGCAATTTAGGGTTAAGTGTCTTGCTCAGGGACACGATGGTAGTAAGCGGGATTTGAACCCGGGTCTTCTGGTTCATAGGTGAGTGTGTTACCCACTAGGCTACTACCTCCCTATTTTTTAATCAGTGATGAATTTGCTGCCCCTACTGCTGAGGTCGGGACATCACCTTGCTCACGGGGACCTCGGTGGCACCTTGTCCTCTCCCGATCCGGACATGGTGGTACTTTCAGGTTCTCCAGCGTTGTCCACATTCACCCTCAACTGATCTACTTTCTGTTCGGCTGCTGCTCGGCCGTCTCTACTGCCCTGACAGGCCCGAATTCTCCGGCCCACAGTTTATCGAAGGGAAATTCTTCAGATGTGGGACCCTTATTGCCGCGCATCTCTCACTGTGACTGTAATAAACCTCACACACCTCCACGCCAGCGTTCCTCATATTACTGACTCTCTTGGAAAATGAAATGAATCAGACGAGCGAATGATATTTTGTGGGCGTGGATCAGTGCCGTCTGCCACGGCGAGTGCGTGGCGATTGTGAGCGAGACCCGGAGAGAGGTTCTGGTTTCGGCGCCTGTAATTACTCTCCTTTCTAATTCGCGCGGCGATCGGGCCGAGGGCCATCTCCCCAAGCAGCTGCATGCGCCAGGCTGTCCATTAGCGCCCAGCTGCAGCGGCACAATGCAGCCTGGACCTCAGCCGCCATTTATCCGCCGTATTTATAGCCCCGCATTGTACGTGTCACATTTGACTGATGCTCCGTCCTGTTCCATTTTTCCTGGAACCAGCATTATGAGCTGTGTGTGTGTGTGTGTGTTTCGTTTTACGAACTTGCACTCACTGTACGTCCTCCCAAACAGTGCAGAGACTAAGGAAATTAGATCTTTCTGCTCAGCCTCAACCCCAGTGGCACTGGGGCCATTTCTAGTCCCCAAGTTCCGACACAGAAGTCGGACACTGTCTCTTCCGGACGCGTCAGGCCTGCGCGTTCGATCCCATTAGCGCTGACCCACACCTCGTCCGTCCAGCTCCCAGGCATGACCGCACCACGCAGCAGTGCCGTGGGAAGCCAATTATGTTTCACAAGGGATCCAGGGCGACCCGTGAAGGAGCAGCGATGCTACAGCTGCCAGGAACCAATGTCAGGGATGAGACAGGATGGCAAAACACTCACCCAACGTTCCAGTAACGTTCCTTGTTTAGTCCACAGCGCCTTTGTTATGTTCACTGCATAGTATAAGTAATGCACGTGTCACATGTGACGTCAGATGCCTCTCCGACGGTCAGTCCACCACGTCCTCTTCTCCCAGTAACGAAGGAGTAGAAAATCACATGCACCCTTCGTAGAGAGAGTAATTCATTTTTATAATTTGAACCCCTTTTAGTCCTCAAAAATGTATGTAGATGTTTTAGCCGATTCACTGTCCATCTTTAATCCCTAGTGCCATTAGCATAATTAATCCCAGTTTTTGCTGCATTGTTCATATCTACACGAATATGAACAGAAGGCATGACCTGGTGTTCCTCTTGTCCGAACGTCAGTATGTACGAATTTCCCTCTTTTATTTACCGGAAAACAGGCTGTTTGTGCAGTTTAATGTATAATTTTATTCTGTAACAGAATTAGTGTGTATTTGTTAAGACCCGCCCACCGCTGGCATCATCATCACTTGTGTGGTTGTCCAACCCCCTCACCACAGAAAGCTTCAAGAGGCTGGCTGGAGGAAAACCGCTTAATTACCGAGCCGCACGTTAATGTCAGTAATGCTAACAGCGTTGTAACCATGGAAACAGTCAATGGTTAGGTTAACCGTTACAGAAAAATTACTTTTCTTCTGTAACACCATTATTTTAACACCATTAAGATCACCATGTTGCACAGGTGACCTGACCGACTCCGTCCGGCTTCAGGTTGGCATTTATGTTGGTGAAATGACAATTAACAGTTCGCTAAGACGTTTTGCATTCGTAATGTTTGGTGTTTTGAAGCCACTTTGACGTGGCTGTTTGTGTCTGGGACTTTTAAAAGTTTACCGGCATCACCCTGCGCCGCTGTCGCACTGTACACAATCCGTGACCCCGACATGTGGGGGCCCGCAGGAGAAGATCTGGAATGTCTGGCTCGTCTGGTCGACGGTGTGTCATTATCAGAAGTGGGCTGGTTTCTTGTCATGCTAAATTGAAAAGAACACACAGGAGGAGGAGTCCGACCCGCCTGTGTAATGATCTGACCACTGGACATAACTGGCTGGGGGGGGGTAATGACATGTGCCGTGTTTGTCTGAAAATGGCCTTTTAGTACCAGCGCTGGCCTTGACTGGTGCAGCCGTATGAGGATTGGACACATGTAATATAGAAGAGGAAAATATACAGAAATGGACCAGTGGTTATTCTCATGATAATAACCTGAGAAGGTCTTTTAATGTGATGATTCCACGTTTCAGGTCTTCAGCTTCCGTTTCATTAGCTGAAAGTGCCGACACTGCACTGCCCGACTGCAATGTAATAAATCAAAGCAGCAAGCCCAACGCGTTCCCCCAGCGTTTTTTCGGTGTTGTGGGGGGGTTTGAGGGGGCGGGAAGATAGACGCGTTGTTTGTCCACAAACCTGCTGAGGCGGTGAGGGACCAGTCACAGTGCGAGTCTCTGTGTGTCAAGGGGAAGGGGAGCTGACGTCGTTTTATTAACGCATTCCAAGCATCTCTTGCGACTCCATTGTCAGCTCAGGTCACCGGGTCGCATCAGACTTAATTACGGTCACTGTTGCGGGGTGTTAATTTTTTCTCGTTCGTGTGTAAACGCCACCTCGGGTCATTTCAGACCCGGCTGTGGTCTCCGGGGGGGGTGAGAATCTGAGAATCGTTGTTGTCGGTAGCAGGTCAGATTTTTTTATTTTTTTTTTATGACCCCTGACCTCTCCGTCAGCTCCTCTCGCACTCAGAGTAATGTGATCTGAGTGCCAGCGATCCCCGGAGTGTCCCTGCCTGGTGTCTGTTCATTTGCAGGCGCTGTTGTGGGTGGAGCTCCAGTGGGTCCTACAGCTGAAGATGTCCTGCAGACACCATCCTCTGTCTTCCTAAAAGTCTTTAGTCCTAAGAGCATGCACTTAAACTGTTTTTCTCCAGAACAATAAAAGTTCTATGAGGTCTGGCCTCGCGTCCACGTGGAGACGGTGTTTCAGGGGACCCAGAACGATTCCTTTCTGTAAACAGTGCTTGGGACATTCTCTGTGTCTCCGTGTGGATAGCAGCATTTCAGATAATGCTCTCTTGCGGATGCATGTTTTTCGGAAAAACGAAAACCCGTTCTCGTGTGGACAGGGCCTGTGCAGCCTGTGATGGGCATGGTGACTTGCGGTCATGTGACTTGTCCCCAGTTTCCTTTTCGCGAGAGCGTAATATAGTAAAAGCTTAGCTAATGAGACAGTGTCCCACATCTGTCGGGGTTCGATCGATTCAGAGGCGACTTGCTGCAGCTCAGTAAAGTGAAGTGATTGTCACATGTGATACACAGCAGCACAGCACACGGTGCACACAGTGAAATTTGTCCTCTGCATTTAACCCATCACCCTGAGTGAGCAGTGGGCAGCCATGACAGGTGCCCGGGGAGCAGTGTGTGGGGACGGTGCTTTGCTCAGTGGCACCTTGGCGGATCGGGATTCGAACCGGCAACCTTCTGATTACGGGGCCGCTTCCTTAACCGCTAGGCCACCACTAACCCGTTAAAGGCCACCACTGCCCCAGGAAGTTTCAATATTAGCTTGTGGCATTTGCTTCACCAGAGGGAAATTCCCGGGAGGAATTATCGCAGCTGTATGCCGAGCCCCATTCATAACTGAATACACAATTGCGCTGCTCAGCGTGTCAGTTACAGGCAGCAGGAAAGTGTTTACCGAGCTGCCGCATCGCAAGTCGGACGGGGTGTCAGAGCAGAAACCGGCCCATTAGGCTCGTAAATGGCGGTGCTGAGGGTGTGCGGCATGATGGGTAATACTGTGCAACTTCAACAGTCAGGTACGCTGCACAGCAATGAATTTCCATAAACAATGGGTTCGTCGGTTTTACATTACTCACCGCCAAATACACAACCGCAACACGGGACGTGTCTGACTGCAGCTCCAAGTCAGAGAATTTATTCATAAGGCAGCTTTCACATTTATTATGGTGGGCCAATTCTGTATCGTTGTCATACTGGGGGTGTTTACTGTACTGTACTGTAATGTTTTGTTGTGTTCAGATGTTGTTGTTCTTTACTGTACTGTTGACATATTTGGTTGTGTGCAGTTGGATTGTGAATGTTTAGATGTTAAGGTGTGTTCTGTGCTGTGTTTGATTGTGTAGTGATATTATGTTGTAGGTTTGTGTTGAGTTGTGGTGTATTTGTGATTGTTGTATTGGGATGTGTTGTGATATTGTATTGTAGGGTTGTGATGATGTTGGAGTGTATGCTGTGTTGTGATGGGTTCTGGTGTGTTTAACATGGTTGTATCGTATCGTGTTGTGGGGTTGTCACTTGTGATACACAGCAGCACAGCACACGACGAACACAATGAAATTTGTACTCTGCATTTATCCCATCACCCTGAGTGAGCAGTGGGCAGCCATGACAGGCGCCCGGGGAGCAGAGTGTGGGGACGGTACTTTGCTCAGTGGCACCTCAGTGGCACCTTGGCGGATCGGGATTCGAACCAGCAACCTTCTGATTACGGGGCCACCACTGCCCCCTGGTTATGATGGTTGTATCATGTTGTGTTGTAGGGGTGTGATGATGTTGGAGTGTATGCTGTGTTGTGATGGGTTGTGGTGTGTTTATGATGATTGTATCGTGTTGTGTGGTAGGGTTGTGATGATGTTGGAGTGTGTGCTGTGTTGTGATGGGTTGTGGTGTGTTTATGATGATTGTATCGTGTTGTGTGGTAGGGTTGTGATGATGTTGGAGTGTGTGCTGTACGGTTGTGATTGGGTTGTGGTGTATTTGTGATTGTTGTATCGGGTTGTGATGTGATATCATGTTGTAGGGTTGTGATGATATTGGATTGTGTGCTGTTGGGTTGTGATGATGTTGGAGTGTGTGCTGTTGGGTTGTGATGATGTTTGAGTGTGTGCTGTAGGGTTGTGATTGGGTTGTGGTGTATTTGTGATTGTTGTATCGGGTTGTGATGTGATATCATGTTGTAGGGTTGTGATGATATTGGATTGTGTGCTGTTGGGTTGTGATGATGTTGGAGTGTGTGCTGTTGGGTTGTGATGATGTTGGAGTGTGTGCTGTAGGGTTGTGATTGGGTTGTGGTGTATTTGTGATTGTTGTATCGGGTTGTGATGTGATATCATGTTGTATGGTTGTGATGATGTTGGAGTGTGTGCTATAGGGTTGTGATGATGTTGGAGTGTGTGCTGTTGGGTTGTGATTGGGTTGTGGTGTATTTGTGATTGTTGTATCGGGTTGTGTTGTGATATCATGTTGTATGGTTGTGCTGTATGGGGTTGTGTTGTAATGTTGTTTCATCTGTACGGAGGCTGTATGGAGGGGGGGTTTCTGCCGCGTTTTGTTCATTTCCAGGCTCCGCTGTCCGCATCGTGCCTCTGGGTGTTGGAGTTTTGGGTGGGCGACAGTCTGAACCCACGCTGTGTGGCAGCGTTTATGTGACACCAACAAACATCCAGAATAAACTCACAAAGTGCTCGTGTTGTTGTCGTCTCCTACAGAGAGGAGGATCTGTGGAGTTGTGATAACCCGGGCTGTGGCGCATTGTTATCCCTGCAACGGCGATCAGTTCTCCTCATTATCCCGGTGATCCAGCGCTTTACTGTGATGTTCAGTTGCCGGGAGGTACGCTGGTGACTAGATGTTATCTCTGGTCCTTCGAGGTCCTTTTTTATTTTCTCCAGCTAAATGAAAGTGGGACAACAGAAGGAAAAAAGGCTTGTGCGCGGTACGGCACGAAATAGGTCACCTTGAGTACAACGCTTCCCGGCGAAGGCCTGTGGAGAAGGCGATAAGCGCGAGAGCGGCGGAGAGCGATCTGTGACGTCCCCTGACAGACACACTTTATTTTAGCTCTCTGGTCTGAACAGCCATCGCTGAACACGCTCAGTCCCGCCTCCGCATTTCCCCCCCATTGGGGGGGTGGGGGGGGTGGGGGGGGGTGAAGAAGAGTGAAATCTAGGACACGTTTTTCATGGCGCGCCGTTCAGAATGGCCATCGGACTCGGCCCGTTGTGCATCGTGGCGCAACTTCTGAAGTTCTACGCGGGTACCAGATCACTGGCCACGATCCTGCCTTTCCCGCCTTTTTCTTTTATGCAATCACATCAATTGCATTTATTGTGCATCCATCCGACATTCCTCGACTGCAGCGTTCTGTTGGGTGCCGCCTTAAATCCACCGTAACTCCAAGGCGGATCGCAATGCATCCTAAGATGAACACTCATGCCCCACAGCCAACATATTAGCACTGATTCATCTCCAGAAATGATGTTCTGATCATGCGGCTGTATATGTTGCACGTGGTCGTTTTATATTCTAGTTTCTTCACCCTTTGGAAAACCCAATGCTTTTCCAACAGTCTTGAAGGAGTTCCCAGAGGTGTTTAGCACTTGTTGGTCCAGCTCACCCCAAACCATCTGGACTGGGTTCAGGTCCGGTGACTGTGGAGGTCAGGTCTCCACTTTTTGTTAAGTACATAACTCCACATGTGTTCATTCATAGTTTTGATGCCTTCAGTGAGAATCTACCAACGTAAATGGTCATGAAAATAAAGAAAACACGTCGAATGAGAAGGTGCGTCCAGACTTGATATTTTATCGTGATATTATCGCGTGATATTTCGATTTCTGCATGCGACACGTGTAAGACGATATGGTTGAAGCTATAATCACCATCGTCTCCATCGTGGTTTCAGAGCCTGCTTCCATGCACTGTTTCCATTTGTCACGCGTCAATGCGTCACAACACACAGAGAGATTGCTCTTGAATATACAGTACTGTTTATTCAACCTAAAAAACCTGCCGGTCCCTTATTTGATGAACTCAGTGCGCTTGTGGTCATCTGTAGTCCTCCTTTTTATCTCCCGTTGTTAGTTGGCATACCCAGTGTGACGTACCCAGCGCCCCTCTGCCCCCGTCAGGTGGTTGGAGGCCAGCCGTGATGAATGTTGGTTCTGCGCTCTGGAGATTAATGAGCCCCTCCAGTTTCGGCACGCGGGAGGATTCCAGGGCGTTCAATCCGAGTCTAATCAAAGCCTCCGGTCCCAGATGTTGGAGGCGGGGTCACCAGTAGAGATCTGCGTAGAGATGGGCGGCGAGGCGGAGCGTGGCTGGGTGACGGTGGAGCCGCACTGTTTGCACAGTGAAAGGAAGACAGGCCCCCGGCTCCAAAAGCGGAGTGTGGCGAGAAGGTAAATGACGCCCCCCGATGGCGCCGGCAGTGATGTGGGGATCCGCCTCGCCACATCTCCTGCAGACGAAAGTGGAGCAGCACAGCGGAGGCCGCCGCTTAACTAGGACATGGAGTTAGAGTGGAGCACGGGGGCGGGCGGGGCCGCCATCCGGAGAAAGGCGTCCCAGGAGCTGGGCCGTCTGCAGCGGTCACCACTCCGGTGGAGTCGGGAGTGCTGAGAACAGAGCCAGGAACCGACACGCGGTTTCTGTAGGAGGGTTCATAGCTTGTTCAGGTCAGCCACACAAGGACGGGTTGGAGAACCCTGCTGTGGACTTCATCCTGTTTTTCACTCTTCTACCCAGCACAGATCACGTTTCTGTTCCAGAACTACAATACAGTACCGACATGGAATATTATTACAGACCAGAGAATAAAACTACAAGCTTATATTTTAAAGGCCCCCTGACATGAAAATGTGACTTTGTGAGATGATTTAACATTAATACGGGTTCCCCTAGTCTGTCTATGGTCCTGCAGTGGCTAGAAATGGTGATAGGTGTTCAAAGTGCTTTGGCCATTCGGCTTCACCGTTCAGAGAGCGGCAGCTCAGATGGTCACACCGGGAATTTAGCCTGTTGTGTCGTCACAAGAGAATGTATTGTTTTCTGGAAAAACGCTGACTTCCTGGTGGCGCCAAACATTGTGGTTTGTGAATGGTGTTGAGGACGTCATTTCCAAGAAAGTCCCGCCTCTCTCCTCCTCATTAGCATTTAAAGCTACAGACACCAAAACGGCGCGTCCTGGGAAATCTCATTGTGGGACTGGATCAAAGTGGCTGTAATTCTGCACCACGGCTTCAAAGAGACTTCAGATAGAGTATTAGGGGACCAATAACACCGATATAAAAGTAAAAAAACAATACGTGTCAGGGGATCTTTAATTAAAACAAATATCAATTCCCTCAATTTGTCACATAATCATTAACACAGTCAAAATATTTCCCTGTTTTATATTTTACTATTTTAATGTACTTACATATTTTATGGGGTTTTTTTTTCAACAAAATGCCACAAGCATTCTGAAATATAGATAATTGTGACATCAGTAAACACAAATACTGCATAAAAATAATAACGAAAGGAAATGACATCTCATCTCTCATTTTCTCAACCAAATATTTCTCTAGATATGGTTGATGTCAACAAAAAGCACATTTGATGTATTAAAATAGAATCAGATTTTAGAAAGTAAAATGTAGCCAAAAAAATGTACCTAGTTGCTTTTCCACTTTAATTTTTTTAAAGGTTTTAATGCTTTTAACAAAGTGTTAAAAAAAAACTTGTTTTTATATATACAAGTTTTTAAACACTTTGCTATTTTTTTTTTTAATTGCTTAAAAAATATACAGGCACTATATATATATAAAAAGGTGCTTTATTGGTTCTGTTAATTAATAATTTTTCTTATCTAGTTTTGGTGTAGCGTTCATACATTCCGATAATGCATTGCTTGAGTGGCACTCTTAATCAAATGCAATCCAATGCATTTCTTTCATTAGGCGCTGCTGTTGCGCTCCCAGGGAGAGCTGGGTAATCGGGCTTCTGAGCAGCGGGCCGTGCTTCTAATTAGCCGTGCCGTCTTTTTATTGCAGGAGACAAATGAAATTGTGGCCATTAAGAAGTTCAAGGACAGCGAGGGTAAGAAGCTCTGCTCTTTTTACCCCCCCCATGCCGAAGTTGATTATTGTGCCAGGACACAGATGACGGACGGCAGTATTGATGCTCCAGTCCAGCTCAGCGGATCAGAAATGGAGCCAAACAGCTCAGAACCTAATCTGATTGGCTGTGTAATTGGCCCTGTGACACCATTTTCGTGTGCCTCCTTCTCGCATCCCACCCGAAAACATTGTGCAAGATTTTCACATTGAGTGAGAACTGATTCCAGTATAATTGGTTTTAACTCTCTGTCTTGTTTTTTGTTTTAGTTTAGTTTTTGCATCAAGCTGTCATTTTAGTTTTTATTAGTCTTTTTCACGTCCAGACTGATTTTAGTCTAGTCTAGTTTCAGTCAACTAAAAGTATGAGCATTCTTATTCTTATTTTAGTCGTTTTAGTCAACGAAAATTTTACTTTTAGTAATGCACTTCTATTTAACCCAGTCAATCTAGACTTTCTTTTTTTTTTTTTTTTTAAATAAGGTAAGGTTACCTTATTATTATTATTATATTAGTGTTACCTTATAGACCCAAGAATACACCACATCCATTCTAGTGGGCACATTTTCCCATGTGTTTGTCGACACACATTCTGTTTTATTTTCCACTCCATCATAAAGAAAGTGCATCCAAAGGTCGCTCCATCTTTTTCTACCAGTAATCTGATAATCCACCACCAAATATCTATAACCCACCACAAGCATTTTGAAATATAGATAATCTGCGAACGGGAATTGAGAAAGTGACGTCAGTGAACAGAAATACTGCATAAAAATAATAATTAAACGAAAGGAAATTACATCTCGTTTTGTTTTTGACAACCAAAACCAAAGATATTTTGCAAACCAGTCTCAATTTTATTTGTCAAAAATATTACATGATATATTCCATTATAGTTATTGTCACATGACCAGTATTTACATCTTGTCTTGTTTTCATCAGAAATGTTTGTTGACAAAGACATTTTGTCAAAAATGTCATTGACAAAAGCAACATTAGATTCCAGTTGTAAAAAAATCTACATTGTATTGAAATAAAGAACATTCCCATGCCGCCACGGCCTTTCATAAATATTCCCCTCTGTCCCCACGCAGAGAATGAGGAGGTGAAGGAGACCACCCTGCGGGAGCTGCAGATGCTCCGCACGCTGAAGCAGGAGAACATCGTGGAGCTGAAGGAGGCTTTCCGCCGCAGGGGGAAGCTCTACCTGGTCTTTGAGTATGTGGAGAAGGTAGAGATGCCCGGTGTAGAGACTGCAGCTCGAGGGGGGGGGTGCTCTGACCCGAGGGTCCTTATTCACGGCTGTTGAGGTTTTTTTTGTGTGTGATTGTGTGTTAAAGAACATGCTGGAGCTGCTGGAGGAGATGCCTAACGGTGCCACTCCTGACAAAGTGCGGAACTACATCTACCAGTTAATAAAAGCCATCCACTGGTGTCACAAAAACGACATCGTCCACAGAGGTCAGCTTTAAAACATGGTTTCTCCTCAGATGAATCAGATAAACTGCTCTCTTAATAATATGTTACTGCAAACTATCAAATACTGAAATCCAGCATGTTACAATTTGACAGTTGGAGGTATATTTTAATGTTTTTTTTTTTTTTAGCATTTTAAGAAATCATTCATTTGATGTTGCACAATGTGTGTTTATAATGTGTCGTATCAACCCAGGAGCACAATCCCAGCCAATCCGTTTCGACTAATCATTAAACTGAATTCCACGGGTGAACAAGGCCAGAAATGAAAAATCTCAATCTCAGCAGCACCACGTGTGTCTCAAAGAAGTGCAGCTTCTCTATAGCTGGGAGTGAATGCAGACAAACAAGAAAGGGCTTCTGGGTAATTGTAGTTTTTTTCTTTTTCATTTGTACAAAAAAAAACCCAGAAGACTAACCTGTGGTGGTCTAGCGGTTAAGGAAGCGGCACCGTAAGAAGGTTGCCGGTCCGAATCCCAAACTGCCACTGAGAAAAGCACCGTCCCCACACACTGCTCCCCGGGCGCCTGTCATGGCCGCCCACTGTTCACTCAGGGTGATGGGCTAAATGCAGAGGACACATTTCACTGTGCGCACCGTGTGCTGTGCTGCTGTGTATCACATGTGACAATCACTTCACTTAATTATTATTATTATTATTATGAATAAAAAAAACGCTGCCTTCCCTGCTGACCCTACTTCATCCAGGAGAGCTCGCTTTGGTTTCTCTGAGGGTCTGAACGTTCCTTCACGATACTGTAATCAGACCACAGCTTCCGTCCAAGGCCTCCAGGCTGTCAGATAGCCTCACGCTAACGTCTTGGAGGCGAGCGGGACCCCAGATGGTCTCGCGTTTGGCCCAGACAAAAACATGACAATATTGTGAAGGCGTGCCATCCTGTTCGCCACACGATCAGACGGCCGGAGAGCAGACCCTCCAACCCTCGGACCCGTAAATGGAGCGCCTGGCCTCCATTTCCCCGCTCAGCGCGCACTGCTGGGATCAAACCCTGATCTCCAGACGAGGCGCCCGTGGTGCAGGTGCTGATGACGGGCGCGATGGCGGTGACAGCTCACTCGCTCTCTCTCTCTCTCTCTCTCTCTATATCTCTTCGCCACAGACATCAAGCCGGAGAACCTCCTCATCAGCTCCGAGGACGTGCTCAAGCTGTGCGATTTCGGTGAGTTGCGGCCACTGCTGTACTGGCCACGCCCGCGTCCCCCAACCCCAGTCACGCTTCCCTCACTCGCGACGCTTTCCGCGGGCGTCCCGTTTTTAATCAGACACAGCTGGTGACATTTGGGCTCATGAGCGAAGTGTAGTTCACTTTTTGTGACAATCAGGCAGATGGACACGTCGCATCTGGTCCAAAATCAGCGAGAAGAGTGAAAATGACAGAATTTATGGGCCTGCAGGGGTGAATTTTATGCCCGCATGTCTGTTCTGAATTTGCATCGGTGCTCATCAGTCTTGTCCTTTCTGTCACATCATGTCAGCTACACCGAACTGCTGCTAAATTCATCTCAGAACGGCAGTCTGAGTTACTGAATAAAAACGACATCTAAAAAAATACCAAATTAAAAGGAATACCTCCGACATTTGTCCTCATAAACACAAAGGCCATTTGTAATAGGAGGTCAATTCATATGTTGGGAAATTCTGTGCCACCAAATGAATTGTATAATGATAAAATCAAGTTGCATCTTGCTGCATTTTGTCTACAGGAAGATAAAATCCCCCTTTGCAGTTTGCGAAATGACTTCATGCAGATAGATATATCCTATATTTTATATTTTAGCTATATAGACAACACACAGACACATGGCATCTGCACACATACATACACATACATGCACACATTCATACTGATGTCTTCCTGATTGTATATCCTGCGGTGTCTGGTCTTTGCCGGGTCATTTGTATGTGAATGTTTTGTATTTCGTGCTTTGTAGTAAATCCCCTGTCCAGTCAAATCCGTGCGTCCTTCACGTTCCCGTCGAGCCGTGACGACACCTGTGACAAACGTGGAAATATGCAGAAAGATGCAATGGTGTCCAATGTGCAAAAAAATGTCTATTAACACAATAAAATACTTAAACTATACATAGGCAAAGGTAAAAAAACTTTTCTGTGGACAGATAATCATTAATGATTCCTATTTTGTGCATGGTAATATGCACTTGCCCCATAAATGCGGGCAGATTGCGTCCTTACTCGAACAGTCCCTCCGTTCAGGGTTTGGATCGGCACTTCTGGTGGCTGATTGACTTTGTCCGTGTGTGCCAGGCTTTGCACGTAACCTGTCAGAGGGAACCGATGCCAACTACACCGAGTACGTGGCCACCAGGTGGTACCGCTCTCCGGAGCTGCTCCTCGGGTGAGTCCCTGCATCCTTTTCTCGTCACCATCGTGTTCTACGTTCAACCTGTGACCCAGCAGGATGTCATTCAAAGGATTCTATTCGACTGAGATTCCCGATGTTCCCACGACCTGGATTCGCACTCGATTAGTGATAGATATCTGCTCTGCGTTATTAAACTTTTATTAGACCAACAAGTGATGGAGATCCTCTCTCTCTCTCTCTCTCTCTCTCTCTCTCTCAGTGCGCCCTACGGGAAGGCGGTGGACATGTGGTCGGTGGGCTGCATTCTGGGGGAGCTGAGCGACGGTCAGCCGCTGTTCCCAGGGGAGAGCGAGATCGACCAGCTCTACACCATCCAGAAGGTGCTGGGGCCGCTGCCCCCCGAGCAGATGAAGCTCTTCTACAGCAACCCCCGCTTCCACGGCCTGCGGGTGGGTGTGTTGACCCCATTTAACCCCGCCTGCGTCCTCAGCCCCTTCGTTCTTTCTTTCCTCGCTTGGATCCGTCCCGCTCTCCCTCCCTCCGTCTCGTCCTATTTTTACCTTCTTTTTCCCCCCCTCGCCGTCCCACTTTCCCACCTCTCTGGCTCGGCATCCTGTGTTGCCGTCACCCTAATTCTGCCTTTTGTCTCCCCGGCTCTCTGTCGTTCTCCCTCTCCTCCCCTCCTTCCCGCTCTGGTTGGCTGCGTTCCCCGTCTCGCCACGGATGCGGTGACTCACCCTGCTGAAGCTCGGCCGGTTCTGCAGCTGTGACTTCGGTTCTGTGGTTCTGTGGGTTGGAGCCGCGGCCGCTGCCCACTGGGCGGGGCCGCTGCACCCCGAACGCCGACGCCCACTCTTGGCCGGGCTGGGCTGCCCGATTCATTTTCTCTGTGGGCTTCTGTTGATGTTGCTTCTGGCTCCTTACGTGATGGACAGAGGAGCCGATGAGACGAGACAAGATGATTGGACATGCGAGATGCAGCCATGCAGTTCAGATGCTGGTTTAGGTCGTGTTAATCCTGTTCAGATGGGATTTTAGCGTTTTAACCAGTGATCGTTATCGAAACCTTTACCCTGAGAGCGAATGTCCCAGGTTATATGAAATCATATTTATATCAAATCATTGCATCTAACAAACGCATTTCCTGGCTCGGTGTTAAAAGGAGGTAATTTCCTGCTCCGTGTCAGTTGGTGCCGGTTGATTCTCGCGGACGATGGGGCAGCAGCAGCGTCTGCGTGGGGTTTGCAGTGCACTTCTGAGCTTATTTATAGTGCTGACGCGCGTCAGGGAAGCGCTGTAGCGGCATAATAATCTCCATGTTCACAGCGCACCGCTGATTACCGCGCATCCTGCGCACGGACACCATTTATTCATCCTGCCCGGCGAAATATACATGCATGCATGCATTCATTTACATTTACACCGTTTATCCAGAACAACTTGCATAATTCCTTTAAAAAAATGTCTTAAATAAATATAAAGAAGGGGCTCTTTTAATCGAAATATTGGGATTTTATCCCAAAAACATTTATATTTACAGCATTTACCAGACGCCCTTTTCCAGAGCGACTTAGAATCAGTAGTTACAGGGACAGTCCCCCCAGGAGACACTCAGGGTTAAGTGTCTTGCTCAGGGACACGATGGTAGTAAGTGGGGTTCGAACCTGGGTCTTCTGCTTCATAGGCGAGTGTGTTACCCGCTGGGCTACTACCACTCTAAAAAGGAAGGCTTTTAGCTTGTGGTTGAAACATCTAGTGGAAGTTCACCACCACCAAGGCTCCAAGATAGAGAACCTTGAGAGATGGTGGCACCAGTGTAGCAGTGCTGGAGGATCGGAGAGATGGAGGTGCAGAGCTGGAGGAGGGATGAGAGATCTGAGGTTGGAGGGCGTGGCCCTTCCATGGCTTTGTAGGCCAGCGTCAGCGGTGTGGGAGAATTTAGGACGTCTACAGAGATAATGGAATTAATGGCTTAATGGATTTATATGCGTATTTATTAGGGCGTTAAAGGGGTTTTTTTGGTGCTGCGGCAGGCTCTGTAATAGTGTAAAATATGAAAACAAGCTTTATACTTCGAAGTTAATCGCAACGAATCATGATTTAGCTCAATGTGCAATTTGTTGTTTGAATATTAACTTTTTATTCCTGAATTTCGGTGTCTCTGCTATTTAGGTTGTGTAGGCGTCTTGTACCTCTGTGTGACTGTGAAATAAATTTACATTTACAGCATTTACCAGACGCCCTTATCCAGAGCGACTTACAACCAGTAGTTACAGGGACAGTCCCCCCCGGAGACACTCAGGGTTAAGTGTCCTGCTCAGGGACACGATGGTAGTAAGTGGAATTTGAACCTGGGTCTTCATAGGCGAGTGTGTTACCCACTAGGATACTACAGCGGTCGAAATGTTACTCTTCATGGAAGGCTGTGGCTCTGGCTTCATTGGTCACGTTGGATTTGCTCTTTGTTGTGAGCGTGTGTGGGACCCAACGGAATTGTGAGGGTGCGCTGTAGAAGATGGCCACATGATGGCCACGCCCCAGTGCGCCACTCTCTCAGATGTTGCTGCATGTTGTTTGACCGCTCTGTGTTGTGTGTGTGTGTGTGTGTTGTGTGTTTCAGTTCCCTTCAGTGAGCCACCCGCAGACCCTTGAGAGGAGGTATCTGGGGATCATTAATGGACTCTTGTTGGACCTGATGAAGGTAAGGGTGCGTCTCCAGCGAAAATGAGCACTCACGCACTCCAGCGCCATTCGCCTCCCTCCTCGCCGCCCGTTTGTGGATTTTATCCTGTGTATCCTGTATCAGGATAAAAATGTCCCTAATCTCACGCGAAGAAAGACCCAAAGACCCCCGTGTCCCACTCACCACCGTCCCTCCCACACCTGACTGGGTCCGACGGGGTTCAGAGGTCGCTCCGGCCGCTGCTGCCCTCTCGTAAAGGAGGGAGCCGACGAGGAAATAAAACCGATGATGATGAGGATGAGGATGATGAAGATGATGATGAGTCACGCTTTCGGCGCAGCAGCTCCCTTCGTCGTCTCTCCTCCGTTCACATCAGCAGGGTGAAGGGTGTCGCTTTTCCCGTTTTAAATGTACGTTTGAGGCGACTCCACAGGCCCGCGGCGGGTTATCGACTCGTTGCCGCCGGCGCCTGATGAGTCAGTGGTTCTGATGATAATGAAGATGACTCATTAATTTCATCTCCCCAGAACGAGTTCCTTTCCGATGAAAGCCGCGCGATGATAAAATTCGACACACTGATAATCGGCGTAATATTAATAACGACAGCATTTTTTTTTGCTCTGCATCTGGCTTTTTTTTTTTCCCACTAGAACCTGCTGCTGCTGAACCCAAACGAGAGGTTTCTGACTGAGCAGAGTCTGAACCACCAAGCCTTCCAGACCCAGCGGCACTCCGAGCGGCCCGGACCCCCAACACCCACACCGGTGCGCTCCTTCAAGCGGAAGCCGCACCACGACAACACTGCCCCCAGCAGGTCAGGGGCTGTACTTCCCTCTCGTGTCGCTGTGCACACTGTGATACACAGCAGCACAGCACACGGTGCACACAGTAAAATGTGTCCTCTGCATTTAACCCATCACCCTTGGTGAGCAGTGGGCGGCCATGACAGGCGCCCGGGGAGCAGCGTGTGGGGACGGGGCTTTGCTCAGTGGCAACTATGATCGGGATTCGAACCGGCAACCTTACGGGGCCGCTTCCTTAACTGCCAGGCCACCACTGCCCCTCTGGTATAATGGGAAGGTCTGGCGGGGACATGTGGGTTTGATGTCCAGGTTCTCCACTTGCTCACGATTCCCGAATTCCCTTGACGTGTTTCTTTCTGCAGTTTTATTTCATCTCGGATTTACGTGTCTCTACAGGACTCATGGAACGAAGAGCTCGGGCCACCACCGTTCCAACAGCTCCAGCCTGCCGCGGCACGAAGACCTCCACCCGCCCGGCTCCGACGGTTTCCTAAACGGCAGCGTCCCGGTCCCCTCTGCCAGCCTGAGCCCCACCCTGCACCCCAAGGGCTACGTGCCCCAGAGTCTGAACCGCTCCGCCTCCTGCGGAAAGGACCTGGCCGGCAGCGGCAACCTGCCCCACGCCGTCAGCCCCAAGGAGACCAAGAGCCCCGGCCTGTCCAGGGCGGCCGATGGCCCCGGGGCCAAGTACCTCAAGTCCAACGCTTTACGCTCGCAGAACCGCCATTCCTTCGTGGAGGGTAAGAACAACACGCTTCAGGGGGAGCGCGAGAAGCACGGGCGCCACGGTTACAGCGACGCGTCCCCCTCGGGCGGGAAAGGCTCCTCCTACCTCAGCCTGTCCAAGAGCCACGGCGCCCTGAGCGACGCCAAGTCTGTGGGTAACCTGAGTGACCCCCGCCTGCACCCGGATGACACCCCACCTGGACGCTACTTTCCCTCCAGCTGCCTGGACCTCAACGCACCCGGCAGCCCCGCGCTTCGCCACGGCGACCGCTCCGGGCACAGCCCGGCGGGATCGTCCTCGCGCGGGAAAGGCGAGCGTGAAGGCGGGACCCTGGACTCCTCCTTCCGCCGGTCGTCCTCGCGCCACAAGGGCCAGCAGGACGACTCCAAGACCGCCGACGCCCTGGACCCCGGGGGCGGCGGCCTCTCGGTCCCCCACGACGTGGCCTTTCCCTACGGCCTGGGCTACACCAGCCCCTTCTCCTCACAGCAGCGGCCGCACCGCCACTCCATGTACGTGCGGCGCGAGCGAGGCCGGCCGCACGGCCTGGACGCGGGGGGGCTGGCGGCGGGACAGGGCCTGTCCACCCGAGCCAGCAGCCTTCAGATGCTGTCCCCACAGCTGCAGCACCGCACGCTGCCCCGCCACCTGGGTAGCTCCGCCTCCAGAGAGGACTGCAGCGACGAACGGGGCCGGGTACGTCTCGCTCTCTCTCGTCCTCGCTCTCTCTCCGCCCCCCCCCATCGCCCCTTCACGTTTCTGCCGTGTGCACAAGGCCGCTCATTAGGATGCAGCTTTTGTCTCGGCCTCCCGCATTCTCCTCTCCAAACAAAGGAGCCGCTATTTGTGTCCACGGCGCCCTTGGCTGCAGACCGCAGACTGCGCACGGCGCTCACAGAGCAGCCCACTGACCCACAGCAGTTCGTTTTTAATTTGCCGGAATTCGGTTTGGTTCGAAGACGCTCGGAAATGACCTTGTTAGGGCTTCCAAGCAGGGATTTTGTGCAGGTCTTTCTGTCTCTGTAGTTTAATTACAGTTTTATAACTGTGCTGAGGGTCTGTGCTCTGTGTGCATACTGTGTGCGTGTGCATACTCAATGTGAGTTGTGTGTGTGTGTGTTAAAGCTCGTACCCAGTGTGTGCTTGTTTTTACATCTATGCATGAGTTTGTGTGCGTGTGTTTGCTGTGCATGTGTGTGTTTGTGTACATGCATGCTTGCATGAGTTTACGTGCATGTATTTTCTGTGCATGTGTGTGTTTGTGTACATGCATGTGTTGTGGATGTGAAAGTTTGCATGCATGTGCTGTGTGTGTGTGTGTTCATACATGCTTGCATGAGTTTACGTGCATGTATTTGCTGTGCAGTTGTGTGTTTGTGTACATGCATGTGATGTGTGTTGGCGTGTTAGCTACGGCTGGCATTGCTGCTTTACCTGCTCTCCATCTCTCCACTAACAGAGTGAGGCGTCGCCCTCAGATGTGAACCACACACGGCCCCTTATGAGGGATTCCACGCGGGACAACACTGCACCCATTCACTCACAGCGGCAGAAGAGCGAGGTCCGCATTGGCCACCACTGACCTACCCACAATCCCCTGCCGTCATCCTGTCTGTCTGCCTGCCATTTTTCCCTGTCTGTTGTCAACCTTCTGTCTATTCTGTGGTCTTTCTCACCACCTACCTGTCTGTCTGAAATCCATGGACTGTTTAGCTGTGAATTTTCCTCACAACAACATTAACAGTCCCTGCAGTAGAAGTGAAAGTGTAGAAGGACATTTCCAGTCTGCTCGTGTCCCCTGACCTCACCGTCATTTGGCAGAGCAAGAGGGACGTCCTCCAGCGTTAGACTTCTGGCCTTGGTGAGAAACTCTCAGTAACCCTCCTCTCCTGCCACAGGTGGGCTTGTACCACGAGCAGCACCCGGAGGACACTGGTTCCTCGAAGGAGAACCGGGTTGTCTACACCGAATCTATGCCTCGCAGGGTGGGCAGCTTCTACAGGGGTGAGGAGGCACACACTCTTCTAACAATTTCTTTCTACATTTACAGCATTTATCAGACTTATAATCAGTAGTTCCAGGGACAGTCCCCCCCTGGAGACACTCAGGGTTAAGTGTCCTGCTCAGGGACACGATGGTAGTAAGTGGGATTTGAACCTGGGTCTTCTGGTCCACAGGCGAGTGTGTTACCCGCTAGGCTACCACCATTACCTTTATATTGATATCATTATCATTTTTCATGTCTGAGATGTTTGCATGAATTTGCATGAATTACACAAGGTCATGTGTTTTTCAGTTCCGTCTCCCAGGCCAGACAACTCCTTCCATGATGGTGGAAGCCAAGGCCGGGGGGCCGGTCTGACTGGGGACAGTGGCTCCATGAGCAACCATACCAAACACCAGACAACCTTTGACCCATGGTGAGGCCTCACAGTGCTGCTGCATCATCATTTGATTCAAGCCGAGAGCATCAGTGTTCGTTCGAAATGACAGGTGCATGTCCCTGGCCATTTTATTCGAGGGACATGTCTCTACAGTTCTAGTCGGACTTCCCGTGTCCCTTCGCCAGTGGTCGCAACTGAATTGCATCTGGTCAGTAGTAAATGGCCATTGAAAGGGGACGCATTTAGAAGTGCATGAAGACGCATGGCAGGGGTTTCTGCTCATCTGAAATCTCAAGCGCAATATTTTGGCAAAACTAATTGCCGTGACAGTTGGTAGAGAGCGAGGTTGTAGTCGAAAACGAAGCCATGCTAATTTATTCCGACACCTGACAAATGCGGCCTCGGCTCTGCATGCATTAATAATCAGAGAAATTAGCATTTATGGTCCGTGTTACGCAATGGCTCGCCGCTCACGGCCCACCTGCACGTTCCCGTTCTGCTGTGCAGGGCGGGGCCGGAAGCAGCGGCCATGAACCCGCCGGAGACGTCCAAAGAGAAGGAGAAGCAGGGATTTTTCAGAGCAATAAAGAAGAAGAAGAAGAAGTCTCAGACGGTGGGTGATCGCTGTGGCTGTTCCTTTTAATTATTTGGTTGTTACGTGGACGAGTGTTGGGAGTTTTTGATGTGTGTGTGTGTGTGTCCTCAGACTGTGGTCTCATTCTGCCTCCTGTCAGTGTTGGTTATGTCGTCTGGTCATCGTCTTGTGCCTCTTGTATTCCAGGCGGACCCCGGAAACGGAAGGAGTCCCGTCATCCGGAAATGTCTTTTCCCCCTGTTTAACTCAAAGAATAATTTACAGTATAGCTCTTCTGTGAAGGTCCTCCCTGTCGTGGCCTCGCCGATGGTATACCTGACCATTCATTTACCGCCGTTCACTAACACGCCACTAAACGAGCCGAGTGGCGCCGCGGCATGCCGTTAACATTATTAACCGCTCTGTTGCCATCTTTATTTCAGTCGAGTTTTATCGATAGGCATAGGGCTGCACAGTTCTCGATTGTTGTTTGCTTTTTGGCCAGAAGAACATTTTTAATTGGCTGAGTGACACTGAGCCGTAGTTCCCCGTGCCAAACACAGCACCCAGCGGTTAAGGAAGCGGCCCCGTAATCAGAAGGTTGCCGGTTCGAATCCCGAGCCGCCAAGGTGCCACCGAGCAAAGCACCGTCCCCACACACTGCTCCCCGGGCGCCCGTCATGGCCGCCCACTGCCCACTCAGGGCGATGGGTTAAATGCAGAGGACAAATTTCACTGTGTGCACCGTGTGCTGTGCTGCTGTGTATCACATGCGACAATCATGAACGTGCGTATCTGACGCCACAGAAGATGTTCTCCGTTTCATTTCAAGCAACCTGGAGATCGTGAGACTCGTATGCCTGCTTGGCACTGGGGGAAATGCGGCACGATATCATCATATTTAATTTTTCATGCTGACAGCAGGGTTGCAGCTCTTCCCGACTCGGTACGTTTCACTTGTGCAGCTCTGTGCGTGAAGTTTTAATCACGGTTCACCGGGGGTTCCCGGCCTCTGAATCTCTGGTGATGTGGGGATCCAGTAATCCGATGCTGCACTTGGGCCCCGTCCACACAAGAACCTCTTTCTCTCAAACCGGAAAACTCCTAGCCGATCCGGCATTGCATGCACGCGGAGATGCCGTTTCAGGGGACCCACATTATCTGAAACTGGGTCCAGGGTGAATTTTTCTTTTCTGTGTGGACAGCAAAGAAGGGAATTTCGATGAAAACACTCCAACCTCCAATCTGACCTATAACCCCAAACGCGTCTTACATATAGCAATGGCGGATAACAGTGCACATTTCTAATGAAAAGACGAGACTGGAGAACAACGAGGTGTCTATCTCACCACGGAAGAGAAATAGATGCTAAAAAAAAAAGGGGGGGGGGGGGGGGCAGGAAGGTACAGCACCACCTACAGGTGTGTAGGGAGTTGTCTCTGTGTGGACAACAACATTTCAGATAACGCTCCCATCTGGACGCAGGTTTTCTAGAAACCGAAAGCCCATTTAGTTCTTGTCTGGACGGTACCTTGGTATCATTTATTTGTTTGTTTGTTGCCTAGAGAACCATGTTTGATTAGAACAGTTGGTGCCCCGATTCCTAAATCCTGGGATAGACTGCATGGATTCTGTGATTTTGAGTTCTCTAGGTTCCTCCAGTCTTCCAAAGGTCAGGTGATGGTGATGATGCTCCGTACTTTTCCAGCAGCACAGAGCTGCATGCTTAGAGCCAGGGGGTGTGGCTTGTTGGGGGGTGGGCAGGGCTTGCATGCAGACAACGTGGGAGGAGCTACACAATTAGCAACACATGACACATCATCTCTGATGCATTCTCATACCTGTTGAGGGGAGGTGCCTTCAGCCAGCCTATCAGCAACAGCGTCCTCTAACCGCAGTAATGAACTTAATTATGACTTTTGATAAGTATTTAGGAAATAAATGGTCTTGCTTTTAGCTTTCTCATAACCTGGGCCTGCAATTTAGGAACACAACTTCCATTTTCCTGCAGTACTGTGACTATGGGCTGCACGTCCGGTGAGCCTGCAGAGGCCGTTCAGATTTTCCAGAGCTTTCCACCAGATGGATCAGAGGAATTAATGAATCAGTGGAACGCCGCAACAGATTGGCCGTTCCTCCATCTTCTGGCATTGATTATAGTATCCGTCCTCCAGGGGTCCCAACACAAGCTGCACCGACGGCACGGCAGCGTGCTAAATGTCATTAATTACCCGTGCAGCATACACTTCTCCCTCATTTCTGCTGCTGTGATCCAATTCTGGTCCTGAAGAGGGCAGTGCGTAGGTCTGGAACTCATAATGAGGACAGTGTGTCTGCTGGCTGGTCTGTTCCGGCCCTCCTCCCAGAGATGTGGTGGCCATTTTGCCCGCGGTCGGTTCTTGAGTTTTTATTGGCTGAAAAGGGATGTTTGACGGGTCCTTCTCGTTGGTGATTTGGTAGGTCCCGACAGATGGGGCAGATCACATGGTCATGCCAAAGCCCGTCAGGTCATCGGGCCACCACAGCAGCCGCCACCGGAACCGGACGCGGGACCGAGATCTGAATCCGGAGCTGGACCGGGACGAGTGGCCGGTGGTGAAGCCGGCCGAGTCGCACTCGCAGGTACGTGTCTGGAGCGCCGCGGCGCTATAAACGGCAAGCGATGACTAAAAGTGTGGGCTGTCTGTGCGGAGACGGTGCGGTGGCGCCGGGGGCGGCGCTTTCCTGCACTGTGTAGGTGTGTGTTCCTTCGGGTGAACACACACTCGCACCGAGCAGAAAGGCCAGGAACAGCGTGCCAGCGGCAGCACCCTGCAGAACGGTGATGGTGCCGTTCAGATGCTGAAGCTCTGCCTGTGATCTGACTGTGGTTGTAGTTGATTTGTTAATGTGATGATGAATAATGAATGTCTGACTGTGATGTCTCTGTCCTGGTTGTTAATGTGATTGTTATCTGTGCTATTAAAGATTGTGATCTTTAATATTTTTCTATATTGTTCTATAACAGTTTAAGAGTTATAGGAGTTGTGATGGTTACTGTGTTTTTTTTTTTTACTGGTACGATTTTGGTGCTCCATAGATTGATGAACTTTTAGTTATTTACATTTACAGCATTTATCAGACACCCTTACAATCAGTAGTTACAGGGACAGCCCCCCCCTGGAGACACTCAGGGTTAAGTGTCTTTCTCAGGGACATGATGGTAGTAGGGGGGGCAGTGGTGGACTAGCGGTTAAGGAAGCGGCCCTGTAAACAGAAGGTTGCTGGTTCGAATCCCGATCTGCCAAGGTGCCACTGAGGTGCCACTGAGCAAAGCACCGTCCCCACACACTGCTCCCCGGGCGCCTGTCATGGCCGCCCACTGCTCACTCAGAGTGATGGGATAAATGCAGAGGACTGTGTGCACCGTGTGCTGTGCTGCTGTGTATCACATGTGACAATCACTTCACTTTACACTTAGTAAGTGGGATTTGAACCTGGGTCTTCTGGTTCATAGGCGAGTGTGTTACCCACTAGGCTACTAGCACCCCATAGTTATTCTGATGTCTCAGACATGCCTTTTTTCTGAAGTCATAACCGTGTAAATGTGCTGACTGTCTTAGACTGTCTCTGTATCTGTGTGCCCTGTCCCCTCAGAGCCAGCCCCTCAAGTCGTTGCGGAGGCTGCTGCACCTCACCACCTCGTCCTCCAACCAAGCCGTCCCTTCTGAACTGCGTTTCCAGCCACTGCCCAACCCGCCTTCCTCCAAGAGCGGGGGCTTCCCTGAGTCACGAGGCGTGATCTCCACTCAGCCCAAGAGTCGCCAGGGAGCGTACCCCCTACCCGGACAAATGGACTCTAGCTGGCATTCCTCAGCTATGGGGCGCACCGAAGGGAACCCCTATCCTGACCAAATGGCGACCAAGGGTGGTCAGAATGGTCACGGCTTTAGTCGACCTCAGCGCTCGCGGATGCCAAACCTCAATGATCTAAAAGAAACTGCCCTTTAGAACAAACAGAACTCTTATCTCAGACACAGCAGCGCCCTCTGCAGCACAGGAGGGCTGAGTGCACCGCACGTCCATGGTGTTTGAAAGCACTTTTCTCTCAGAGGAAAAGGGGTAGGCCTAATATATGTCTTAATTATGTTTTTTAAGATTCCATATTTGATAGACTTTGTAATATATTATTTCTCTAATCTTATTTTTTGTTATTAAATAACTATGTTACAGATAATAAATATATGTAAATGATGATTTAAGATGTATAGAATAAGTGTGAGAGCTTTAGTTTCTACATTATAGACCAATTATACTTATATATTTCATTAAGGGTATATAACGTTTGTGTATGAGTATTTAAGTTTATAGGAAGTTCAGCTTTTGACCTCAATATACATCTCTTCTTTAGTCACGTCTGAACTGTAAGTATCCAAATAGGGCTTTCTGTCTGTAAAAAACACGCAGATCTGGCAACAGAAACTCTTTTTTTTTTTTCTTCTTCTTCTTCTTCTTCTTCTTCTTCTTCTTCTCTCTTCTTTATTTTTAATGGACAGAGCATCCTGTGCCATCCAACAAATAAATAAGCTGCCATGACACTATAGCGCCGCCTGCTGGTCATGAGCTGCCAACACGAGTGCAGGGAACTGCTCCATCCATGCCAAACTCTGAATAATGCTGGATATTTGCAGTCAAGGTCTGCTTCTGACCCAAGGTTTAGCAATATTGTCTCTATATATGTAAGCTTAAAAAGGTTTATTGTCCTATTGTAAAAGTATTTCATGTAAGAATGTTTTTGCACCATGTATGTACACACATATATATATAGAGAGAGAAAGAGGTTTATATCTTGGAGTTTTATTTATTCGTTGACTTTAAATTGTAAAAGGCCACTGCTAAAATATTAGATTAGCATAAGTACAGATTTTTAATAATTTAGCAGTCTATTCAGGGGTGACATTTGCAGCTTTAGAATAACATGTTTGCCCTAAGATTCCGTTGGTTTTGGTTACTTTTTATGCCAGCAAAATGCCGCCGACAGTTCAGTGCTGTGATGGATTCCGTCAGATGTTGAACCTGCTGGTTTTAATGGAATCATCTGAGGGTTGATCGAAGTTGGATGGTCGAGGCCATCTGCCGTCAGATGCTAAAATCCCAGGAATTTGATGAAAAAACGAAATGCAAAATTGAATTAATGCCAAAATAAATGAATTTCACTCTAATGGTGCACTTTAAATGGACACGTTTAGATAAGGAATCTAGGCTTCTCACTTCAGTGATCATATGAATGTGTCTCTCGCTGGACACCACTTCTATTGTGTTTCTGTCTAGTATATTCAGTACTTATATCCAGCGTTAGGTTTTGTTCCAGGTCGGTCAGTGTGATGACAGTGTGTACAACTCTTTATTTCCTGAGACGAATGTCTTTATTTGGGGAAGAAAACTGAAGTGTATTATATTAATACCAATGTGTGCATATTTCCTTGGTAATAATAACCATTTCTATCAGTCTATCGGCCACTGAACTCCAGCTAAGTGTCGTGTCGGTGTTTTGTTACAGACACGGGCGTGGGCGAATAGCACACCGCTAGATTTTGTTTACTGTTCTGTGGGGTATTTGGTTCTATATTTTGTTCTCTGCATCGAGGGATGGTTTACACACACACACACACACACACACACACACACACACAGACCACGACTCAATAAAAAAAAGTTCAGACTCTCGGACCTCTGGTGCTTACGGACTCGTGCAGTTGAAATGCAGCATGACACCAGTGCTTCTGTGGCCCTGTGTTTCTTCGCTGCATCACAAACAGAAAATATGAATATTCATCCGCATCTGTCCTGCCGTGCAATCGGTTGATTCCAGTTGTGCCGTTCATTCCTCTTCATAAATGGCAACTTTCAACACATTTCATTCTTTAAAGTTGATGTTCGTGGCTTTATTTCAGGACATTTGTGGGTTGTAGGTTTCCAGAGAGTAGAAAACAGAGTTCACATCGAGCACACACACATTTACACAGAACACACACACACGGAACACTAACCTTGACTTTGGCCATCATGAATACACATCTGACTATTTCACTTTCACTACGACATCACATTAGTTAATCATACGATCACAAATGGCCATGAATCCCGCCTCAGCACCCAGAAGCGAAGGATACGGGTAAAAATTTGGGGAAGGTTCTTACGAAGGGAGGGGCTCCGGTGCTCAGAGGCACTTGTTCATGCAAATGAGGAGCTCCATGCGAATGCCGATGCGTGTGTGCCAGCCGAGGGGCAGCAGGCGGACGTACCGGGCCACAATGGGCGGCCGCAGCAGGTTCTGCACAGTAGAGGAGCGGTCCGAGTTCCCATAAAACACCTGGAGGGAAAAATGAATCAAAGAAATCTGAAACGCTGCAGCGGGAAAAAGAACCTGCGTTCAGGTTTATGGTAAATCGAAAGGTTGCGGGTTCAACTCCTGAACCGCCAAGGTGCTCCCCACACACTGCTCCCCGGGTGGATTTCATGGCTCACTAAGGGTGATGGTTAAATACAGAGGACACATTTCACCGTGACACCATGTGCTGTGCTGCAGTGTTTTTTTTTTTTTAGTTTGTTTTGTTTTTTATAGAAAAGATCAATATCAGAATTTTCCCATTCCCTCACCCTGTTGTTCCCAGTGGTGTCCTTGTAGTAGATCCAGTTGAGGTTCACGTCACTCCGATACTGGACGCTGTATTTGGTCATCCACTCTTCAGCATCGCAGCGGCCCTGGGTCAGGATGCCTGACACCACCTTCACCTCCTTCAGGTCTATCTGTATCCACTGGGTGGTGTCCTGAATCTTGGAGAGCCAAGCGCACCTTGAGGGAGCAGAAGACTGGACGTTGGTGGAGGAGCATGATGGACGCAGTAATGTGGCCGCGGCGGGAGACTCACCCGAAACCCTGGCTGTTGAGACGAGCCTTGTTAGGAGTCCAGGAGGAGAACCAGCCCACATACTGGTCTTCATTGGAGCAGCTGATCTGGTCCGATCGTACATAACCAGACTCGAACCCCAGGGGTTTGTGATAAGGACACTCTGCGGGAGCAAATTAAATACCTGAGATCTTCCAGAACTCTGTTTTGAGAGGCAATCTAATGGTGTTCAAGAGTTCATGTTTTGCAAGCCCCCGCTGGAAGGATTACATCTTCATCCTGGAAATCCACTTAAAGGAAGCTTGTCCTCCAAGTTCAGCACAACCTGGCGTTTCATAGAAAGTCACAATGAAGGACTGCATGGGAATCTCGATACTGAGCGGTCATGAACGCACTCATTATAGAACTGAACACATTTCTACTCCCCTGAAGCACTAATTCCCGGCAAGAGCTCCGTGTTTTAACCCCGTCCTTCTGTAATTTACTATCGAATTTTACGTCTAGTGATGGAAAGGTGAATATGTCTAATTAAACTGTGAAATTCGGGTCTTGTCCTGGAAATGGACTTCATCGGAACGACCGGAACCGGCAACCAATCCACATCTCCTCCATCCGCCGGCCCCCTCACTCCTGCGGCCTGCTGTGTTGTCACGCACTCTTTTTTTTGGGATTGGTAGAAGGACAAGGTCCTATTCTGGGCCCTGTAATCTGTGCATCACATAGCTGCACAAGTAATAAGATTATCGAGCAGCCTCCGGCCTCCCTGCTGCCGCATCCTGCCTCGCCCTCGCTTTCCCGGCAAACGTCGGAGTTATCGCTGGTATGGAATAAGGTGGTTTTTCCGGGCCTGCTCTGGTTCTCCTCACCTGGCATGCACTCCAGGAAGTGGCTCTGAGGTGGCGCGGGCCTGGCCGAGGGCGCGGCGGAGGCGGGCGCGCCCGTGGGGCCGCCGCCCTCGCAGTTGCACGTGCAGGATCTGCCGTTAAGCGGTTCTGCGGCCCCCTCGGGCTCCTCCACCTCCTGGTTCTCCTCGCCGCCCAGCTCCTGGAACCCACAGCACACGCCCGGCGTGAGTAAGGTGGCACCGAGGCGCAAACGCAACCCCCCCCCCAGTGAAGAAAAAGCCAAAAGTATGGAGTGAGGAGCTCTTACTTCCTGAGTGTGAACTCCGGTCAGGGCTGCCCGGGGAGATATGGAGTGGGGGGAAAGAGAAATGAGAAAATGAGGGAACCTAAATCTCTGGGAAATGCAGCAGCATTTTCTATATCGTTTACTGAGGAATCCGGAGATGGTCTGTGGTGAAGACCACCGCACACGTACCTGCGGTCAGGAGCAGAAAGGCCAGCAGAGCGACGCGCCTCGCCATGATCTCCGTCGTCTTCCCCGCGCCCAAATGCGGGAGGAGCAGCGGCGCCCGCGGCAGCCGTGCTGGATTAGGGTAATCCACCGAGCTCGGAGAGTCCTGGTCTCTCCACCCCTGCCAAAGGTGCTGGTCCAGAGAGGAAGCTCGACAGTAAGTGGGGTCAAGGTCACATTTAGAACATGTCATGTCTGCATGTTCATTAAAATGGTAATGATTGTGCTGCTTTAATTAAGGCTTCTGATCAACACCAAAGACCCCAGAAGAAATGATTAGAACCTGGAGGAAAAAAAACATAATATATATAAGAATAAAATTTTTTATATATATATATATATATATATATATATATATATATATATATATATATATATATATATATTATTTTTATAAATTTTACATATTGTATGTTTTTTATATATTATATATTTATATATTATAATATTGTGTGTGTGTGTGTGTGTGTGTGTGTGTGTGTGTATATATATATATATATATATAACAATTTTTTCTTTGTCTAGCACAATCTCTGAGCATGCTCTTAGCTGACAAGTTAGGCCTTATCAGGGCTCTTAGTTTTGTAAACTCAAAATTCTATAGAAATCGAACGAGAATTGCTGGTGTCTTCCTCTTGTAAGTCGCTTTGGATAAAAGCATCTGCAAAATAAAGTAAAGTAAAATAAAGTAAAGTAAAAACAGGTTTCACATGGTGCTGAATTATGTCGGCATAGACAGTTTTTAAAGCGATAAATTGTTTTGTGGAGGCCGATCAGAACTGTGATCAGAACATTTTTTTTTCTCTTTAAACGTAGGACAGGACGTGTTATAACCAGGACTGTTTTTACATATATGTACAGTACAGGCCAAAAGTTTGGACAACTTCTCATTCAACATGTTTTCTTTATTTTCATGACCATTTACGTTGGTAGATTCTCACTGAAGGCACCAAATCTACGAATGAACACATGTGGAGTTATGTACTTAACAAAAAAACATGTTTTATATTCTAGTTTCTTTGCTCTGATTACTGCTTTGCACACTCTTGGCATTCTCTCGATGAGCTTCAAGAGGTCGTCACCTGAAATGCTTCTCCAACAGTCTTGAAGGAGTTCAACACCAGAGGTGTTTAGCACTTGTTGGTCCAGCTCACCCCAAACCATCTGGATTGGGTTCAGGTCCGGTGACTGTGGAGGCCAGGTCTCCACTTTTTGTTAAGTACATAACTCCACACGTGTTCATTCGTAGCTTTGATGCCTTCAGTGAGAATCTACCAACGTAAATGGTCATGAAAATAAAGAAAACACATTGAATGAGAAGGTGTCCAAACTTTTGGCCTGTATTGTATGTGTGTGTGTGTGTGTGTGTGTCCTGGCACATATCAGGCACAGGCTCTGGGTTTATCCTCCCTTAATTCACCTGGTTCAACCTTTTCTTGGCCTGGTGTTCTGTGTCTTCTGTGACTCCTTTTCGCTCCTTCTGACTCCTTTTGGGACCATGTTGAAGATAAAGCCCTTTTGGTTCCCCTGCAGAACCCCTTTCTTCCTACCGTAGCTTGTTCGTGTTCATCACTGATCTGCATGCATAAGTGTTGCTTAGCAACCTGCTGCAATGGTACCCCCTGTGTGGAAGACCCATTTCTGATATTGCCTGTCGCCCGCGTGTAAAAATAACAGCTTTTATCCGTCATTCATAATTCATCTGCCCATCAGGAGCTGAAGAGTCCATTCACGGTTGAAGCAAGGCTCTGCACCGCAGCGTGACGGAGGCGCTCTGCTGGTGCTTGGCCTGATGTTTCGTGATCTTCCAGGCTCGGGACTGTGTTGTATGCTGCTGAAGGCCTGATCATCTTCAGGAAGGGTTGGGATGATCCTCACTGCTCTCTTGTTTCCTCCAGACACGGATTCGCCTTTAGTACCTGGAGAAGAACCACGGCAGAGTTCCATGCTGATGGTTTGTGGTGCTGTCCTGCAGGAGACACTAACTCGACAAATCCTAAACTACTGATAGAATTCCTCCGTTCAGAGTGTTTTATATTCATATTTTGCGGGAGTAGCGCCCTCTAGTGGGGAAATCAGATCCCTGCATTCATTTTTCAAAACAAGTGGCTTTTATTGAAATCCCAACCAACACTAGGAGAGTTCCTACAACACACACCCACAGCGCAACGTCCTGGCCGATGGAAGTCAGTAGAGATAATGGTGATCATTCGGACGGTTCCGGGAGTGTCACCATGGTGATCAGGTGTGTGGGCCAGATGGGAAAGGGCGTGACTAGGTGACGGCAGCTGTTCGCCCTCACGGCTCTTCAGGCCGCAGGATGCTGTTCGCGGTCTGTTTTTGTTGCCCGGCTGCCTCTGTGTGTGTGTGTGTGTGTGTGTGTGTTATTGCATGCGGAGGGATAACAGAATAGCTTTATTCCCCCCGAGCAGGGAAACGTGTTCTGCGCTCACTGATCTCCAGCGTTGTCACCGCAGCGTAAATCACTGCTGAATCGGGTTAGAATAGTAGTTCGAATGCATCTGCACTTGGGTAAACAGTAATGGCCTTCGTCGCTTGGATGTTCCCGGCCGCAGATTCACGTCACGTCATCAGCAGCCTTTAAAACCACAGCATGTGTCCTCTGCATTTATCCCATCACCCTTGGTGAGCAGTGGGCAGCCATGACAGGCACCCGGGGAGCAGTGTGTGGGGACGGTGCTTTGCTCGGTGGCACCTCAGTGGCACCTTGGCGGCTCATTATTCGAACCAGGAACCTTCTTTTACTTTACTTTACTTTGTTTTGCAGACGCTTTTATCCAAAGCGACTTACTAGAGGAAGACACCAGCAATTCTCGTTCGATTTCTATAGAATTTTGAGTTTACAAAACTAAGAGCCCTGATAAGGCCGAAGTGTTAGATTTGTCTGAAATACTTTTTTAATAAGCGGGTTTTCAGCTGCTTCTTAAAAGTGGTGATAGTCTCGGCTAGTCCACCAGCCAGGGACAACAACGGAGAACAGAGTTGATTGGGATCGGAGACCCAGTGAAGAGGGAATTTTCAGTCTCATTTCATTTGCCGATCTAAGAGAGCGTGCAGGAGTGTAGCTGGGTAGTATTGTATTGATGTAGGACGGTGCATTTACAGCCCTGTAGGCAAACATCAAGGATTTGAATTCAATGCGACTTCTGATTACGGGGCCGCGCCCTTAACCACTAGGCCATTGGATAAATGCAGAGGACACATTTCATTGTGCATCACTCACGGTCACTGTCACTTTCAACCAGTAGTTACAGGGGCTGTCCTCCTGGAGACACTCAGGGCTCAGGGACACATTGGTAGTAAGGGGGGTTTGAACCTTGTTTTTGCATTCGGGCATCACGGTTTGGTTCTTACCAGCCATTCAGACTGCACCGGAGCAAAGTCCCATCTGGCGGACCAAAATAGATTCATTATCCTTAATCCGCAGTGTGGACGTAATCTGGTTAATCGGGAAACTCGGTGGCCAGTTTATTAGGGACGACACCCTGGACGGGCGCACGATGGCGCTGTCGCCTCATTTCCCACACGTCGGCAGACGCCAACACGCAGAAAACGAACCATTTATTGCATTAAATCATTTTAAGACGGCTTGTTGAGGAGAAACGAAACGTTTAGTCAAAATGTAAAGTGAATGTCGAGGAAGCTCCTCGTTTCGCAATTAATGGATAAAGTGGCGAATAAAACGTCAGAGTTTGAGACAAGTTACGTTTTGATCTGTGTGATCTGGTTTAGAAAAATCCGAATCCTGACGCTTTTATCCTTCAGATAACATTTGACGCTGACAATGACATTGGGCGCGACAACCGTGACAGACGCGTTCAGCAGCCAATCAGAGCCCGACCTGCGTCGCCCCGGGGATGTAGGCGGGGATAACGGTGAAGCGCGACCAATCAGAAGCCGACAAACTAATCCCCAAACCAATGAGGAATTAGCGGCCATCTGACGGCCTTTCGTGGTGCGTCTTGCGAGACAGAAAGGCAGGGGCGCCGCAGACGGGGGTCCGCTGTGAAAACCGAACTCGTGGCTCGGGCATGCCGCTCTGATTCCCGCCGAGAAGACTTCTCTCGCACGCCCATGGTGAGTCGCGACGGACATGTCGCGAAGTGTCACCGCGTGTTGCTGTCTGCTGTCAAAAGTGCCAATTTACTCCTGACGCAGCCAGCGGGGCATCAACTCTTCGAAAACGGAGGGCTCGAGTGGACTCTTAACTTTACCCTTTTTATTATTGGAGAGTGTTCGTTTGTATTCGTATGATTTGTAAACAGCTGTTATAATAATAATTATTATTATTATCGGGAAAAAGGTCGAATCCACGCAGATCATCAGAGGTCTTTTTTATTTAACATGCACAGCTCATCTCTGGGCGCGTCTCGTCTGCATGTAAATGCCTGGTGGCGTCCCTGCTAATGGATTTATTTTCCTAATTTCTGTTCTGCCCACCACCCCCCGGGGTCTCCTCGCCTCTCCTCTCCTCAGATGCAGTTCATGCTGCTCTTCAGTCGGCAGGGGAAGCTGAGGCTGCAGAAGTGGTACGTGCCCCTGTCTGACAAGGAGAAGAAGAAGATCACCCGCGAGCTGGTGCAGACCGTGCTGGCCCGCAAACCCAAGATGTGCAGCTTCCTGGAGTGGCGAGACCTCAAGATAGTTTACAAAAGGTCAGCGGGTTCCTTCTGGTCCATCTTGGGACCAGAAGGAACCACAGTGATAACATGTTGAGATGTGACTGGGCACCAGCGGATGCGTGGTGGGCGGGGTCGGAGGAGAGGTTGGCTCTTAGAGCGGCGTGACGCACATTGAGGCGCACATAGCGGTGCCACTCAGTACCCGGGTCCCCAGTCGGTCACCACTGCCGGTGCCACTCATTTTCTGAACGGTTATTATCAGTTATATACACAACTTTAACATATTCATCACATGACCTTTTCATTTAAACCTGATGTTTACACACAGGCTCTCTCGGAATTGAAAAAATGAAGATCATCACGGTGGCTTTTGGGTCATGTGGGGAATCCGCTGTGTGCGTTTATGCTGTGCATCCGCATTTTTAGTCACAGTGGTGACACTATAATCAGATTATTTGTCACATATCCAGGCTAAATGGGAACGATTAGATATGATATATGACTCAGTGTTTCATATGGACGCTGCATGCCTTCTTTGAGAGTACAAACATGCAAAATGCCTAATCTGATGCATGAAAATGATCACCACTGATCTATTTTTGTGTGGTTTTAGTTTCAGTTACAGGTCCTCATGTAAATGTGACATTTAGATTGTAGCTGGACATATATTATATATTAATTATATATTATTACATTGTTATTACATTATTACATGGTAGTAGGTAGTAGCCTAGTGGGTAACACACTCGCCCATGAACCAGAAGACCCAGGTTCAAATCCTGCTTACTACCATTGTGTCCCTGAGCAAGACACTTAACTCCAGGGGGGGACTGTCCCTGTAACTACTGATTGTAAGTCCCTCTGGATAAGGGCTTCTGGTAAATGCTGTAAATGTACATTCCTATGACTTTCGGTCACATTGGGTCACATGATGCCAGGGGGGCAGAGAGAAGGGCATGAAATGGTTCTCCCTTGTTAGTTACTGAACCCTGGCCTGGCAGAATGCTTTTTTCTGAATGTTCTTGGACGGCTGGTCTTAAACAGCCAAGGTTGTTTCGTCTGTTGAGTGTTTGGCTCGGTGCGTGGGGCGTGGATTTCAAAGCAGGAGATGCAAAGAGGGATATTTTGAGGGGAAATGATGAGACTGAGAAGATGTGATGGAGCCAGTAGGAAGAGACTGTGGTTGTGCTTACAGGGATGTGTTTTGACTGATGGTCATGCTTCAGCAGGTCCACGTTATATGTTCTTTACAGAAAAGAAGCAAAGGAATCTCAGGCTGGAACGATAACCTTGATGGATAAGTTTGGTGGGTGGAGCTTGGCCTCGGCTTTGGCAGGGTATTCAAATTGTGTGGTCTGTGTGTTTGATATCTGCACCACCGCTTGTTGGTTGGATGTTCTGCATTCCTGTGAAGCCAGACTTGGGTCTCTCAGCACGTACAAGCCTTGACCCCTCACCCCTGCACTGTCTGCTGTTTGAAGGGCCGGTCGTATCAGAGCAACGTTTTCAAACAACCTCACTTCAGACCTTCTGTTCGTGATCTTTTTAGGTGCTTTCCCCAGGTTATGATACAGTAGTTATGGCACAGAGTTACACTAGAAAAAGAGCGTCTGGTTTCATCAGCAGGGGACCGGGCGGTTCCTCCAAACTTCAGAAAATTCTGTGGATGGCGGGTCTTATGAAGGAGTACGAGAAGAGATGCGCTTCCCTCCGAGGGGCCGCTCGACAGGTGAAACCATCCGGCAGCAGATGCGGCAGAGTCACAGGGGAACAAGCATCTGGGAGACTTGACGGCAGACCAGCTGCTGATTTACACGAGAAGGATGGGGGGGGGGGAGACCCACTAGGCTACTACCACCCACTATATAGGGGTGGGGTGGTAGTAACCTAGCGGGTAACACACTCACCTATGAACCAGAAGACCCAGGTTCAAACCCCACTTACTACCATTGTGTCCCTGAGCAAGACACTTAACCCTAAGTTGCTCCAGGGGGGACTGTCCCTGTAACTACTGATTGTAAGTCGCTCTGGATAAGGGCGTCTGATAAATGCCATAAATGTAAATGTAAATATAGGGGATAGAGCTGTAAGTCGAGCTGGACACATTTACAGCATTTATCAGACGCTCTTATCCAGAGCGACTTACAGGGACAGTCCCCCCCTGGAGACACTCAGGGTTAAGTGTCTTGCTCAGGGACACAATGGTAGTAAGTGGGGTTTGAACCTGGGTCTTCTGGTTCATAGGCAAGTGTGTTACCCAGTAGGCTACTACCACCCTCTTACGACACGAACAGCTTTTTAAACGCTAAGCTTTCTTTGCTCGTGCTACAAGTGCTGGACTAAGAGGGAAAGGAAACGTGCGGGTTCGAAACATAATCGGCAGAGTCCAGCCTCTGTTTCAGTCACGACACCAAATAAGGGGGCAGGCGCTTAAACAGAAAAACGTTTTATTGTAACGAAGGTCAAACAAACATATAGGGATCTACTTAGGGTAAATGGAAGAGGAGACGGGGAAGGCACACTCACACTGGCACACTCACACACACTTCACCCACACATAGACAGAGTCACACTCACACTGACTCCCACAAGAATTCTAGAAGTAAAGTGATTGTCACTTGTGATACACAGCAGCACAGCACACAGTGCACACAGTGACATGTGTCCTCTGCATTTAACCCATCACCCTTGGTGAGCAGTGGGCAGCCATGACAGGCGCCCGGGGAGCAGTGTGTGGGGACGGTGCTTTGCTCAGTGGCACCTCAGTCGCACCTTGGCGGATCGGAATTTGAACCGGCAACCTTCTGATTACAGACTAGGCCACCACTGCTCATGGTGGCCTAGGGTAGACCCCTAGCAGGCCACGCCAGGCCAGCAACCATACGCTCGCTACACACTCCTGTAAAGGAGGGAAACCAGGTTCAGGGAATCAGGAAGGGGCGGGGCCTGCACTTAGTAATGGCGCCCAGCTCACACAGGACCGTTACAGTTTCACCTCCTCAGCACACATCTTTGCATCTCTCTCTCACTGACGACAGCGACGATGAGGAATTGCAAATCAAATTAACATTTCATTGAAAAATTTTATTAATAAATCAAATTTACATCACTTTTACCAATCATCGAAACAAATTTACAAGCGAATCACACGGAAAGGATAGGTACTATAGACCAGAAGTTTGTGTTTGCTGACCGATCATTTACGTGGGAGCTCTATGAATAATAAGCCTTCATAATACGTCTATTAATAATAGGGTCTGCTACCTCGTCAATACGACTTGCGAAACAATGAGCGGGTGGGGCCTCACTAAATCACATCAAAGTGAACTCTATTGTGATCTCACCATATACCATTACACAGAGAGACGAGATTTTAAAAACACAAAAACAAGAAAAAGGACATTGTTCACCGACCCGTAATACAGTGCAGGTTGAGACAAACCAGGCGCACATGTGGCAGCAATATGATAGTATGTGTGGGTGTGTGTGTGTGTGTGTATATTATGGTATATAATATGGTATATACTATGATATAACATGATAATGTGATTCAATATAGACATGGGTGTAAATAGCCAATTTGGGATTATATGGTCCCAGTGTGACAAACGTACTTCTCTTGTGAAACAGCATTGATTTTATGCTGCGGAGGTCCATGTGGTGTGTTTGGACCGGCCAGTTAATTCCGAAGCCGCTGTGCAGGAATCCGTCGATCCAGGATCTCAGCTGTGTTCCCGGCCCAACCTTAATCCTCTTACCGCTCCCCCTGCTCTGGGGTTTGTGGGATTTGACAAGCGGGTCATATGCTGAGTTAATTCCTGCAGGGAGAGGTTTCATGTGAAGGAAGGCGTGGAATACAGTGTGGTCTTGATGGAGACGTTCGGCTCCCGTGTGTGTGTGTGTGTGTGTTTTGGGGTGAAAACGCTGCATCAGCATTTTGTCGTGAGTGGAAAGGCCATATATCAACGTGTGCCGGGAGGCGATGGTTTTACTGGCTGCGGAAAAAAAAATCGGAGACGCTCCTCGTGTCTTCAGACACACACACACACACACACACACACACTTGCAGGTTGATATTTATAGACGTGAAGACGTGTTTACACCGTTTTTTTACAACGTCAATACATTTACATTTACATTTACGGCATTTATCAGACGCCCTTATCCAGAGCGACTTACAATCAGTATTTACAGGGACAGTCCCCCCCTGGAGCAACTTAGGGTTAAGTGTCTTGCTCAGGGACACAATGGTAGTAAGTGGGATTTGAACCTGGGTCTTCTGGTTCATAGGCGAGTGTGTTACCCACTAGGCTACTACCACCCACTAGAGCTCAAGTGTTATTGACATTTATTGATCATTTATTGGTCAAATAGCACAAATGACCTCACCATGCTCTACACTCCATATTATAATTGATGCCCATGTGACTGTTGTATTAATATTTCTCCCATTCCTTTTGTTTTTTGTCAGATACGCCAGTTTGTACTTCTGCTGTGCCATCGAGGACCAAGACAACGAGCTGATCACCCTGGAGATCATCCATCGATACGTGGAGCTGCTGGATAAGTACTTTGGCAGCGTACGTCTCCCTGCCTGACGCGGTTTTAGACGAAGGCCCTCAGCGCCACGGGCGGTTGGCCTTATGAGTGTAAATACATGTGACCGCAGGTCTGTGAGCTGGACATCATCTTCAACTTCGAGAAGGCCTACTTCATCCTGGACGAGTTCCTGCTTGGCGGGGAGGCTCAGGAGACGTCGAAGAAGAACGTGCTGAAGGCCATCGAGCAGGCCGACCTGCTGCAGGAGGTATGCTGCTCCCTCCCCTCCTCGCTGGGGGGCGTGGCTCGTTGTCACGAGCGTCAGGACGTTTCTACAGCCAGGAGCTCACAAACAGAATAGTTCATCGGAATGGATTTCGGTGGGGGAGGCGGGACCGGCCACCCGGTGTCACTTCATTCTCCATCATGCTCTGGTGCTCACCATCCCCTCTAGAGGTGTAAACCGTCAACGATGATCGATTTCTCTACACCGCTTCACATGATCTATCATCGCTTTCAAATATGAGATGACAGTTAAGGCCTTTTTTTCCTGCCGTTCGTGGACTGAATTCCAAAAGCGTACGCACAACGTTTGGCTGCATGGTCCGAAGGGGGTCAAATTCCTTGCCGTCAATTTCTACGGAAATCCCGACAAACGTTGAACGGCGCCACAGTCACTACCGGCACTACTTTTTATCTCAGATTTTTATACGGCCGCCAGAAAATCAGCAGCCAACGTCATCATGATGCAATCGATTATGCTCCGCGTCCGTGCAGAAACGTCCACGTTACGGTACAACGATTGTGGGACTGATTTCAACACCCCTAATCCTCTCTCTTCCAGAACCTCGATTTTCCGACCCGGCTCTTCCCAGGTACGGATCCGCTCCCGCTCTCACAGACCTGACCCCCCCCGTAGCTAGCGTGGCAGCTGTAGCGCGGTAAATGTTTAGCCACTGGCAGAGCAAAGGTTTTTCCAGCGGGCCGGCGACCGCGTGAAATATTCCCCCCATGTTGTGTTACCACAGGCGAGGTCGCGCCGGCGGCTGGGAATCCTTTATTGCCTCCTCCGCCCTGATTAGTACAATTAGGCTCCGCCTAGCAGGCGGGCGTGGGCGCGGAGTAAAGATTGTGCCCCATTATGGAACGATCCGCTCCTGGGACGGCGCTCCGTCGCCGTGTCCGCGGGGACACAGTCCCCCCATTGTCTGCCGTGCCGCGCTCAGAGAGAGAGAGAGAGAGAGAGAGACGACCCAAATGTGCAGCGTGCTGAGAGAGGACCGCCGGTGGCGGGTGGAGAAGCTCTCAGGCCGTCGCCGGTGCCAGCGCGTCGACCCATTCTGGTCTGGCAGCGTCGCAATGTCGCCTTCGTCACCTTCGAAATTAATGTCTCATTTTTGACGTGGCACAACTGCATTTATGCTAATTAGTAGGCGTACATGAAACAAGTTTACATTTAACGGAATTTACCAGATGCCCTTTTCCAGAGCGACTTACAATCAGTAGTTACAGGGACAGTCCCCCCCTGGAGACACTCAGGGTTAAGTGTCCTGCTCAGGGACACGACGGTAGTAAGTGGGATTTGAACCTGGGTCTTCTGGCCCCAGCTTTTTACGCATTTATCCAACAGCCCAGCTGAAGTCCCAGGCCTCACCACACTCCCACTGACAGGACGGTCAGCAGATATTCAGATTAAGGCCTCTGATTGGCTGGGTTTTCTTTTATTGAACCCAAAACGTTTTATTGCTGTTGGACATCTTTTGTACCTTCACCGGGAGAGCTGCTGTCTGCATCTAAACTGCCGATCCCACCCCTACTAACAGTGTCACCAGCGTGACAGGGTGGGAAATGTGCTGTGGTCCGGAATGAGGGAGTGGGGCCACAGCCACTAACCGTACACCAGAAAATGATCGACAGGGTAGGTGACGTTGTGAAAAGTGCTGTAGGTCATTCATTTCCTCCCGGAAGTGACTCCGCCCACCCTGCTTTAATCGGTGACATATTATCCTGGAGAGCCTGTGACCCTCTGTCACGGTTTTCGGTAAATGATCTATCGTTCGTAAAACTCAGTCCCGTCCTGTCAGTCTGTCGACCCCCGCGGAGGCCTTATAAAGCGCCACATGAGAGGTGGAGGCGTGGTCTGGTCCCCGCCGCCGGGCGCCAGCTGCATTGGTCGGATGTGTTGCCGACGGCGTGATGAAAAAAGAACTTAATTCCAGTCTTTATTTGCAAAATCGAATAGCATTTTAATTTTTAATAAAGGCTGAAATCAAATTTCAGGCAGCGGCATGAACCTGGATTCAGGGAGGTACTGTCCTGGCATGATGAAATTCTGCCACAGTTTTTCATCAAGATGTTTTTCACTTTCATAAACTATTTTCATTTGAATGGTTATCAAATGGCTTCATAATTCATAAAAACACCTGATAAAAAGAACAAATTCTTCAGCATTTCAGGCCTTTTTTTTTTTTTTAACCCTATCAGGCCTTAACTAACCGCCGCATTCCATGCACGCTTGATGCGAAGAAAGTTATAATTCCCGCAGAGAACATAACTCCCGGTGTTCGTGAAAGAGGTAGATTAGAGCTGGGACTTGGGGCTTTAAGCCATAAGTGCTGCGCTGTGCTGCTGATGCCAGATAATTAAATTGGACGAGGTGGACATTCCACGTGGAATTAAGACGAAACTGTTTTAATTAGGATTTAATGGGAAAAAAAACGGCGTGTGGCGGCGGGCGTTGTTGAAATGTACGCAAACCGGGCGTCCTGTCGGCATAGTGGCTCCTCAGCGGGGCGGGGCGGGGCGGGGCGGACCTGAGGCATTAATCCTCTTCTCTTGCAGGGACGATGACCCCGAATGTGTCTGGCGAGTCGTCTGGACTTTTCCAGAATTAAAAAACGTTGAGGTGAATTCTGGAAATGAGTAGAGGCACCACTAGACCGAGAACCCAGCCCTGACTTTAGAACACAACAGAGCCCTCTGAGAGTGTGTGTGTGTGTGTGTGTGTGTATCCCACCCTAGACTGTGTGTTTAGTACTAGATTATTACGCTAGAGTTTCCGTGTGTCTGTGCTTGCAATTGTGCTTCTTGGGGTGATATTTTGTGATTGCGGCGAAGAACCTGGCTTATTGTGAGTAAAACACACACACACACACACACATACCTGCTTCAGGTTTCGCATGTGATGGCGGTATTTTTCTGCCACAGTGGCAGGCGAGGGAGGGTTCTGTTGGAATTTTTTTGTTTGTTGCACCACTTGACCAAGTCAAATTCCCTTGCTGTTGTTTTTTTTTACTTTTGTAAAAAATATATGACAATAATAAAATACGGCACATTGTTGAGGCACATTTGGTAAGTACTAGATTACTCTTCTTGCATAATTAGTTGTTCTGAATACATTAATCGTTGCTCCTGTGTTCATTCGTCACTACTGGAAGACAATAGTGGCGTCAAGATTATTAGTTCTGACAGAGTTCATGTGTTCGAGCATAAATTAACACAATTTTTCAGAAATAAAAATGACAGCATGTGGGTGGGTGGGGCCAGCTGGGGTAGTGTGGGCGTGTCCTTTGCCTGCACTGTTATGTGAGCTCTATGTGCTTCTCCTTCTCTCTCTCTCTCTCTCTCTCTGTCTCTCAGCCTCGACATGAGTACTTTAATGTGCCTGTGTACTAAACGGCCACCGCCCGGGTCGTCCTTCCTGCATGCCAGGTCCCTCCCACTCACTGCATCTGACCACGCCTCCTTCTGTCCTGCATCGTCACCATCAGTCACCATATCGCTTCACTCTGTTCATCACACACAGAACACGCTGTTTCTGGGTTTAAACACACACTCCCCCCCAGCATCAGTGTGTGTTCTGTGTGTCACCTCTTCACTGGGACGTCACCCGGATGGACCGTCTACATTAAAACCGAATATGAATTGGACGTTTCTGTACGGCTGTGGGCTTCTGTTCCTTTCATGTTTTGTCTCATGCTTCATCTGTCACAATTGTGCGGTGTGTGTGTGTGTGTGTGTGTGTAGCTGGCCGATGTTATTCTGGGTGATCGTTCTCTGTTACTGATTCAGTTCGGTAATTGAATAAGAGGAGAATTTCTAGCGTCTTTTCACCGCCTTTGTCTGACCGCTGGTCAAATTTGATGTATTTTATGTATTTTACATGAATCCTAAATGCACAATAAATATCACACTACTGTAATTCATATCTGCATGTGTCTACAATGGGGTTCTCTTTTTTTTTTCATTGTTGAAATTGTTGAATTATATATATATAATTCAACAATTATTTGTTCATTTTCTGCACTTAAGCTGCAGAACCTGAAGTGCCGTGTTCTTCCTACAGGCCGTGAGAACGTTCCACTGAGAAGGGGAGTTCGCGTTGTCTCAAAGTCTGAATTAGAGAATACAGACCCGTGACCTGTGACGACCGTATCACAACTGTACCGAGCATGTTAAATAGCTGTTGCACAACTATTTAATGCTGTACGCAATTTTTACTCATAAGTTGCATGAGTAGAGGGAGTATGACAACACGCATCTGTACTGCAAAATCCGTTTTCACTGTGGCATCAGGCGCGAAACGGACACCGTGAAACTTCGTCTGGGTCAGGTGACTTATTAACCCGCATGCATGGGAACACAGGAACCCGGTGGGGACCACTTCCTGTCCCCAAAAAGCCCCACGCTGGCAGAAGGGGAACTTCTTAATCCCTGACTTAATTATCTGTGGAGGAAGAGTCTTGCTGGAGGCGGGGATTAGGCCGGTTTTAGGATGCATTAGGAAATTAACTGCTCCGTTTTAGGGGCCCCCTTCGCTGCATGTGGCCTGATCCTCAGCAGACGGGTTTTCATCCAGCATCGAAGCCAGAAGACACAGAAGTCACAATGTGACAAAGAGTCCCTGGTGGAATTATTATGGGCTCTGTGAAGTGGTTCTGGTGGAGGAACCATGTGGAGCATCTTCCGGCCGGTTACTTACATTTACATTTTACATTTACAGCATTTATCAGACGCCCTTATCCAGAGCGACTTACAATCAGTAGTTACAGGGACAGTCCCCCCCTGGAGCCACTTAGGGTTAAGTGTCCTGCTCAGGGACACAATGGTAGTAAATGGGGTTTGAACCTGGGTCTTCTGGTTCATAGGCGAGTGTGTTACCCGCTAGGCTACTACCACCCTACTTGGTTAGACAGGCACAATGTAGGGCTCCTTTAAGGAGTTTAAACCGAGTCAGTCATGGACTCAGCGTGGTCTGACCAGAGCTCTTCTGTCCTGGACCTTCCCATCCTCTGAGATGAAAGTGGCTACAAAAATGCTCCTTTTTACCATTTCCATTTGAAAAGCTCTGTTAAGACATTTTAATTTTGAGGGGATTGTATGAAGGGGAATGAAAAAATGATGGTGCCCTCACTCTTCTTCTCTTTGCTTTGTGCTCAACGTCACATCAGGATGCAAAAGTAAGTATTTCTATTGACATTTTAATATACAGTATGTCACATGATCACTAGGTCACACACATGGAGCAGGGATGGTCATCTCCCGTTAGTGTGTCTGCTGTGTGTGTGTGTGTGTGTGTCACCTTGACTCCCCCTGCTTCCTACTGCAGGAAGGCGAGACTCCGCGGAGCGTCCTGGAGGAGATCGGCCTGACATAAAGACCACCACTCTCCACCCGGCCCACCAGCTCACACTTCACAGCCCACCAGCCTCTCTGTCTGCTTAAAGATGTAGCTCTCACACACACACACACACACACACACACACCACTGTGCTTCATTTTGTTCCTGTTTCGTGTGCATGAACACACCTAAGACACGATGTAGCAGCATTACAGCAGAACACGACATGTCCATGTCCATGTCGACCATGTCACCCGGCGTCAAAGGGAAGGAAACATCCGTCCTCCACGCGTCCTCCCTTTCTTTTTCAGACAGGAAAAGGACGTAAAAAGGCATTCAAAAAAAAAACTAGATTTCTTTTATTTCTGCCTTTTTTGATTGTTGATCAGGATTCTGGTAGGGATTTTTTCTGGAAAGCACAAGAAAGCGTTGATGTCACTGCCTGGACGATCCTGGAAATGGTCTGCTGTCACTCGTGGTGAACTTCTGCTCATTCTGAAGCAGCGTGAGGATCCAGTTCATGTCCTGTTCATCTGAGACTGATGCCATGCACACACACACAAACAAAAAGTGTTACTTGTATGTTGTCGTCACAGTGAACCAGTGCAGCAGTGATCGGTGTTCAACCCGGAAATAAATTTGTTTACAGCCGCTGCCCGTTGCTGGTCAGTTCATGTGCAGAGCGAAGATTTTTTTTTTTTTTTAGCCCTCCGTTTGGTCAGGAAATGACAGAAGCGAACAACACGCCCCTACGAATTTAATCATATTTATGCTTGAATTTGACCCCACGTGTATAAATTGTTTGTGTGTGTTCGTATTTTTTTCGTGACCATGTTATTAGCGGCCAATAGCAGCAGTAAATACACAAACATGAGGAAAAGCATCAGCAAACCGGATTCCGGTTCCATGTCAGATGGGCCACAGCGAGTGGCAGTGCATTGTCCCTGACTGTAGTGAAAGTGAAGTGATTGTCATTGTGATACACAGCAGCACAGCGCACGGTGACACAACGTATTTAACCATCACCCTTGGTGAGCAGTGGGCAGCCGTGACAGGCGCCCGGGGAGCAGTGTGTGGGGCACCTCAGTGGCTCAGGATTCGAACCGCTAGACCACCGCTGCCACAGTAATTAGCGAACTTCCGGGTGCACGCCTGTCATGGATGCCCACTGCTCACCAAGGGAGATGGTTAAATACAGAGGGGCAGCGGCCCTGTAATCAGAAGGTTGCCGTTTCTAATCCCGATCTGCCACTGAGCAAAGCACCGTCAGTAAAGTAGCTAGTGGTGTTTGAATCTGGGACTTTGTGGCATTTACTAGACGCCCTTATCCAGAGCGACTTAGTCAGTAGTGACAGGGACCGTCCCCCCCTGGAGACACTCAGGGTTCAGTGTCTTGCTCAGGGACACAATGGTAGTAAGTGGGATTTGAACCTGGGTCTTCCAGTTAATAAGCGAGTGTGTTACCCGCTAGGCTACCACCACCCTTGTGGCCTTCTGTCTTGTAGGCGGGTATCTATCCCACTAGGCTACTACCAGCCCTACAACTAATTTCCCAGCTCAATTCAGCCAGAGACCCAGTTGGCTGTTTAGAAATCAGTCAATTTTAAATGGAACTTTACTCCAGCAGTTCCTCATTTGAATAATAATCCCGGCCTTTCATCACTACCCCCTCACTACGACCCCTAAGAGGAGAAGAAGTCTCAGGTTGCATCAAGCATCAGGCAGGCGCCGAGGGATTCCGGGGGGGAAGAAGCGAAAGAAACGGGAGTCTCAGAAGGGGCCAGCATGTCTTCACAGATCCAAAGGCGCTCTAATTAGGCCGAGCCTAATAATCTCTCTGCTATTCCCGACAGCAATCAGTGATGCACATTACCCATAATGCAGTTTGTGAGGCAGTGGTGAGCTGCAGGATACACATGCCCCCAATCTGCTTTCACAAATAGGAGCCCATAATTCCCCTCTCTCTCTGGACCAAGACTCATAAATAAGATGAGAGGCGACATCCCTCGTCCCAGCAGGGCTCTGTTCTTCTTGACCACAGACCGTGAGGACGAGACACAAAACCCTGATTCAAAATAATCACCTTATATTTTATATTAAAAATGCAGTCAACGAAGACAAAAGACAAGAAAGGGAGAAAATGCACAATTTTAATGTTAATATACAGGATCTGTTATAGGGATGTACATCTCTCAGTTCAATAAAGGAATTCCATTCCCTCTCGAATAATATACATTAAAAATCGACATTAATTATGAAAGCTCTTCTTTATATGATTCCACTTCGCCACAATCAACAGCCACCGATGTATATGCCTGGAGAGAAAGAATACACACAGTAGAATAAAAAAAAAAGAAAAGAACCCATAAGAACGTTGCTGTCGAGAGTGACGGAAATGAAAAGTGTGCATGTTACTGGCTGAACTGGGACCTGAGGACACGCAGACGCTGCTACTGGACCAACGTCCTCCTGCCTAAGACACGACTTCCACGTACTTCACTTCTCGAAACTTTTAAAATACGCGAACTGCCCTTTGGCACTGTGCCTCTACTGAGGGGGAGGCGTGTCTTTTACAAGGCTCCTCCCCCTTCTTCATTACACACACACAGATAAAGAACGTTTAGTAGGTCCTGAGAGGACATTCTGGAGAGAAGAGCTCCCCCACAAAGCGGGAGGGAAGTGACAGTCCATTCACGTCTCTGAAGGGAATGCGATTTAATCGTCTGCTTGTAGCATCTCCTCGATCTCCTTGTCCCAGTTGTCATCACGGTTTTCAGCGTCCGCCACCACCTCGTACTCCTGGAGCTCCTGCTGAAGTTCCTTCTCCCAGTCGGCCGCCTCCTCTGACACAGAAAGAGCGAGAATGTTCCACCAGGAACTTCAGCCTCCACTGGTGATCACTAAAGCACACTGGCTATAAAGTGCAGGGCCTTACCTTCTTGAGGGAACGCTCCATCCTTCTTGTCCAGCACCAGCTGCTCCATACCCTTCCTCAGGTCCTCCTGGTTGATATGGCAGGCATCAAAAGCGTCGCTCACGAACTCCGACACCCCCGGGCTGGTGGAGATTTCCTCCTCCTCCTGCACATCCAAGAAAAGAATCAACACACATTTCCATCCAGCGCTCCACTGGAAGGAAGCACGTATTGAAGTGAAGGCCAGGGTGCTGACCTCGTTGGACTTTGGTTTGGTGTTGATGGTGGTAGGAGGGGTTTTTGGTCTGATGGTTTCTGCAGAGGGCAGAGGACATGTCCTACACAGTTAAGACACCGAAAGCGGTCACGCGAGGTTACATCGCCAGCGAACAGACAGCACATCAGCACCCTTCATGTGCTCCGATCCCGAGCTGCCGCCGCTCTTCTCCTCTTCCTGCTGCTGGGCGGCCAGGGCAGTTAACTGGGCAGACTGCTTAATGAGGGACACTCTGTAGAAATAATTCCTCCAAAACACCTCTTCCTTCACACTGAGGGGGGCAAAAATAACGAGAGATTAATAACGTGATTTTTTTTGTGATGCGCAGCAGTATTTAACCATCACCCTTGGTGAGCATTGGGCAGCCATGACAGGCGCCCGGGGAGCAGTGTGTGGGGACGGAACTTTGCTCAGTGGCACCTTGGTGGCACTGAGGTGCCTCTGAGCAAAGCACCGTCCCCACACACTGCTCCCCGGGCGCCTGTCATGGCTGCCCACTGCCCACTCAGGGTGATGGGTTAAATGCAGAGGACAAATTTCACTGTGTGCACCGTGTGCTGTGCTGCTGTGTATCACATGTGACAATCACTTCACTTTACCCGCCAGGTGTGGAAAGGTGTGGAAAACACTCACTGTTTGGGCACCAGGTCAAAGCGCATTCGGTTCAGCAGTTCGTCCTCCTGCAGCATCACTAGGGCGATGGGGTACATCTGATCGAAGTCGAAGTGAAACTGCACACCGGTCGGAGGGTCCCGCAGGAAGTTCCTCTTGTCCTACAGTAAGTAAAGTCATGGTCAGATGTTATATGTACAAGTTACCTTACAGCAGATAATCCAGGTGGAGACTTACTGCTGATAGGGCCAAGATCTGCTGCTGGATGGTCTCTTCTTCATTATAACCGACCCACGGTGGAACGGCAGCGTCTAAAAAACAACAAAGACTGAAGTTCAGCAAGTTTCAAACATTGAACTTACATTTACATTAAAGGTCCCATGACATTAATTTGATTTTTGCTTTTACATAGGTCCTAATACATTTCGTAAAGAGACTTCAGATATTTTCAGCCGAATTTTGCAGAATTACAGCCACTTTGATTTCCCAGGATGCACCATTTCGGTGTCTGTAGCTTTAAATGCTTATGAGGAGGAGGGAGGCGGGACGAGGAGGTGAGCGGCCTATAAAAGTTGAGGGGACATTCGCACCATCAACACCATTCACCAACCACAATGTCTGGTACAGACAGGAAGTCGTGTCGGCGTTTTTCCAGAGAAAATTCAAATGAACCCACTGGTTCTTCAGAGTGCCGTGTGACTGAACTAAAAATCATCCAATTCCTTATTTGTGGGAGGGACGGGAAATTCACTGGGCAGTAAAAAGCATGAGAAACGGGAGGTAACAGTTCCCCTTATGACGTCATAAGGGGACAAATTTCAGATCTGACCGTCTGAGCTGCCGCTCTCTGACCATAACACTCATTACACCTATCGCCATTTCTAGCCACTGCAGGAGCATAGACAGGCTGGGGGAACCCGTATTGATGTTAAATCATCTCACAAAGTGAATTTTTCATAATAGGGGACCTTAAAATGTCTTGCTGAAGGATACAGTGGTAGTAAGTGGGGTTTGAACCTGAGACTACCACCACGGGCTGCTTCACCGGTCTCACCTGTCTTTTTTGCATTCTTTTCCTGGACAAATTTCTCCTGCTCCTTCTGAAAGTCTCCCAGGATGGTCTAGGGGAGGGGAAAAAAAGAGCAGAGCACAGGAGCTTCGGGTCAGAACCGAGAGGCGTGACATCGGCCGTACTGCGGGCCGCGGCCGGTCAGCGCACCTTGTCGATGATGCCGTCGATCTTGCCGTCCTCGACGCTCCTCTTCAGGCTCTGCGCCGTCTCTGCCACCGACTCGGAGATCTTCTTGGTCGCTTCGCTGGCGAAGTTCAGCAAGTAACCTGGACGACAGCAAGGCGATTAGCCGCCTGGTTCTCCGGGCAGCGCCCGTTACTTTACTTTACTTGGCAGACGCTTTTATCCAAAGCGACTTACAAGAAGACACCAGCAATTCTCATCCAGTTTCTGTTGATTGTGAGTCACAAAACTAAGAGCCCTGATAAGGCCCAACTTATCAAGAATAGAACATGCTGGGGTTAAGTGCTAGACGTTGTTTTTTTTGTGTGTGTGTGCGTTAGACTGCTTTGAAATACTTTTTAAACAAGCGAGTTTTCAAATACTTCTTAAAGGTGGTGGTGGTCTCGGCTGGTCGAATGGAGCAGGTCAAGTTGTTCCACCAGCCAGGGACAACGAAGGAGAACAGAGTCGATTGGGATCGGAGACCCCGTGAAGAGGGAATTTTCAGTTTGCTGAGATCTGAGAGGGCGTGCAGGAGTGTAGCTAGGATGCACTTCCGTTTACAGCCCTGTGGGCAGCATCAAGGATTTAAACTGGATGCGAGCAGCTACCGGGAGCCGGTGGAGAGAGGTGGGAAGAGGGGTGACATGTGGAGGGGTGACCATCTGGAGTGGTTTTAGGGTGACTGCAGAAGCTCCAGCCAGGAGAGAGTAACAATAGTCGAGTCTAGAGATGACCGTTGCCTGGACGAGGAGCTGCGAATCTTGCGAATGTTGGAGATCGCAGCAACGTGATGGTTCAGACTCGGTTTGAATTGAGGGGAGTTGTCGCCCGGAAAGATCAGATTCTCGGTTTTGGATAAGTGCAATTGGATCCATGCCGATATGTCCGAGAGACAGGCCCTTATGCTCGTTATGTTAACCGGCGTGCAAAATTGTTTCTTCGCATCCACAGTCGAGGCGCCAGGTCGAGGCTAGCGTGTTCGTGTAGCGGCTAGCCCGGCCGTTTACACCTCCTGAAGGCGCCGATTAAAACGGGGTTCACTCACCGCTCAGTCCCGTCGCCTGCTGTGGAAGTTGTGCGCGACTGTCGCTGGTTTCGTCCCCGGGCGAACGTGCCTCGCCTTTGTTTACTTCTTCAGGCTGCCGCACGTCAGCCGCCAGCTTCTCCGCCACGTCCTCTGCCTTCGCCGGCGCCGCGTTTTCCAAACCCAGCCACGTCCCCCAGCCCTTAAACATGTTGCTTTCGAACCGGTCGCGGCTATTTTAACAAACGTAAAACAAAGCGTTACGTCACGTCTACAGTCAGAGGACAAACTTCGCCATGATTCCACCCCCCGAAAACGTCAGATGTGGGTCGCCTTTCCACTTCCGCGTTTGAGAAGCGCGCCGCTCGGTTTGACCCTCCGGCTTCCTATACAAGGTTGGCCGTCACCATGGCAACAGTGCACGAACTTATTTCGAGATTCAAGTTTGGTTTATTGTCAGCGCAACAGTATACACAGTATACCGTGTATTTAAATAATATTTCACACAGACCCCCCCATAGTGCAATCATAAAATATATATATAGATTTTATGATTACACACACACAGTACAGGCCAAAGGTCTGGACACACCTTCTAATTCAATGTGTTTTCTTTATTTTCATGACCATTTACGTTGGTAGATTCTCACTGAAGGCATCAAAACTATGAATGAACACATGTGGAGTTATGTACTTAACAAAAAGTGGAGACCTGGCCTCCACAGTCACCGGACCTGAACCCAGTCCAGATGGTTTGGGGTGAGCTGGACCCCAACAAGTGCTAAACACCTCTGGGAACTCCTTCAAGACTGTTGGAGAAGCATTTCAGGTGACGACCTCTTGAAGCTCATCGAGAGAATTGCCAAGAGTGTGCAAAGCAGTAATCAGAGCAAAGGGCGGCTATTTTGAAGAAACTAGAATATAAAACATGTTTTCACTTATTTCACCTTTTTTTTGTGACTAGAACATACTGTACAGATCTCTATAAAACAAAAGTAAAACCTTTCTGTACAATGAACAGGACATAACTGGACATCATGTAGGATGTGAGCAGAAGTGTGCATAATGAATGTTATCAGGTGCAAAAATCTGGAGGTGTGTTGTTGTTGAGTTTCCTACTTTTTTCACACACAACGTTGAACACATCAGTAAATAAAAAAAATCTGTCATTAGTAATTTAAATTGGTCTCATCATTGTATGATCACTTCTTCAGTTCATCACTTCTTCCTTCTGAACGCCCCACAAAATACATCGATCGTAGGTCCGTTTTAAAAAACGTAGTATCACGGGAATATTGCTGATGTTCAATATGAACCCAGACTCCGAAGATGTAGTTGGGTTACAGTTACATTTATCGTATTAGAAGAAATATGGAAGAAACGCGTTGCGTAGAAGACGAACTTACGGCCAACGTTTGTTTCTCAATGCTTTTGAATTATCAGACAGAATTAGAAAAAAAAATAAACGATCGGTCCAGTTATTTATTGACTGATTGTATTTTATAGCATCTTTAATCCCGACTTTGTTCTGGAAGCGAGTCGGTCTGAGTGAAACGCCGCCTCCCGCGGCCGGCAGGGGGCGCCCGAACGCCGCGCCGCTCTGGACCCGTTCCCGGTGGAAGTGTGTCGGATCACAGGTACGCCGCGCCTCCGCTGGCCGCTCCAGGTTGCGGATCTTAATCCGCTGCAGACGAGCCGCGGGCACCCGGCGTGCTCGCCTTGCCCCGCCATCGGTGTCGCGCTGGCCGCTTTCAAGGACGCGGACTACCGAGACGCAACCGGCGCTGCTCGGGCGCCGTTCTCCCGAATGCCCCGTTTTTTTTTTTGTTTTTGTTTTTTACTTTTCCCGACTTTAAAAGTCTATTTTATCGGACAAAGGAATCGGCTCCGGGGTCTGGAAACCTCTCGAACTTTCGCCGGTCCCCGGTCCGCCTCTGTCGCGATCGGCTTTTGTGGTCAGAAATCGCCGCACGATGCCGCGCCGGGTTTGTCACCCGCGACTAGAACCCTGACCAGAAACTAGCCGTTAGCCGGCTAGTTCGCCCGGGGTCGAGGGTTTAGTGACTTCATTTTATTCCATTTCGTGTGTGTGTATATATATATATATATATTTTATAAGCTTTTAAAAGCCCGACTCAAGCAGCTCCGAGCCGCTCCGGCTCCGCTTCTGGCTCCACAGGTTGCCGCGGGGCTCGACATGGCTCCGGACGGGGCAGGAGGAAGAGCCCGAGCCCGAGCCCGGCCGTGAGAGTCGGGGCTCCGTCGCGCTGCTCGCCCCCTCCGGCCGACAGCATGCCGCACGTAATACCGTCGCGTAATAGCATTAAGGGTCTGGAGGGTGAGCAGGTGCCGCCGCAGCAGTAGTCGCCGCCGGAGACTCCCTCCCTCTCAGCTTTGTTGTTCGGTTTAAAACGCACTTTTTTAAAAGAAAGAAAAAAAGAAATAAAAGAAAAAAACGAGTTTATGGACGCCGTGGAGGAGAGCGGCTTCCCGGAGCCCCGGCAGGCCGCGGCCGGGGAGGGCTGGAGGCTGGTGGACGTGCTGCTGACCGGCGGGGCGCCCTGGGGCTTCACCATCCGGGGAGGGGTGGAGTACCGCGAACCCCTGCTCATCACCAAGGTACGGCGGCCTCGGCGCACCCCGCACACCCACCAAATAAATACATTATTTAATAAACGTGAGTGAACAGGGACCTGATAATGGAGGCGCGCAGGTGCATCATGGGAAATTTAGCCAATCACATGCTTTCCATGACCAGGATACAAACACACACACACACACACACTAGGGTGTTAGTAGCCTAGTGGGGTAACACACTCGCCTATGAACCAGAAGACCCAGGTTCGAACCCCACTTACTACCATCGTGTCCCTGAGCAAGACACTTAACCCTGAGTGTCTCCAGGGGGGTCTGTCCCTGTAACTGCTGACTGTCCCTGTAAGTTGCCCTGATTAAGTGCGTCTGGTGAATGCTGTAAATGTAAATGTAATTCATCCTCATTCCTTTTACGTTGCACCTCCCTGCCCGTGTGGGAGTGTGAACCAGAAACAGGATATCCCGCCTCTCTCTCCTCTCACCTCCAGCTGTGTGATGTCACCTCCTTCGTAAACCTGTCCCGCCGGGTCGGCTGACTGGACGCCCAATCCCCCGCGAGCCCCGGTCCTTTTGGCCGGCGTGAGAACGTTCAATAAGAGACCAAAACCCTGTTTCGAACACTTATTGTGCAAGAAATAGGAGGCATTGAGGCAAAAATGTCGCTGGACAGAATTCAAGCAAAGTCCCATCACAGTCATCTTCATGGTTTTCAGAGTCCCTTTCATCTTGTTTTAAGTGGAAATGGATTCGTGGTGAGACTTCGTAGTTTGGAGACTCTACCGGTTAGACTAATTTATCAGCATTATACCAGACACCCTTATCCAGAGTGCCATACAACCAGTACTGACAGGGACAGTCCCCCTGGGACACTCAGGGTTAAAGTGAATTGTCATTGTGATACAGTGAAATGTGTCCTCTGTATTTAACCATCACCCTTAGTGAGCAGTGGGCAGCCTTGACGGGTCTGGATTTAGGGGACAGTGCATTTGCTCAGGTCGGGATTTGAACCGGCAACCTTCTGATTACGGGGCCGCTTCCTTAACCGCTAGGCCACCACTGCCCCGTGTGTTAAGTGCCGTGCTCAGGGACACGTTGGTTATTAAATGGGGTTTGAACCTGGGTCTTCTGGTTTATAGGTGGCTGTCTCCCACTTACTACCATTGTGTCCCTGAGCAAGACACTTAACCCCGAGTGTCTCCAGGGGGGGACTGTCCCTGTAACTACTGATTGTAAGGACGTCTGGTAAATGCTGTAAATGTAAACATGGAGACGAGGATTAGAACCGTCCTGGATGGACTCATTAATCTGGATTTCAGAGCCGCTGTGGGGAATCGAGTCCTCCGCGTCCCCAAACGCTGTGAAGTTGGTGTGTGGGGGGATTAATGTTCTACTCTGAAGGACCTTGCTGGTGACGCTCCTGGAATGAAACGGGTCTGTTTGCAGGCGGCCCGCCGCGGCGAGTCCGAAGTTCAGCTGCGCCGCCGTGGGGGGTGGCGAGGGGGGGGGGGGGTGCTTTGACCACCTCCGTTCGGGTTTTTGGTGGCATGTGACCCGAATGAGCAGAATTCCTGCCATTCCTCTGCCGAGGAGTTAATGTGTGCGGCGCAGCGGGGGTCCGCGCCGCGCCCCGGCCGGTACGTTGTTCGCGTGGTCCGGAGACGACGGAAATTTGGCACGCCACGAGGCTCCTGGGGACATCGTCACACCTGATTGCTGGGTGAGACGGTTCGTCTTGTACTTTTCCCTCACTTCCATTACCGAGAACTGCATTTCTGGGTTGAAAGTCTGGTTCTTTGCATCTTCATCCAGACCACTGCGTTGGTTCCACCGTGGAGCCGCGCTTGTGGCTCCCTAATGGTAGAAGGAGCTACAGCCTGATGTTAGAGAAGCTCCATTCGAACTTCTACCTTCTCCGTACGCTTCAGAAATGCTCCCACTGTCCTGAAGCTGGAGCTGGAGTCTGGACGGATAAATGAACGTAATGCGAAGAGATGTTTCATGTTGGGACATTCTAAAATCTCTCCTGTTCACGGATCAAGCCTGGTCCTAAATTTCACGCAAGTTCTCTTTTAGTCTTGGTCTAGGCTTGCTCCACGAATCCTTGTCTCCGGCCCTTTTTACACACGGCCGTCCAGCCCGTTCCCTCGTCCGGTGTCCAGCAGTGCTATCTGCTGCATGAACTTTCAAAGATCAAGCTGCTCAGTGCTACGGTTGGGCCGGTGTCAGGGATATACATTTCTATCCACCCAACCCAATTTGACAACAGTCAGCGTGAAAATGTTAAATTAGCCGGTTTTCTATGGAGAAGCAGGTTGGGAAAAAGGACTCTCTGTATCTCGCAAATATCATTTTGAAGCTCTGATTGGCACGTGCTGCATTTATTAATTGGAAAAAAAAATAACCCAATACAAAGGCTGCAACTAACAACTATTTTGATAGTTGACTACTCATCGGCTGTAATCGATAAGTCATCGACTAGATGGATTATAAATTGCGCAATCATAAAATGGCTCCTATTTAGCTACCAGATTATATATTTAACAGAAGGTTGTTTTTTTGTTTTTTTTTTTTAATTGTGTGGCAAATAATAGATGAGAAAACACTCAAAAACATATATTTTAATACATTCTTGCAAAGATCAAGCACATTAGCAGAAGAAAACCAGGCAAAAAAAGTTTATTCATACTATGAAATACCAGCATTTCAACGTGGTTTTGGTCCGCAGATATTCCCCGCTGCATATAAGTTTCGCCCCGATTGGGTAGATGGAATGGACAAGAAAAGACCTTGCCAGGTTTGACAGTGTGGGAAAATTGTGTCATTTTGTGTCTCACCATTTCAGTGTTTTTTTTTTTTTTTTTTTTTTTTTTTTTTTTGCATTTAGAGCGTTTAATACGCGATTATGCCTGATTTGGGCCACCATTCCCCATTCTTCTACTGGTCGCTGAATGCCATGGCTTATTCTCACCAGAGTGCGATGTATTGCCGATCCCAAGTCTCCCGGACATTCCGAGATTATCCCTCGTATTGATAGTGGCTCCCTGATGCCCGCAAATTGAATATTGACCACAAAGCTGTGCAGGAAGTAGCTTTTTAACAGATTTGTTGCTCGGTGCTTTTTTTTGGGGGGGGGGGTAAATTGTTCAGGGGGCCGGAAAAGTCACTGGCAAGAGAGTGCACTCGAGACTAGGGCTGCCACTAATGATAATTTTTTTTATTTATCGGATAAAAATAAAAGCATTCATTGTCAACCCCTTATTCAAAAACTGAACTAAAAATCTTTAAAAAGTTCACGAACCTGCTGCTGTTACATGAGCTGTTATAATAATAATAAAATAAAAATGGACTAACACGAAATACATGCACATGTATGCCTTACATCTGCCAAATATAGACTTTTTTTTTTTTTTTAAGTGCCACCTGAGCTGCCGGAACAATAAAAAAAACAACAATACAAATCAGAAAATTTTACAAGATTTGTTTGAATGTCAGAACAGAATGTGCAGAAAACAGCCGCTTATATGGTGTTGATGTGGCAGGGATAATGGAGGCGTGCAGGTGCATCATGGGAAATGTGCCAATCACATGCTTTAACCATGACCAGGATACACACACACACACACTAACAGGGTGGTAGTAGCCTAGCGGGTAACGCACTCGCCTATGAACCAGAAGACCCAGGTTCAAACCCCACTTACTACCATCGTGTAAGACATGAAATTAGTTGCCGACTCTTTTAGTACTCGATTTTACCGATTTAATCGATGTGTCGTGGCAGTACATTTATAAAACGGGTTACGTGGTGGCATCGTGGGGTTGCGTTAACCACGGCCACTCCTTGAGCTGAAAGCCGTGGTGCTTTTGCTGGTCTGAAATCAGTATCGCGCTGCGACACAATAGAATTATATACTCATGATGTTATGGAAAGTCTTGGCGGTCCGAAACACACGCAGCGCGTGTCGAACCCCGACTACTGCGCGCTGTGACGTATTTTTCGTGTTGAAACACACACAAAGCAGGGATGGAGGAGAAGCTGATCTTACCAGTCTCCGAGTGTCCAGAGGTCCACGTCTTACTGCTCGTTGTTCCCACGGACGAACGAGACATTAACTCCTGTATTTGACAGGGTGCCTAGCGGGTAACACACTCGCCTATGAACCAGAAGACCCAGGTTCAAATCCCACTTACTACCATCGTGTCCCTGACCAGGACACTTAACCCTGAGTGTCTCCGGGGGGGACTGTCCCTGTAACTACTGGGTGGTAGTAGCCTGGCGGGTAACACACTCGCCTATGAACCAGAAGACCCAGGTTCAAATCCCACTTACTACCATCGTGTCCCTGAGCAAGACACTTAACCCTGAACGTCTCCAGGGGGGGACTGTCCCTGTAACTACTGATTGTAAGTCGCTCTGGATAAGGGCGTCTGTAAAGAAAACATGATGTGAGGTAATGTAGAAGATTTATGGGCTGCATTGTGATAGTTGTAATTGAATCGTGAGAGCGTTGAAGGTTCACGCCTCAAAATGTTTTTATTTGTGACATGTTGTTTCACCTTTACCAAATACCATGTTAATACCACAATGCCGGTTGATTATGTTCATTCCGTCCTTCAGCATTAGAGGAGAGCGTCTCCACAATTTCAACTTGCCCCGATGGGCTGATGAGCTGGCGGCACCAGGAGCACGAGAGGAATGTTGGAGTCGCACCGGATCGCCCGAATGTGCTGAATTATGCCTGACAGGCCCGGGCATCTGGGATAAATTTAGCCGGGATTACAGGAACGCGGCCCGCGGAGAGGACAAGATGTTCTACCCGGCTCCGCCGAGAACGCGCCACCGGGCCTCCCTCGCTAATCACACGCACGCTTTTATACCGCGAGCGGCGAGCAAGCGGTCCGGTGCGCCGTCGCCGGACGTTCCTTCTCCGCTCGGCTCGCCTCGCACATGCGGCTCGCGTGTCCGTCTTTGTCCGGGGTCCTGTTACTAGGACCGGTCGGCCGGCGGAATTACAGGCTTTGTTTGTTATTGGCCCCATTTTATGGGCCCTCTCTGGCACTAATGAAAGAAAATAGAGACCCGGAGGGCCGAGGGCCGGAGGTTCAAACAAAAAAGCCGGCGAAAAAGAACTGGAACCAATTAAAATGCTCCGCATGCCTGTCATTCCGCGAGTTTCTCCGAAGGTCTCCGTACGCTCTGTTTCAATAACATTTACATTTACAGCATTTACCAGACGCCCTTACCCACAGCGACTTACAATCAGTAGTTACAGGGACAGTCCCCCCCTGGAGACACTCAGGGTTAATTGTCCTGCTCAGGGACACGATGGTAGTAAGTGGGGTTTGAACCCGGGTCTTCTGGTTCACAGGCGAGAGTGTTACCCACTAGGCTACGAGTGATCCCGCGTTACCCGCAGCCTCCTCCCTCCCCCCGGACCCGTCCCGCACGGTAAAGAGTTCTGCCGGGTGGATGCTGGTCCCCGGTGCTGAGTAAACACGATGCCAGGCGGTGATAAAACGGGCCGGGTGTAAATGAGGGGTTACCTTCGGTCACGGTGTAAGGTCAAGTTTTTTTAAAGGGTTAAAGGATGGCGGGTGGGGGGGGGATTTTTTACTTTACTTAGACGCTTTTATCCAAAGCGACTGACAGTAGGAAGACGCCAGCAATTCTCATTCGGTTTCTATAGATTTTGGGCTACAAAACTGAGAGCCCAACTTGTCAGGAATAGAACATGCTGGGGAACTGTTAAGTGATAGACAAATTTTTTTATTTAATTTAAATTTTTAACATTTTGTGCATGTGCGTGTGTTAGCGTTGGACTCGTCTGAAATACTTTTTAAACAAGTGGGCGTTTAAATGCTTCTTTTTAGAGGCCTGTGGGCTGAACACAGACGGTTCGGTTTTTGTGGTGTTCGTGGATCATTTCGAAATGTCTGAACTAGGGGTGTTAATACCGTTCACCTAGTGAAACGTCAGCTGGGTGACGTGAGGGCTGGCGTCGGGGCAAATATGTGCCTTTTGGTGTCCCGTTGCTTCTCCGAGCGCTGCAAGTTGTCTGTAAAACGTATTTTTTGCAGTAGGAAAGCTCGGCGCCCCGTCAGCACACTGCACAGGACGTCTGTCAGCGTGATGCATTCTTTCCCGAGCGCCACGTCCTTCCCTCGCCTCCTGCCGAAGATCCTGTTCCATTCTTCTCCATCCTTCCAGCGGCACCTCGCGTCCTTCTGAAAACATGGGCCGCCGGCGTTCTGCAGTCCCGTGTCCACAGCGTGTCGTGGTCTTCTGGTTCATCTCCAGCAACTGGGACCAGTGTTGCCCAGGGAGCAGGACGGGCTGTAGGGACCTTCTGAGGTTTTGGGTTGAGAAGACGGAAGGTTCCACGCGAGAACTTCATGTGTAGCGGGGGGTGGGGGGGCTGGAAGGACTCTTGGAACGCCGACCAGAAGAGAAACGTGGGCCAGATGAAGAACGTACGTTTCCGGGCCTCTCTCAGTGGTGGTTCCATTGTCCTCCTCCACTTTATTTCCCCGAACTTCAGCGTCCTCGCCGAGTCTGTTTTAAATTAGCACCGGGGGGGTTGTTTTAAGTGTGGCTTATTGAGGCATTTCGAAACGAAGCTCTCTGCGAACCACAGCTCCGGATGTTCCGGAGCCCTGCTGGTTCAGGAATAATAAATGTGGATCAGGTCCGTGTGTGAGCCTCAACGCGAGGACGGCCTGGGGGTGGTCCCGTTCCCTCGTTACGAAGGGTTAAGTGCTGCTGTTGAACTGTCCTGGGGGGTTAAAGCAGGGTGGAGCTGCACAAGGCACACGGTGGACCAGGGTTAGGTGTTCCACTTTAATTCGCCGAAGCAGAATTAATGTATGTCGTATGTAAATTTTATTTTATTTTATTTTTTTTTGAGAATTACCCTTACTTTATTCCATGCTTTCCCATTCTCCCCGGAACGATGTCCTCCCCTCCCCTCTCCTCTCGTCTCCGGCTGACGTGCTGCTCACTCGTCCAGATCTGCTCTTTATGAGGGGTAATAAAGAGGGGATGGGATGTGAACTCTAACGTCAGGGAGGTTAACGCATCGGCGGTGATGCTCGTCTCGCTTCCCAGTGACAACGTCAACGGTAATAGTGTAAACGTCATTTTATTGAAGTGCTGCACAGTTTTGACAACCATTATGCATTGAAATATTTAAGCACCGTCCCCACACGCTGCTCCCCAGGCGCCTGTCATGGCTGCCCACTGCTCACCAAGGGTGATGGGTTAAAAGCAGAGGACACATTTCATGGTGTTACCGTGTGCTGTGCTGCAGCGTATCACAATGGCAATCACTTCACCCAGATGCTCCTTTCTGAGAACAATGTCTCAGATCTTTAGGATACGTTGGTCCGTCGTGATTTAGATGTATGTGAATGTCAACGTATCCGCTACGGGTTTTCTGTCTAATCGCTGAATCAAAAATGTTCTGTGATGCTTCTTACATTATAAAATTTGGCATAAATTGAAAACAAAAACTGGCTATTAATTGAAACGTAATTGTAATTCGTTGCGAGTTGAGATGAAACAAGTGAAGATGCACGGCTCTGAACTGCTGACGTTGTGTAACCCCACAAAGGGGCATCATGGGTAGTCCAGAGGCCCGACCTTTCACCCTTGCCTGCGCAGTTGACCTCACAAGTGCCTGGTTTTCTGGGTCGTTTGCGTGGCAGTGGGGTGATGTCATCGAGCTTTGTTTTTCGGGCACGTCACCGTGTCCACCAGCGCATCTCTGTTTTCTCAGGTGTCCTGAACCCCCCCTCTGGTGTTTCTGTTTCTGCCACACGAACACAATGCGGCTCGTTGCCGCGCGCTTGATTCCGGGAAGCCCCGCCCCCGCCGGGCCCTGGTAGCCGCACCTTCAGCCGCACGTCCATCGGACCTTCTTTACAACTGAGTTTCAGGGTCCGGACCCCCAGCGCGTTCCTCTGCATTTAAAACGGGTAGAAGGTCCACCGGCCGCTCCGGTTCCCATTGCCTCCAGGAGCCCTGACGTCGGCAGGAACGGCGTTTGCCGGAGCGTTCCGTGTTTGTTTGCTGGCGCTGTATCAGTGTTCCGGCTGCAGATAGAGCTCGGCGGTGTTTGCGTTTCTTGGGATTAGGGCGGTTACTGTGTAACCCGCACGCCGCCACCTCAGACGGGTTCGGCCCGGCCAGGCCCATGTGTGCGCGGGGCGGGGCGTGTGTTGTGTCTGCGTGCTAAACCCCGTCTGCCTTGCAGGTGGAGGACGGCAGTAAGGCGGCGGCCGTCCGGCTGCAGACCGGGGACGAGCTCGTCTGCATCAACCGCCACCAACTCACCGGCTACCGACAGGAGGCCATCTGCCTGGTCAAGGGGTCCCACAAGACGCTGACGCTGGTGGTCAAAAGGTAGGAACCCTCGCACGCTTCTTTTTAGGTCTTGTAGGGGCGTTGGCTGTTACGCCGAATGGGAGCGGGGGATTCCTCTCTACCGCGAGTGCACCGGGCCGGACGTTCTGTTTATGTCTCTAGTCAGACCAAAGACATTCCCTGATCTCTTAAACCAAGGTGCGGAATGTCTTAACTTTGTTGGTGAGGCCGCTGGGTCCCGGCCGAGATATGAATGCCCGAACACACTCATGGAAGGGCTCACCTGGTTTCCACGGTGATGTTTGAAACCGCGACGACCCGCCAGCCGCCTCCACCTGTCTGCGGGCGGAGAGCGGTGTGCAGCAGACGCCAGGTCCCACCGTCTGTGGGTGGCCGCCTGACGGTCCCGTTTGGTGAGCTTGTTCCGGAGCTGAGAAAAGGGATGCACCCTTTACATCAATTGTAATATAAATGTAATGAATCTTAGTCATCTGTTGGGTGTGTGGGTGTGTATATAAATACACACACACACACACACACACACACACACTCATACACACCCGCCCATCAGATTCATTTTACCCCCTCAGCTTTTTAACAAGGCCCAAGCTTTTCCCAACAAGTGTGGGTTGGAACAGAGACTCGTGTGTAAATCCACGATTCTTCACTGGCCTCTCCGTTTCATTTCAGTCGGATGTGCTGTATCCTTAACTTTATTTTGCTCCGTACGGCTACCTTTTCATCAGCACAAATAAAGCTGGTGGTAAAAGTGGAACCGTTCCAGTACAAGTATTCGGTTCTTGGCTGATTGGCTGGATCTGGATCAGATGAGTACCATTGTGTACTGTGCATGCAAAGTCTGACAATCTTATATAGAAAGTCTTATAATCAAGTCATTTCTGCTAATTTACAATTAATTGACAGGATAATTCCTATAATTCAGGTAATTATGCAGATATGATAAGTTGAGGAATGGGTCTGGTTGGAAGATTCCGGACCGTGGGCTCTCATGCCATGGCGAGCGGGGGGTAGAGGCGCTTTGCATGGCTGCCCTGCAGATGTTGTCATTCAAATCTGTCGCAGTGGCAGGCACTTCCTGCTTTCCTTCTCTGTGTTTGTATACTTTACAGTGATATATATACACACACACACACACACACACACACACACACACTTTCTATGAATAAGAGTTTTCTGTGGTGTCAATTCCACCAGGCTACTACCATCCTATGATGAATGTAAAGATGGGAAAGTGATTGTTTGTTTTTGTCATTGTGAAACACTGCAGCTCTGCACACGGTGACTCAACAAAACGTGTCCTCTGCATTTAACCAGTGGTAAGGGACCTTGATCAAGGGGACCCTATTGGCACCATGGCGGTTTGTGATTTGAACCGGCAACCTTCCGGGTTCAGGTCCGCTTCCTTACCTACCAGGCCCCCACTGCCCATAATGGGGTTGCTCTTCAAAATAATAATGTATTTAACGGTTGGGCTCGTAGCTTCACATAATTTGCATATACAAAGTGATTCATTCATTATGAATGAAAAATAGTCGTCGTCCCCTTGATTCATTGTGTGGCAGCATATATCACATATAATTTGTGACATTTTTTACATTCCTACCCTACACAGTAAGCTGTCTGTTGTCTCATTTAAACCAATGTCAATTATAAACTCTTCACTTTTTCCGTGCTGTCGGTGACCCCATGACCCTTGAGTCACCTCCCCTCTCCTAAAGCAGGAATGCTGCTCTGCTGAGGTGACGCAGCCCGCGTGAAATGTTTACAGAAGAGCCCCGCTCCAACTCCACCTCCGGCATCAGTTTCTAGAAGTTACCTAGGAATGTCGAGCTGGAAGACGGCGATGTAGTCGCGCACGTCCCCCCGCCGTGATTATACCATCTGCGCGAATGGTCTCGGCAAGCGACCATTTCACTAAGCCACAAAGAGGCGGGCTGCGTCGGAAGTAGAATACCGAGGCCAGATAAGGGGTCATTACCGAGCCACAGTGGTGGGCGGGGCCGCGAAGCCGCCTCCCCCGCAGTCTGCAGCGGGCAGGAGGTGCAAATGAGGCCGTAAAAGCCAGGACACCGCCACGTAAATGTAGCGGTCTGTCCTGCTGCCCCATCTCGCTTATATCATCCGGGTCAGAGGTCATTCTTATGATCCTTGTTGTCGCCTCTAGGCCCCCTGCGCGGCCGCCTGTACCCCCCCAGCGCCTGTGTCCCCGCCTGGACATTTACAGCATTTACCAGACGCTCTTATCCAGAGCGACTTACAACCAGTAGTTACAGGGACAGTCCCCCCCTGGAGACACTCAGGGTTAATTGTCTTGCTCAGGGACACGATGGTAGTAAGTGGGATTTGAACCCGGGTCTTCTGGGTCATAGGCGAGTGTGTTACCTGCTAGGCTACTACCAGAACCCCGGGGGCGGCCGGTTCTAGTTTCCATTGGTGGATTTTGAATCTGGTGGGCGTGAGATCTGGGGAAGGAGGACGTTCTCAACCTGCTGGTGTCTGGATCCAGGCTTTTGAAGTCCCTCTCCCACTCTCTGCTTTGCATATGTGACTGTGCTCACACACACACACACACACACAGCTCATATGAAGAGCAGATGGGTGTGGCACAGTCTGGGAACAGCAGCATGCTCACCCTACCGGTCTACGTGCCCAGGAACCTGTATGCCCTGTAAACGTATCGAATCCTCATTCCATCGTCCCACCGTCACATCCTGGTTGGACTGGTGGCGTCACCCCGTGGAGAGCTGGTTACGTCCTGCTAACCAGCGGGGCTGACGCAGGAGCGAGCAGCAGAACAATAAAATGTTCTTATCATGGCGATAGCGTCCATATCTCCGCCCTGCTGATAAACGCATGGATACGTCTTGCCCAGTAGCAGCCAAGCACCGCCATGGATCAATATTCACAGTAGTGATCCGTAATGAGGAGTAAGAGGCTCTGTTTACATCACGAACGGGAATTCCCGGGGGTCAGTATGGAATATGGTAATACGAGACTGGTCGACCGGCGCTGGTCACATGACACTCTTTTGATGGATGACCGAAATTCCCAGTAGCGAAGTGGCCCGCTGCTTCCAGTTCTTCCAGTTTCTGGTTCTGTGTCGCCTGTGGTTCTTCTGGTAGATACCTGTTAGATCTGGAGAACGTCACTCTTCTGCACCAAACATGAGGACTTCTGTTGTTATTCCACCTTCGCTCTGATGCTTCTTAATCACTGCCATCTAGTGGTGGGACACGTCCTGCCAGGCCGCAGTCAGAACCGGGTTCCCTGGTGCCGACGAGCCAGATGTCACGATTCCCACCTCTGATGTACAGATCTGATCAGATAAGGTCAGATTGTTCTCTAAGGAAGTATGTATCCAAAAAAATGCAGATATTTCACCAAATATCTTTTCCATTATTGAGACTCCATATTGAGCGGCGTGACTGTGGATATTGATTGTGAGCGTTTGGTCGGGTTTTGCTGGATATTACCCACTTTCCACCCGGCTCCCGTGGCGATTCACCGTCGTCATGACACCTGTTGCGTCATCCGCCGAGAGCGAGGGCTCCTGGGTAAAGAGCGACTATTCATTCTGGATTTTGTAACGGGACATTTTTAGAGAATAAATGTTTTGTTGTGTGCACAGTGGCTGACCGATTCCTCAGCCAACATCAGTCCAACCTGATGTTGGATTCATAATTAGTCTCGCGTTGATGCTTCTGGGACACGCCCTGTGCGTTTGTGGCCTTTAAATGTCACTTCCGTGTCTGCAGAGCACCTCGGTGGTCAGGTGGGAGTTTTTCCTCCTCCACGGATCTCACGATTTGATTATCGACGCAGCCCATACATTTTCTCGAGATGTTTTCAGACACTTTTTTTGATTCGCTGCAATGAGCGGGAAAACTGTCGCCGCTCAGTCCACGCCGACCTGACGCCACGGACTTCCGGGGAAAAAAAATAAAAAATCTACAGCTGCTTTCAGACCGAACCGGAGTTTCACGCTTCTTAAATAAACGGCGAGTTGAGCTGAATGTGCCGCGCTCACCGTGGCGTGGGTTTTTTTCCAAAACTCCCGGTAAGAAGTCTGGTTGTAGATCTCTGGACACTCAAGAGACTGATTAAAATGAGATTTTCCCCCGTTCCCGCTCTGTGTGTACCCCGATCAGGCCGCCACGGTCACCGCCGGCACTGCTTTTTAAACCACCAAGCAGCGTCATCATGACGTGATCGAATTAAGTTCTGCACTGCGTGGCGATGCATCGATGATGAGCCCCATCGATGGCCACCCCCTAGTGTCCCGGTCCTGTTCCGCAGGAATGTGGCCGTCGTTACGGTGGCTCGTGCCGTGACTGGCCCGATCGTGGAGGCAGCTGAAGAAAGGCCTTTGTCAGACCCCCCCAGACGGCGGGCCGGTCAGCCGGGGGACCATATGCTGCCCTACATTTTTCTGCTCTCGGTGTGTAGAGTTACGCATTTACGGATTCTGGAACGGCGTCTGCATTAACACGGATGCAGCGTATATCTCCCCCCTGTCTGGAAGGTGGCGTCCACCGGCTCCACAAACAATTTCCGTAATCTGCTCGCCACCAGGCCGCTTGTCCGGGTGCCGGGACGGCGCTTTGTAGGTCAGGGTGCCATCTCGGTCTGCTGGGTTTTTACTGGCGTTACATTTCACGGATTTTTACTGAATATTGACCTCTTCAGCAGAACAAAACAATAACCCACTGTGGGGTTTCAATGGGAAAATAACTGGAAATAACCGACTAGCTTATCTATAAATTGTCATTATCTGCATAATAATCCAAAAACTTTTTTTTTTTTTTTTTTTTTTTTTTAATACAAAAAAAACCTGAAAAACATGTTTACAGTACTCACATTTTTTTCCCAACAGAATCGGAATCATGTTCATAAGCAAAATGTATGTAAAAGTGATTGGTTGTAGAACTGATTGATTGTAGGATATCTGACCCATAACAACCAACAATAGTTTTTAGGGGGAAATGTAGAGTTTTCCAGACTGTGATCACAGGAACATTATTCTGCTGATACATATTAAAATTATTGTTATATATTTCGTTTATAAATTTATCGTTATTGAGGCCTCGTGCACCACGTGCTGCTTTTGAAACCAGAGCGCCTTAGACCTCGGTAGAAATCAACCTGTTGCCATAGAGATGCAAGAAAGGCGAGTCGCCACACAACGGGAGACGGGGAGGGCGGGCCGGCGCTGCTCAATACCTCATTAGCATGCGAGGCCTCGGCCAATCGGAGCGCAGCTGGCGCCGGGCTCCTTCAAGGGGGCCAGCCGTCCTCGTCCCCCGTCCTCTGCCTTCCCACCCGCTCCCGCTTCGACCCGCGGGCAGGCCTGGCCCGGCCGCGGCGCATTCGAGAAGTTCTGATCACGCCGCTGGTGGCTCCGGTGCAGCCTGAGGAAAGCCCTGGGGCTCTGGGACTGGTTGCCGGTTCTTCTTCTTCTTCTTTCTCCTCCTCCTCTTCCTCCTCCCTCTTCTTCCTGAGGCACTGGCGTGTGACGCTGCCGCCCCCGGCAGCCCGGTGAGTTGCTCGGTTCAGTCTCTGTTGCGTCTGCTCGTCTGTTTTGTCTGGTCGCACGGTGCTGCAGATCAGGTTGCAGTGCCTGCTGTCTGTTTCGTCATGTTTGACGTTGCACCTGTTGCATGAAACTTTTTTTTTTTTGGACTGAGCCACCGTAAAACAGATTTTTATTTTATTTTATTATAAAACAGAGGAAAACTGAGGCTATGAACCCTCTGGATTACATTTATCATCCACCCCCGTCGCTTTTCAGTGCCGGTTGGTTTGTTTTTTCGAAAGTGCCTGCAGTTAGAAAGGCTGGAGGGCCCAGCCCCCAGCATGCACTGCACAGTGCCGCCATATCTGCGCCGGCCCAGCTGTATCCCTGACAATACGGCCGACAACAACAGGATGATTTGCATGCGAATGCAGGGCGACATATGTGGCTTCCACTGAGGCGCCTTAAAGCTGGGCTCTGGACAAGCAGCCAGGAAAAGGACTGAAATGGCGTTCCACTTTCCAGTTCTGTATATTAAATAAGCTCGTAATAAAAGACCAATCGGGGATAAATTTTTTTTTTTTTTTGCTTTTTAAATAAATAAATAAATAAATAAATAAAATGGGTCCAGATTGATTACAGGAGGGCATTTAAAGTGTCACTACTGCAGTGCAGTTTTTATTCACTCAACTGTGTTCAATCCATGAGATTGGAATAAAACCCAACCCTTCATGTGTAGGCAGAGCATTTACCGATTGGCCACGGCATTCACAATAATTAATGTGTAGTTATAGCGTAATTTTTAACATATCATTTGGCCTTTTACCAGTTTCTCCAGCCTTCAGTCCACAAACCTTAACAGAATAATCATTGTGTTGCTAAATAACCTTTGACCTGATTCCTCAGGCAGAGAAAGTGCATTTTCTTCAGTGTTCTGCTCTTGGTCTGTAATTAGGCTCCGCTAATAAATGAATGATGTTAATGAGTGTTGCAAGTGCCGTCCTGTTGGCTTAGCATGCTTGGGTTCATTGAAGGACGTGAGGGAGGTTGACTGGTGGTGGGAAGACCCCCCATGAACAATGAGCCTAATCAGCACCTTCCCCCAGTTCAGTAAGAGCGGACCGGGGTGACCATACTGGACAAGATGGCAGGAGTTTGTACCAAATATTGATGCGGTTTGACTTCAGCTTCCCATCAGTCACAGTTTATGTGGTTGTGTTGTCAAGACAGCATTTGTTTGGTACAAAAAAAAAAAAAGTGGTAGTAGCCTAGTGGGTTAGACACACACCTATGAACCAGAAGACCCGGGTTCGAATCCCACTTACTACCATTGTGTCCCTGAGCAAGACACTTAACCCTAAATTGCTCCAGGGAGACTGTCCCTGTAACTACTGATTGTAAGTCGCTCTGGATAAGGGCGTCTGATAAATGCTGTAAATGTAAATGTAAGTGAAAATGCAGAATTATGTACTTGACCAGTAGGTGGCGGTGTAACTTTACCATTCAGACGCACCATAAAATACAACCACGAATCGTCGTCCAAACAGTCTCATTTCTAGAGGTTAGTAGTGACGAGATACATTTACCTTTTTGGAAAATAAAAAATAAAAAAATTACAATGTCATACATTTTACTTGAGTACATTTGAGACTTAGAAACTCGACTCTTACTTCGCTACATTTAGCAACACTTGACTTGTACTTTTTTCTTTTTTTTTTTTTTTTACCATTTCGTTAAATGGCGCCATAAGCGAAGTAGACCGCTATAGATTTTCTGTAGCAGAACGAGTTCACGTTATAGTTTAGCTGTTTTTATATCAAAGCTAACACATATAATTAGCATCTATAAGATCATTTTTACACTCAGATTTAGTCCATTAATCAATACAAATGTGAATACAGGGTTTCTAAAAAATGAATGAGATATTACAATACAACAGTTACTCGGTACTTGAGTCGTCTTATCATTACCATCTTTTGTAGAGTAACGCTTGAGAGGTTTGTGGCTGCTCTCCTCACCTCTGGTCATTTCAGAATTCGCAGAAATTGGAATATTTCTCCCATTCTGTAAACGGTCGTGATCGTTCTCATGGTCCACAGTCCCCATGTACGGTTCACTGTAGCTGAAGCAGCCCTCTTCCTGGCCAGCTGATCTGGTTCCGTGGGAGATCCCCCTGGGGAGCATCTGGCTTGGCACGGTGAACTCTTCTGCAGTGTATGGCCTGAAGGTGGTGCCCTTGCATCACCCCCGAAATGCTCCCGTCAGCGCAAGGCGCAGCTATCGTGTTCTGTGTGCGTCTGTGCAGTAGATTAGCTCGTGTCTCAAGTTGTGTACCTGTCTGCGTGTCGTTTTCTTTGTCCCGCCTGTGCACACACTTCACTTCAGGAATGCCGAGTGTGTCCCTGTTCGCTCAGCATCTCTGTTCCTCCCCCTTCTAACCCAGGAAGATGAAAATGGTGGATATTGTAGCACAGAAAGTGCCTTCAGAGAGTGACGTGCATGTGGCCAGGAGCTTTCTCACCAAGATTTTGCGAAGCTCAATGAGGTATGCTACCTAAGAACCCGACCCGGTCCAGCCCATCCCATTACTGTTGCCATCCATGTAGATCTGAAGACGTGGGTCTGTCCTGTGATGTCGTCTGTTACGTTCCAGCACTCATCTTTTCCTACAGTCTGTGCCATCTCTGTGCCCCAGTTTCTACGTTTTCTGCCACCTCCTTTTTTCCATTTCTGTTGCCCATAATAAATGGTTTTGTGTGTTTTTTTTTTTTTTTCTTCTTCTTCTACTTTCTCAATGTCAGCAGCTAGACTCTTTACTTCTCAGACTAGGGTTTGAAAAGCCAGATGATATCGCTCCAGGGAAGAAAAAACGTTATACAAATGCAATAAGGTTAACGACATAACAAGCGGAGTGTGTTCCTTCACGTGATTGGTGTTTGCATGCATCATAAGGAAGCCGTTTCCGATCCAAGTTTGAGTTTTTATTTCTTCATCTTTTCCCCCAACATGCATTGCAGAAAGAATCGCTTCAAAGGGTATGTTTTTATAGGCTGTGTGTAGAGGACTGTTAACTTGTGGTTTGTGGAATAAAGTAAAAAAACATATATATCCCAAAAACTTCACAATAATCTAAAATGATTTAGGAAGCAGTAAAATATGACCGCTGGTTTTCTGAATATGTATTTTACTATTAGTTACTAATCGTTATGGATTGTTATTAACCCAGTCGTTACACTCATCATGTCTGTTAATCCTGCAATAAAACATGTTTAGACAATATTCTGGTTTCTTTGTTAATGCTAAATAAGCAGTTAATTACAGCCTGTGATCGTGTTCTGATGGTGTGTTAATTAGCTCTGTTGTGTTTTTTTTTTTTTTTGTCGTTCTGTCGAGGTAGATATCCCACAAGGCAATGCTCTCTCACCGAGTTCCCCGTCACGTGCATTCCTCTTTCTCCCCCCAGGAGGAACGAGTCCGTAAGCAGGCCACACTCGTGGCACTCAACCAAGTTCACCGACGGCCAATCAGAAGTGGCCAAAGCGCAGGCCACACCCTCGCCAGTGTGGCAAACAAGATATGATGCAAGGTGACTTGTGGCCTGGAGGGATATTATTATAATAATCCCCTGTGTCAGGCATTGTACAACTTTGTTGATTTAATAGTTTTGTATGGTTTAAGAGGGGAAAAAAAATACATTATTTTGCTTGTTTGCTCTTTAGTTCCTCCTCGACTGATCTGTCAAGTGCCTGGGACCAGACAAACCTGTGTCGAGTGTCGGACCAGTTCAGCTCCCTGGGCAGCATGGACAGCTTAGACCACGCCTCTCACCCGTACCCATCAGGGCGTCTCTCTCCGGGGAAGTCCAACGACGACAAACGGGACTCCGCCTACAGCTCGTTCTCCACCAGCTCGGGCACCCCGGACTACACGCTGTCCAGGAGCAACGCCGCCTCCACCGAGAACGTCCTCGGCAAGGTCAACCAGTGGGACTCGGCCGGCAGACACAGCAATGGCAGACACGGCCAGGACGAGCGCCCCGCCTACCTGCAGTTGCCGACCGAGGAGCAGCCCGGTTCCAGGCACTCCAGCTCCAGCAGGACCAGCTTCGGGCCCGTGTGGCACGTGCCAGACAAGAGGAGGAAGTCCGCCCCGTCCCCTCCTCCTCCTCCGCCCCCAGCGCGCAGCGACAGTTTTGCAGCAATAAAGGTCCACGAGAAGGGGCTGGTTATTCCCTACCCAGACGGGCCGGGTTCACACCAAAGCGGCGAGAAAGGCCCCGAGGCGCGACGTGGTGCCAATCCTCCGCCGAAGCACGATGGCGTCGGTCCTTCCATTTCTAACGACGTCTATATTCAGCAGCCAGACAAGAGGTACTCCTCCTCCAGCGCCCACCAGACGTACCATCAGCGGCAGTACAGCGACGAGAGCACCTTCCCGGGCCCCGCCAGGGGCGGATACGCGCCCAAGCCAGCCGGCGCCGGCGGCTACTACAGCAGCATGCAGGAACTGCCCACTCAGTTCTACGGACACAACCTGGGGAGGACGTCCAGCGCTTCCCACTCCACCCCCACCATCGACCAGAATCCGGACAGCGGAGACCATAACCGGTACTACCGCGTCACCCCCCAGGCCTCGGTTTCCCAGGCCTCGGTGCTGAAAGTGGAGGACTGGAAGGGTGGCGCCGAAGACCGGAGTTCGTTCGACGCTCAAGGGCTTACCAAGCCCAGGTATTCTGCTGCTCAGGTCCCACCGCACGTCCCAAACGACCGGGACGGAGATGTCCTACGTCCCGAGTATCTTCCTGCAGCCCCACTTGAAGCCTCTACAGCCACGCTGTACTTCGAGCAGGTCGGTGGCCACAGGAGGAACAGTGGATCCCACGTAGACAGTTATTACCTGAGCTATCCGCCAAGTAAGCAGGCCGAACAGAGGAGGAGCGTTGGGTCCTTACCTCCTAAGGAGCCGTCCCAGGGAGAGGGACAGATATGTCCCCAGAAAACCCCCATGCTGCATTCCCTCTCACAGCTGAGCCAGGACGTGGAGCAGGATAACCCGTCCGGAGCCGCGGGCCTGGCCCAGGAGACCCTGGACCAGCTGAGCGGCAAGCAGGTGAGGCGCAACGATCGGTTTGCCACAACCCTGCGGAGCGAGATCCAGATGAAACGGGCCCAGCTGCAGAAGAGCCGGAGCGCCGCGGCCCTGAGTGACACGGCCGAGGGGGAGGAGGAGGCCCCAGGGAACCTCGCCTCCCCCTCCGAAGGCTCCTTCACCACCACCTACAAGGACCACCTGAAGGAGGCGCAGGCTCGAGTCCTGAAAGCCACGTCCTTCAAGAGGAGAGACTTGGAGCCTTTGTTGCCCGAGTACCCTGAATTCCCAGTGGGGTACCCGCCCCCTTTCGCGTCTCGAAAGGACAGCCTTCCCCTGTCCAGTGTGTCCGAGGCTCCTCAGGACAAGCCAATGTCACGCATTGGCAGCCGAAAGCGCATCCCAGCTGAGAAGAAGGTGCGGTCCTTCTCCGAGCCGGACATGATCCATGAAGTCGGGGTGAATGGTCGGCCTCCTCCTCCCGACAGCGCTTCCTCCTTGGTGGACCGTCGGAAGTTCTTTGAAGCAACGGGGAAACCTGCCTTTCCCAAGCCCGTTCCAAAGCACGTCAAGAAGAATGTGTCTGTGGAGCATAGGGTGAGCCAACCTTTGGCGATTCCCCAATCCGGGCCATCTGAGGAAGCCCTCCGAGAGGATAAGGCCTACGAATGCGACCCTGGAGCAGGCCAGCAGGCCCCCAACTCCATAACCAAAGATGCCCTCCTGGAGCAGCAGAGACTGGGAACCTTTGCCGAGTATGAGGCCCAGTGGAACGTCCAGAGGAAAGCACCAGAGTCCAGGTCCTCAGGGAGGTGTCAGTCCGCTGACAACATCCTCGACCCAGGTGGGCCGGACCGAAGCAGACAGTCCTACGTCCATGAGCGATCGCGCTCGTCTCCTTCTGCCGATTTCTACGGACAGGTCAGAGCTCGTTTTGTATCTAAGCAGCAGCACAGCCAGGGATAGATAGAGATACACACACACACACACACACACACACACACACATACAGGGTGGGCCATTTATATGGATACACCTTAATAAAATGGGAATGGTTGGTGACATTGAACACATTTTATAAGTGGTCAGAAACTTGTAAATAACTCATGAACTTTAAAACCAAGCACACCATTGTTTTTCTTGTGAAAATACCAATAAATCTGATGTCACATGACCCTCTTCCTATTGAAAAAAGTAAAGTTAGATCCAAGATGACCGACTTCAAAATGGCCACTATGCTCACCACCCATCTTGAAAAGTTTGCCCCCTCACATATACTAATGTGCCACAAACAGGACGTAAATATCACCAACCGTTCCCATTTTATTAAGGTGCATCAATATAAATGGCCACCCTGTATATTCACATGAACTTTCGAGGTGCAGTTTAAGCCATGTTTAGACAGGTAGGCCATATCATGTGAGTAATGGGTGCGTAAAAGAAGCCAAGTCAAACATTAATCAGTATACACATATAAAGACACACCCTCAGTTGCAGCGAGACACCGAGACAAACTGGCAGGCAGTGACGGCGAGGACGGGAGCACTGAGACGTAGGCATTAAAATTGGACCGCATGTGTGTTTTACCTACTTTCCAGAACGTCCCGGAACACGGCGGGACGTCCCACGAGCGCTCGGAGGAGGATGCGTCCGGAAAAAGGTCAGGGCTTTCTGATATTATTAATGCGTTGCCACATTCTCAGACGGCCGTTTCCGTTTCTACTCTTCCTGCTCGCTCTCGACGAGCCTTTCCAGCTCACGCCAGGCTGGGTGAACCCTGGGCGGGGCAGTGAGTGATGCTCAGCGTGAAGTTAGGGGGGGGGGTCAGGGAACAGTGCCCTCTTTCTGGCCGTTCTGGCGGCAGTGGCGTAGCGGCCCAGCTCTGACTCTGCACGTTGGTTGGGTTTTACATGGGAAGACGCGTCCTGCCAGATGAAAGAGGAAGTCTCGAGTCAGCTCGCTCTTTCATAAATCGAATCGTGCCACTGAGCCAAATTTTCATATTTGCTATTTGAATCGCAAAAGAGTATTAAATTGTACTCATTATTTCTCATTAGTTGAACACAACAGACCGTAAATCTTCTCTGTCCCTCCAGCATTGCGAACCGCCACGATGATCACATGCCTGTCGTACAGAGGGCTGTTTTCACCGCATAATGCAACGCTTTCCTATCTGTGCATGTTTAGCGATGGAAAGAAAGGGTATTTGTGGCACTGGATATAAATAATGCATAAGCGTACAGCAGCTGGCGTCCGGTGCCTTTTTCCAACGCATGATGATCCCGATCATCAGTAGATGTTGGAGAAGTCCTCGCTGGAAGCTCCCACATGACCGCGTCTCGTTTTTTCCCTCGGTCTCTTTACAGAAGATAATCCTGCATCTCCATATTACTTGCATAAGCAAAACAAACACAAAAACGTACCGAGGGATGACATTTTGCCAAATTTTATGGGAGAACCAAAAAAAAAAACGTATTTTGTATGGTGTGGATGGATGACCGTATACATGGTGACCAATATTAGTCTAAAGTGCCTTTTTTTTGTGTGATCAGTGTTACGTATGTTTGTTTTTTTGTTTAATAACTCCCATCCATCGTCGGTAGAAGGATCTAGAGCTTCCATTTGATCTGTACACCTCGATTTCACCCAAAATGTCACTTATGTCCTCATGGTTCTACATTTGCAGCATTTTCAGACACTCTTATCCCAGAGCGACTTGTGGACGTAATTTGTGGTAGTAGCCTAGTGAGCAACACACTCGTCTATGAACCAAAAGTCCCAGGTTCGAACCCCACTCGCTACCATTGTGTCCCTGAGCCAGACGCTTAAGCCTGAGTGTCTCCAGGGGGGGACTGTCCCTGTAACTACTGATTGTTAGGCACACCAAATAAGGGCATCTGATGCTGTAAATGTAGGTGCTTTAAAACGTCCATTCTTGAAACCCCTCGTTTGGTTCCCTAGATGCCTGATCTATAAATACTGATCCATAAATACCATTAATATACGTAAGATGCCTTTTTAAATCGAAGTATTTGCTAAAAAGGAAGGTTTTTATCTTGCGTTTGAAGATCTTTAGTGACTCGGCCGTTTGAACATCTTGTGGAAGTTCATTCCAAGACAGAGAAGAGTCTAGATGACTGCTCTCCTCGTACCTGGAGAGATGGTGGTACCGGTGCTGCGGGATCGTGGAGATCGAGGCGCAGAGCCCGGAGGGACGAGCGCGTCGGCGAACGCTATAATAACGATCATCTGAATTTGTATTATGCGGTGACGGGGGCAGTGGAAGGAGCCCGGTGGCGGCATTGTCACCGTACACTCTCTGGGCGGGGCGTTTCACGTTGTGCTCACTTCAGATTACACTGTTTGCTTTGTTTTAGTGTGATCAGATAGATGTTAATTGTCTCTTGAGTTGACGTGTTGCTGCACGCTGCTGTGAAAACGCACGATGTTGGTGTGGTGTCGTCTGTTGCAGGCATGTTTTGGGTTGGTCCCGTCTTCGTCTCGACGCTCCGTCGAGTGTAATAAGCACGTCTCTGTCTGAGCCCTGCGTCCATCTTTTTAAGCTTCTAAATTGCCTCCTATTGAATGAAGTCAAGTCGTGACTCAAATTACACGCGGTGCACGCTCAGCCGAAAGCCTTAAATACAGTGAGGAGCGAAACAAAGGCCGTCCTGTAGGCCCCTCCCACCTGTCACACACCTCCGGTGGGGGTTGGGGGGCTTGTGCGATCGGCCTCGCGGCTCGACCGGTTCTCCCGGTGCCGCCGGGGCAGAGCCCTCAGCGCCGAGACGGGGCCGTCTCACCAGGGCCGAGCTCCGGGGCGAGTCCGGGTAGGGGTGGGAGCCTCGGGCAGCGAGTTCCGACGGGGTGAGTTCCCACGCGGCTTCTTCCGATGGTTTTAGGTGGCCGGATGTTGGACGTGAGGCTGAACGGCGTCAACGGGGTTAACGTCTCGGACTCCTAATGACCCGTTTACAGTGATGTGCCGCCTGCCGCGTGGACGGCCAATTGCAGGCTGCAGGTAGACACGCCCCGACACACCTGTGGAACCACCGTCGTCTCACAGTTGTGGACGTTCAGCCAAGACCAGACGATCTTGTAATTATTAGATTACCTGTCAACTTTTAACTCTTGCCCAGTGGAACTTACAGTACTATTCTATCTGTTATCAACCCAATATATTGGATAAAATATATACCATTTACATTAGCATTTATCAGACGCCCTTATCCAGAGCGACTTACAGTCAGTAGTTACAGGGACAGCCCCCCCCTGAAGACACTCAGGGTTAAGTGTCTTGCTCAGGGACACGATGGTAGTAAGTGGGGTTTGAACCTGGGTCTTCTGGTTCATAGGCGAGTGTGTTACCCGCTAGGCTACTACCACCCAGTAGTGACAGGGACAGTCCCCCCTGGAGACACTCAGGGTTAAGTGTCTTGCTCAGGGACACAATGGTAGTAAGTGGGGTTTGAACCTGGGTCTTCTGGTTCATAGGTGAGTGTGTTACCCGCTAGGCTACCACCACCCTGTACTACCACCTTGCTAAGATTTTGCAGGAGTTGAAATTATTGCACCGACATTTTATTACAATTTGTGTAGTTTTTGGAATAAAAAAAAAAAAGTCGACTAAAGTGGTGGTGGTAGCCTAGCGGGTAACACACTCGCCTATGAACCAGAAGACCCAGGTTCAAATCCCAATTACTACCATTGTGTCCCTGAGCAAGACACTTAACCCTAAATTTCTCCAGGGGGGGGGACTGTCCCTGTCACTACTGATAGTAAGTTGCTCTGGATAAGGGCGTCTGGTAAATGCTGTAAATGTAAATGTTAATTAATACTTTACCGGTCAGAACAGTAGGAGGTACTGGTTAAATAAGTTAAGATAAAATAATTACTGTAGGGTCAGCAAGCCAAGTTACAAGTCGAGGAACGAAGACGTTTAATTCGTTCTTGATCCGTACTTTTGTTCACTTTTTTTTTCTCGCTGTAATTTAGCTTTTTTTTTGTGTTTCTGGTCCCCACATCTTCTGAGGTCCCCTCTCTCTCTGTGTCTCACAATTTTCTCTTGTGTATTTTCTCCCTTCTTTCCGGTCATTTCACCTCATTTTCTTTTTATCTTCCCCCATGTCGGTTCTGCATCATTACCTTCCGTCTTCCATCTGGCCGGGAATGCGAGTGGCGCGGCGGCGGCGCCCCCGGATCCTCACAAATGGATCCTTTGAGCTCCGTCACCTCGCGCTGCCACTGTTAAGGCTGTAGGATATCCCAGAATACCCTGCAGTCAGCCATTAATGATCACAGTGGCCTTTTGAACAGCGTACCGGACAACGGGCCTTTTGTCCCGCCCCCCGCGCCGCCGGCCATAAATTGAAATTCATTGACGGCGTGGAGTTTCTACGGAATGCGGGCAGAACAGAGCGCGGATTCGGACCTTTCCTCTCATGGCTGGATGGTGGGAAGAGAATTATGGTGTCGTGGGGCCTGGCAGAACACGATGTAAACCAGATTTGAAATTACAGTGTGAGCGTGGCAGCGCCGGGGTGTGTCCGGGATGGAGAGAGTGTGTGTGTGTGTGTGTGTTTGTGTGTGTGTATAAGCAAAGTCTTTATTGTCTCTGACAGAGGACACAGAGTGAAAGAGGATCCACCGCCGCCCGAACATTTCCCAGAGCCGCCTACTCATCCGGTGACAGGGGAAAATCCAGTCACCAGGGCGTGGCCTGCGGACCCTGCACCGCAGCACCCGGACCACCACTGGACGAAGGGACCAGAGTCGCTGAGACCTGCCCCGCCCCACCTGGACAAAAACCCCTCTCGGGACTCCCTGTCTGCCCCGGAGGGCGGAGCCTCATCCGAGAAACCAGGTCCTGCTTCCGTCCCCAGCTCCTTTCCACAGAGAGACTCCGGTTGGAGCAGAGGGTCAAAGAGGGAGGACAAGGAGGAGGAGCAGCTGGAGGCGGAGTCCGCCCCCCCTCCCGCACCTCTGACCCCGCCGCAGCCGGGTCGGACCAAGCCCACCATGGAGGGCCAGCGCTCGCCGTCGCCCCAGTTCGCTCCCCAGAGGCTGACGGACAAGCCCCCCGTCTCCCTGCAGGACGAAGCGCCTGGCAGGTACATTTATCCTCGGGACAGGGACAGGGTCCGTCTCCGTCACGGCGGAGTCGGGGGGTCAGGAGACGCTCCTCTTGTCCCTCTGGCTGAACAATGTGTTGCTGTGATGTTGCAGGATGGAGACGCTGAATGAGGTCACCGCTACCGCCACGGTGAAGAAGGTGCCCATTAAAATAGTCCACGCAGAGAGCGAGACGGAGAAGGAGAGCCGGCAGTACCTCCACACGATCGGCGGCGAGGACGTCCCAGAGCCCAGCGTGGCCCACCTCGCCAGCCTGGCCGGTCCGGACCTGTCCTCGTCCCCCTTCTGCGCCTACTCCAGACCCCGGGAGCCGGATGCCCCGCCCGCCGAACCTCAGGGCAACAGCACCGGTGCCCGTCTGCGTTTCGAGGAGGAAGAGAAGAGGGAGGAGCTTGCCCGCAACATCATCGGCAAGGACAAGTCGTTGGCGGACATCCTGGATCGTAGCAAGATGAAGACCACCATGGACCTGATGGAGGGCATCTTTCCCCAGGGGGAGCAGCTGCTGGAGGGGGCTCACCAGCGCAGGAAGGCGGCGCCCAAACAGGCATCTCCCCGCGGCGCAGAGGAACGGTCAGAACGGTTTTCGTACTTGTAAGATAACGAGGCGCCATCTGCTGGCCGAGGGGGGAACAGCAGCTTTCACACGTTTCATGTTCGTCGTTTGTGTCTCTCCGTTACCGGCTGCAGAAAAGAGGAGGACAGCCAGGCGGCGGCTGTCGCCCTGGTGACCAACTCCACCTACTACAGCACCTCGGCGCCAAAGGCGGAGCTTCTGAATAAGATGAAGGACATGCAGCAGGACGAGGAGCAGGACTCTGAGGACGAGCTGGACCACGACCTGGCCAACAAGAAGGTGCTGAGCGTTCGCCGGTCTCACGATTAGATAACGGCTACGATCATTTCTTTCTACATTACTTCACATTGCTTTCAAATTCGTCAGTGAGATGAGAGCCAAAGGCATTTTTCTGTCATTCAATGCGTCATACAGGCGCTTTCGGTCATTTTCTTGCCGTAAATTTCAGTATCTAGATGAAAGTTAAGCCAGTGAAGTCAAGTTGAACGCCAGTGAACCAGCAATCAAACAAAGCGCAGCAAAAACACGTATGGCGTTCAGGGGGCGTTCATTTCTAACGTCCTTGTGGACGAGGCCGAACTGCTCCCCGGAGCGGCGCTGTACTCAGGTCCGGCCTCCACGGCTACTACTTTGAACTACTTTTAACTTGAGTTCACCAGAAAATCACCGCTCAGCGCAATTGTGAAACCATCAATCATGCTCTTCGAGGTTTCTTTCAACACGCCTCGTCGTTCCTGATCTCTGCTTTCCGCCGACAGCACGAGCTGATCGACAGCCTGAGCAGGAAGCTGCAGGTGCTGCGGGAGGCGCGGGAGAGCCTGCAGGAGGACGTGCAGGACAACAACACGCTGGGCGAGGAGGTGGAAGTCACAGTCAAGGACGTTTGCAAACCCAACGAGCTGGAGAAGTTCCGCATGTTCGTGGGAGACCTGGACAAGGTGGTCAGCCTGCTGCTGTCCCTCTCCGGACGCCTGGCCCGGGTGGAGAATGCCCTCAACAGCCTGGAGGAGGACGTGTCACCGGACGAGAGGGTGAGGGCAGCTTGCATGTTCAGATCTTTCTGAATGCGTTCAAATCCCACTTACTACCATCGTGTCCCTGAGCAAGACACTTAACCCTGAGTGTCTCTGGGGGGGGACGACTGTCTCTGTAACTACTGATTGTAAGGCGCACTGGATAAGGCCGTCTGGTAAATGCTGTAAATGTCTTTCCGAAATTCACCCTTGGTTTACAGCCACTTTCATCCAGTCCCACAATGAGATTTCCCAGGACGCACCGTTTCACCGTCTGTAGCTTTAAATGCTAATGAGAAGGAGAGCGGCCTGTAGAAGTTGAGGGGACATTCGCGGAAATGACGTCATCAACACTTCCTGTTTGCCGCAGAGAGGAAGTCGTGTTGACGTTTTTCCTGAAAAAATAAAATGAGTCTCGCATGGCCGAACAAAACAAATACATTTTTACATCCAGCCACCGAGCAAGTGCGGTGCTTCGCACGTACGGAAGCCATGACAGGTGGCGATAATGTTCTGGTGGAGGGGCGGGAAATTCTGTGGGTGGAAACAGCATGAAACTTTCCCACTGTGACGACGTAAGGGGACGAATTCCAGATCCGTCTGAGCTGCCGCTCTCTGCACGGCGAAGCAGAACGACCAAAACACTCTTTACACCAATCGCCATTTCAGAACTCGTATTAATGTTAAATAATGTCGCACAAAGTCACATTTTCATGTCGTGGGACCGTTAACCCTGTATTATTTATTGGGATCTTTGATTGGTTTGCTATAAATGCTGCCCTCTGACCTCTGAACTTTGCCTCTGCCCTGCAGCGGACCCTGCAGGAGAAACGCAAGCTGCTGATCCGACAGCACGAGGACGCCAAGGAGCTGAAGGAGAACCTGGACCGGCGCGAGCGCGTCGTCTTTGACATCCTGGCCAGCCACCTGGAGGAGGAGCGGCTGGCCGACTACGAGCACTTTGTCAAGATGAAGTCGGCCCTCATCATCGAGCAGCGCAAGCTGGAGGACAAGATCAAGCTGGGGGAGGAGCAGCTCAAGTGTCTGATGGACAGCCTGCCGCTGGACCAGAGACTGCCCATCTGAGGCCACTCCCCCGCTGACCACTGATAGTACTGACCGCGAGGCCACTCTGTGACCACTAGATGGCGACGCAGCGACACCAGCCTCTCTGTGGACGTTTCTTTTTTTTCGGCTCACACAGTCTAATGTAGTCATTTTATTTCTCTCTCTCTCCCCCACACACCCTTCAAATTAAGCCAATTAATGACCCTGAACTTGTGTGGGTGTCTCATCATGTCTTAAAATGTCCTTGTGGCGTTGTGTTGTTTTTTTTTTTTTTTAATCTAGTAATTTATTGTAGCCCTTTTAAACCTGTACCTTGTAGCCGGTTCCCCTTTCTTACAGCATTACGCCATGTGATGAGCGCAGACAGCCGCGCCCTTGTAAAAAAAGAGCCTTGCCTTGTCTATAAAATACCAGCTGCCTTCCGCCCTGCGCGTCCCGGCCTCCGTCTGTTCCCTCCGCACTTCGTGTTCCGTAGCGCCATTTCATTTTTATTCACCGGCAGGCTGGAGACCTGGTACGTTTTCTGGTACGTGATCAACCACGGCACTAAGGTGTAATATTTAACTTTCCGTCCACCCGCGGCTGGCTTGTAGGAGAGGTTCTGACACGTGGTGTGAGGACACAGCAGGTAGCAGGCTGCGATGGTGACCTTGCGTGTGTCGTTATTTATCGTGATCTAAACGTAGGCGACGGTGAAACACGATTGGTGGATGTTCTGGTCGTTACGGACCATGTGATGCAACGTTAATGTTAATCATCGTCATCTTAGATCATTTTATTGGACTGATTACATTGCCCCGCCCTTGTCATTACCAAGCCCTGCCCTCCTGACCTCTCCCAGCCGCCGGAGTGGCGCAGGCCCCGCCCGCCTGCCGGGGGGCGGAGGTACAGGCAGGTGGATCATTAACCCCGGGCCGTATTTACTCCGCTCCGGGAGCGAGGACTCGACAGGAACCCGCCACCGAGGACCCGCCAAGGTACAGACGTTCCGCTCACGAGATGTAGAAGCACCGCGCCGAGTGTGCGCGGAATGTTCTAGACTTCCGAAGTGATCCTCGGATCCACCTTCCTGGTGCCGCTCCAGGCGTTCCCGAGCCCCTTTCCGGCACAGAGATTAGAACAGGAGGAAGAGCGGTTGTGTTTGTTTAACGTCAGTCCTGCTTTTTACGGAACTTTACCAGGCTGGTGATGAAGCACCGGCAGCGAGATTACTTAGCGGCGGTAGACTAGCCTTCTCTCTGCTTCCCTACAGGTCATGCCACGTGGGACTGTCACTTTATCCCAGAGAATGGACCTTTGACCTTCAGCCCCAGCGATGGATTGAGTTGGGCGTGGCCGGCTCGTCCATGGCGTACCTGGCGCACACGGGCCACCTGCAGTTCGTGGCGCTGGTGGTGGGCGCGCTGGGCTGGATCCTGATCGTGTCCTGCGCGGGAATCAACGACTGGCGGCTGTGGCACGTGGCCGACCGCACGGTCATCAGCTCGGGCGAGGCCTGGGTCGGGGTCTGGAGAGCCTGCTTCGACAGCCACGCCCTCGGCGCCAGCCAGATCTGCACAGCCATGAGCGTCGGCCAGCCCTTCCTCCCCACCGAGATCGGCGTGGCCCAGGTGCTGCTTATGGCCGCGGTGGTCCTGGGAATATTTGGCAACGTTGCCGCCGGATGTGCCGTAAGGAAGGTGTACTTCGGCCTGGACAACCCGGCCAGCATCAAGCGGGCCTTCCCATTGGCCGGGGCTCTGTACTTAACTACCGCGGCATGTTCCCTCGTACCCGTGTTCTGGAACATGGCGTCGGTCCTGACCAATCGCACGATCGACTTCCCCCCGGACTTCCATTTCCCTCCGGCCCCAGTGAGACAGGAAGTGGGCTCGGGCATCGTGATCGGGATCGGCGCGTCGGTTATGGTCGCCTTCAGCGGCCTGGCCTTCCTGAGCTACAGGTACCCCGTCCGGACGCCGGGCGCCAAGGAGGAGCTTGGCAACGCCAGACTGCGGGCCCCGCCCGCGCTCCGAGCCATCTCCGAAGGCCGAGAGGACAAGGAAGGGACGGATAATCCGGCCTTCGAGGCGGAGGAGAACCATACCGGGCTCTCAGAGTCAAGATGATTAAATGGTGCCAAAGGAAATATTCCTATAATTCCCTTTTAATTCAAGCATCTCTGCATTTATTTATCGCCCCATCCACACAACAACACTTTTCTCTAAATCAGTGGGTGGTAGTAGCCTAGCGGGGTAACACGCTCGCCTATGAACCAGAAGACCCAGGTTCAAACCCCACTTACTACCATCGTGTCCCTGAGCAAGACGCTTAACACTGAATGTCTCCAGGGGGGGGACTGTCCCTTTAACTACTGATTGTAAGTCGCTCTGGATAAGGGCGTCTGGTAAACGCTGTAAATGTAAGGAACATTATCCGAAATGCTGTCGTCCACACGGAGACACGGAACGTCCCGAGTGCTGTTTTAACTCCACTCCACACCTGTAGGTGGCGCTGTAACTCCACTCGTTCTCCATCTTCGTCTTTTTGGTAGATATCTTGTAGCAGTCTTTTCCCGTTTTAGAGAAGAACGATCTTGTGTGTGGATAGGGCCTTAGACGTCGATGAATTGCGTGCGCGATCCAGAACCCCCACCTTACAGGTGAACCCCGACCCCCCCCATGGACCCTTCCCACCCCCACCAGGAGCCTAATGAACTCAGCCGGAGCTTCTCCGCGGGGGTCTTCCGCCTCCTGCCTCCCCTCCAGACAAAAATGTAATCTGATCAAAATTAAAAGGGAATTTGGCCATAAATCCTTCTGAGAATTTACATGGATTTCTGTTGTTCTAAATCACACAATAAACTGAGTAACAGTAGTTCTGTTCTACGCTCTGTGTGTGTGTGTGTGTGTGTGTGTGTGTGTGTGTGTGTGAGAGATCGCTGTACGCTCTACTGAGACGTTTTATTGGTGACACGTCACCAGTCCAGCACCACAGCCTTGACACCGTGGAGAGATTTTAATGTTTTCCTATTTAATTCCTATTTATGGGCAGGTTGCCCTGGCGACGGGCAGGAATCTGTTTGTGTGCTTTAATTAAAGCTCCGCCGTCTGATCTCTGGGTTCTGCCTGGAACTGTGCGCTGCTTTGTTCAAGGCCCGTCCTGCTGAAGCCTTTTTGAAGAACTGCGACCGTCCTGTTCCGGGGGTGGCTGGACGGGACCAAGCCGGGACGTTTGATGTCGGAAACGCTCTGATGTGGAAGAACTGTTGACTTGCTGTGTTTCACCCTGGTGGGCTTCCATCATGTAGTAAATCATTACAGACACTTCCACCTGAAGAGACGTGCTCAAGATAAGTCTTGATGGGGGCCAAGGGTTGGCGCAGTTACATGTGTACGCTTTTATCAGTTTAATTTACATATATATAGATATATGATGACCATGCCAAGTCCCCATATAGTCACCATAAATATGGTTAATGTGTAATAGTGTTTTATTCTTGCAAACTGACCTTAAATGCAGTACTGTGGCTATCCCATGAATCCCATTCATGAGTATAAAACGAGATCTACATTTGCAATAAACGTTTTTTAATAACCCTTTGCCAACGATTATTGATTCGTGAACGTGTTGGATTGGTGCAGTCATGGACTTGCACAGGTGATGTTCTGCATCACCTCTCCTGGTTCCAGATCACGGGAGCTGACGGGTGGGTCAATGGCCCGTTCGTGCCATTGTCGGTGCCGCGGTTGTCTAATCAACACAACAAAGTCAAATCCGTCATCAGCCTCCGGAGTGAAATGCGTCTGCAGTCGGACTTGTTTACGCCGGGCCTGGATGGCGACTGGGCATTTCCCGTCTTCAGCGGCGCTTTCCACCAGGAACATAAACACCATTAACGCCAATCGTCTCTGGCATCGCCAGGAAGTGGCTCGTCTGCACCGTTCCCGAGCCCCCGGCTGCGCAGTCGGCGCTGTCTGTGGATATCTGCGGTACGTCATCAGCCGATTTTACCAATGAGGGCTGACACACAACCTGCAGGAAAGCGGAGAGGCGTCCCCCTATTGTTCTAAGGACAGGTAACAATGGGACGGCGTGTGCCGAGGAAATGTATAAATGTGGAGTCCCACAGGAGTCAATCAGAGGGCCTCGGCCACGTTTCCTGAAACATGCTCCCGCTCGGCCTCGCTCGGCAGAATTTGCGGCCCGTTTTAAAACCGTTTTAACCTTTTACGCTAAATGCACGAGCGCTGCGTGTAGACGAGAGAAGGAAATGCCTCCGCGGCGGAGCTGTGCAGTCACGCTGAGTGAATTCTTCACAGGACGCGTTCATTAAATGCAGCTTACGCCCCAGACCGTCGAGGGGCAACTCAGGAGCAATTAGGCTCTTCTCCGTTCTCCGGGGGGGGGGGGGTACTGTTCCCGCCCAGATTATTGTTTTTCCTGCCCGGTTCCTCTCGGCTGTGCCACGTTTATTTATAGCTCAAGTCGAGCTTTTTCACGTTCGATGGACGCGAAGGTAGCACTTGGCTTATTGTCCAGCGGGTCCCCGCGTCCCCACACTGCCGACGTCCCGCTTAGCATTTCCGAGAAGCCGGATCCGACCGCAACCATTACGCCAATCAGTCTAATTGCTGGCGTATTTACTGCAACGTCCTGCGCTAAAGAGCGGAGACGGTGCAATTGCCAGCAATTACCCCCCAAAAAAAAGAGGCCGAAACCGGCACCGGCGGGTTTCTCAATGCATGCAGATCATAGAAAAAGTCAGAAGGCAGCACGTTTAAACACTTTTATATAATTTCAGGGTGTGAGTACACTGGACGTGTGTGTGTGTGTGTGTGTGTGTGTGTGTGCACAAATGGAGAAATCGTGATTACACAGCGGCTTCTGCTCAGGGTTCCAGTAAGACTTCACACGCCACACAGAAGTACAGGCAGATCCGTCGAGATCTTTTCAGCAGAGGAGCACACGGAAGCAGGAGACCGCGAGAAGGTGGGACGTTTAGACTATTCGAAATGCTCTATACACAAAATGCGAGTTAAAAAGAGGACGGAGACGGCCTGCCGCGCTCAGACGTACGCCGCGTCTTTGCCGGGGGAGGCGTGCCCGGTCCTCCTTTCCTGCCTTTGATGGTGGCGCGCCGGACCAGCTCCGCCGCGGCGGGACCCGAGGCACGAGGCGCACAGGAGGACCCCGGCCACGAAGTGCAGGAAGCCCGCCGCCCAGCCCACGAAGAGCGCCTCGCCCAGGTCCCAGCGGGGCATGACGGCCGGCGAGGGGTCGTTGTGGAACCTGCTCACGACGATCTGGGCGAAGAGAGACGCCGGCACCACCCCCAGCACGCCGGCGACCATGCAGAGGGCGCCGCCCGTGCCCTTGGACACCTTCTTGGCCCACTTGCTGTCGGGGCTCTGGCAGCTCTTGACGCAGCTCAGGCCGGGGACGGCGACCAGCAGGCCCAGCAGGCTGAGCGTCATGGACAGGCACATGAGCAGCCGCGCCACCGTGATCTCGCGGGGGAGGTCCAGCAGGCTCTCGTAGGGCCGGCACTCCACGCCGCCCAACTCCTGCACCGCGCACATCTCCCACAGGCCCAGCTCGATGCTCTCGGCGACCAGGATCTCGGTGGAGCGGATCTGCCACTGCGACATGAGCGTGGTGGCCAGCGAGCAGAGCCAGGCGGCGGCGCCCAGCAGCACGCCCAGCACCTCCAGCACGCCGGCACACGGGTTGACCATGGTGCGCCCGTCCGACTCGCTCTGCGCCTCCTCGGGCAGCCAGCACCGGTCTGGGGGAGGGAGAGCGAGCGAGAGAGAGAGAGAGAGAGAGAGAGAGAGGAAAACTCAGAGGAGGAGGAGGAGGTCACGGGCACTTCGACATTTCACACCCCCTCTCTCGCACAGGCGGCCAATCAGCGCTCACATGCCTCTCCTCAACCGGCGTCAAGGGCGCCTTTTACTCCGTGGCTCCACCCTGCTCGCCCGGCCTGGCTTCATCTGCTCTGTCAAGGGTGGTAGTAGCCTAGCGGGTAACACACCTGCCATGAACCAGAAGACCCAGGTTCGAACCCCACTTACCACCATGGTGTCCCTGAGCAAGACACTTAACCCTGAGTGTCTCCAGGGGGGGACGGTCCCTGTAACTACTGACTGTAAGTCGCTCTGGATAAGGGCGTCTGGTAAATGATGGTGGCAGGAAAGTGTGTGTACGGGTTGAACTGGTGACTGGCTGCTTAATCGCCCCCCCCCCCCCGGCCAAATTGGCAATGTGCTGATCACACCAAGGAGGCTTCGAGGCCTCCACAGTGAAACACTTTATTTCATGCGCTGCCTTTAACCAGAACGACAGTAAACGACCGGAAAAGGTCATGAAATATCTTTTTACATGTAGACTTCAAGCAGCACATTTAAATGTCCGACGGAGGTGGAAAGTGCCGTTTAGCGGCGGGTGATGGCAGGGGGTGTGAGCACAGGGCCGGGGATTGAAACGCTGCGCAGCACCAACCAGCAGGTGGCGCCAGAGAGCCGAATTTCACATTCGCACCTGGATCGCGGTCACCAGGAAAGCAAGTTTTATTAAACGCTCCAGAAACGTACATTTCTCCTGGAATGATCCAATACCGTACCATACCATAATAATTTATAAAGCACTTTAACACAACACGACCAAAGTGCTGTACATTAAAAATTTTATTTATTTATTAAATTACCAAGAACAGGACAGACATGGGCAAAACATTCATTAAAAATAAAGAATAAAAATAAAACACAACTAAATAAAATAAGAGGGAACATGCAGCCATTTGAATTAAACAAGGGGTCGAATTAAACAGAAAACATTTGAGGCAACATAGTAGTTAATGGGATCTTTATATTCATATGTATTAGATTTACATTTACGACTCACAATCAGTAGTGACAGGGACAGTCCCCCCCTGGAGACCCAGGTTTGGGCTACCTAGGCTACTACCACCCCTATAATGGTCTATAATTCATTTTATTTACCTTGTTTGTTTAGCCACTTTAAACGAGTAAAGTATTAGTTCTTGAAGAATATTTTATTGAACACTCCTGGAAAAAAAGAACTCATTGTAGGCAGAGTGTAGACGAGCGTGTGTCCTGCGGTGGAGCTTCGGACCCCCGAAAAGTGGTGAAAGTGCCGATTGGTCGGCGGCGCGCTTTGATGCCGCCGCGTATGCAAATCGGCGCCGAATATGGAGGCTGCGGGACGGACGCGGCGCGGAGACGCGAACATGGAGGACTGACGACGCGCCGCGGATGCGCCGTCTCGCTCGGGCCCGGCGGGCGACGCGGTAAAGCGAGTCGCGGCGGCGGCGGCGGCACTTTTTTCCCCCCCCCGGAGGAGAAAAAAAAAAAAAAAAAATGCCCCGGGCGAGCAGCAGCGGCCGGCGGAGGGGGAGCCCCGAGCTGCCGCTGCCCGACGGCTGGGAGGAAGCCCGGGACTTCGACGGCAGGGTCTTCTACGTCGACCACAACACGCGACAGACGTCCTGGATCGACCCCAGGGACAGGTAACCCCACCCCGGCTCCGTGGGTACACTGTTGCGCTCGGTCCTGTTACCTTTGACCCCCCCCCCCCCCCCCCCCCCCCCCCCCCCCCCCCCCCGCCCACTCCGGAGCTTTCTGGATTTATTTTAATCCTGTTTTATTTCATTTTACATTTACAGCATTTATCAGAGCGACTTACAACCAGTAGTTACAGGGACAGTCCCCCCCTGGAGACACTCAGGGTTAAGTGTCTTGCTCAGGGACACGATGGTAGTAAGTGGGGTTCGAACCTGGGTCTTCTGGTTCACAGGCGAGTGTGTTACCGCACTAGGCTACTACCAGCCTTGTTTGTTTGCTTGGCTGCCAGATTGTGGTTCTCCTTCACGCCCCCCGGCCCGTAACAGTAGACGCGATGATCAGACTTGGACTCGGAGTAAAGTGTTCGTGCTTTTCAGAGTCCTGCGGGGTTGAATGAGGAAGATCAGCAGGTCTCCACGCTGGCCTGTGCACAGTAAGAAAGCTGCGCCCTGACACGTTCTTCTGTCCCGTGTCTGACCTCAGCTCGAAGTCAACGTTCTGCTCGGCGCAGGCCGCCGGGAGGAGAAAGAGCGGATTGAACTGCAGCTCCCAGAGTTCCCTGTAAGAAAAAATGCGAGGAATGTCAGCCGGGCCGGTGGGAAAAGCGGCGAGGACGGCGCCGGGCTCTCACTCGCGGCCATTAGACTGGGCCGGTGCTCTCCAGACTGTCACGTTGGTTCTGTCTGCGGATCGGCCCTCTGATGCTTCCCCTGGTTCCCCTCCGTACGGAAAATGTCCGGGTTTCATACAAACTCGTACTCTGGGGACGTGGCTGTAAAGAAGCGGGCAGCCGCTCCACGTGGTCCTTCACTGAACGTCTGAGAATGGCAATTAAAGCGCTTGTCGGTGAACCGCGTCTTCATCAGGGCATCAGGTGGAGAATTGTCACCATCATCGTCCTGATCGGTGGTGAGGCGGCGCCTTCACTCGGTGACCCGCCGACTCGAGCGAATCCTGCTCGGGAAATCGAGGCCGATTTTATACACGTATCTCATGGTCAGACGACGTCTTTCACTCCCGCTTCCTTCTGATGATTTTTTTACGTCTGGTCAGTTACAGAAATGACGGGATTTCAGGCCGTGAAGCAACTCTGTGGTGACGTCTACTCATTGTGCTGCTGTTCAGTAGTAACGTCTACTCTACTCGGGTTTTACTCGTGTTCAGTAGTAGCGTCTACTCTACTTGGGTTTTACTCGTGTTCAGTAGTAACGTCTTCTCTACTCGGGTTTTACTCGTGTTCAGTAGTAACGTCTACTCTACTCGGGTTTTACTCGTGTTCAGTAGTAGCGTCTACTCTACTCGGGTTTTACTCGTGTTCAGTAGTAACGTCTTCTCTACTCGGGTTTTACTCGTGTTCAGTAGTAACGTCTACTCAACTCGGGTTTTACTGCTGTTCAGTAGTAATGTCTACTCTACCCGGGTTTTACTCGTCGAGTAGTAACGTCTTCTCTACTCTGGTTTTACTCGTGTCGAGCAGTAACGTCTACTCTACTTTGGTTTTACTCGTGTCGAGTAGTAACGTCTTCTCTACTCGGGTTTTACTCGTGTCAAGCAGTAACGTCTACTCTACTCGGGTTTTACTCGTGTCGAGTAGTAACGTCTTTACTGCTGTTCAATAGTAACATCTTCTCTACTCTGGTTTTACTGGTGTTGAGTAGTAACGTCTACTCTACTCGGGTTTTACTCGTGTCGAGCAGTAACGTCTACTCTACTCGGGTTTTACTCGTGTCGAGTAGTAACGTCTTCTCTACTCGGGTTTTACTCGTGTCGAGCAGTAACGTCTACTCTACTCGGGTTTTACTCGTGTCGAGTAGTAACGTCTTCTCTACTCGGGTTTTACTCGTGTCGAGTAGTAACGTCTTCTCTACTCGGGTTTTACTCGTGTTCAGTAGTAACGTCTACTCTACTCGGGTTTTACTCGTGTCGAGTAGTAACGTCTTTACTGCTGTTCAATAGTAACATCTTCTCTACTCTGGTTTTACTGGTGTTGAGTAGTAACGTCTACTCTACTCGGGTTTTACTCGTGTCGAGCAGTAACGTCTACTCTACTCGGGTTTTACTCGTGTCGAGTAGTAACGTCTTCTCTACTCGGGTTTTACTCGTGTCGAGTAGTAACGTCTTCTCTACTCGGGTTTTACTCGTGTTCAGTAGTAACGTCTACTCTACTCGGGTTTTACTCGTGTCGAGTAGTAACGTCTTTACTGCTGTTCAATAGTAACATCTTCTCTACTCTGGTTTTACTGGTGTTGAGTAGTAACGTCTACTCTACTCGGGTTTTACTCGTGTCGAGCAGTAACGTCTACTCTACTCGGGTTTTACTGCTGTTCAGTAGTAAAGTCTTCTCTACTCGGGTTTTACTCGTCGAGTAGTAACGTCTTCTCTACTCTGGTTTTACTCGTGTCGAGCAGTAACGTCTTCTCTACTCGGGTTTTACTCGTGTCAAGCAGTAACGTCTACTCTACTCGGGTTTTACTCGTGTCGAGTAGTAACGTCTTTACTGCTGTTCAATAGTAACATCTTCTCTACTCTGGTTTTACTGGTGTTGAGTAGTAACGTCTACTCTACTCGGGTTTTACTCGTGTCGAGCAGTAACGTCTACTCTACTCGGGTTTTACTCGTGTCGAGTAGTAACGTCTTTACTGCTGTTCAATAGTAACATCTTCTCTACTCTGGTTTTACTGGTGTTGAGTAGTAACGTCTACTCTACTCGGGTTTTACTCGTGTCGAGCAGTAACGTCTACTCTACTCGGGTTTTACTCGTGTTCAGTAGTAACGTCTTCTCTACTCGGGTTTTACTCAGTAGTATTCAGTAGTTCAGTAGTATTAAGAATATTAATGACCTGCTCTGTACAGAATAAGTAAATGAAGTAATTGTCGTGTTTAATTGTCCTGTGATTGAGAAGGTAATTGTGGAGGGTCCGACTCCGGTGTTGAAATGAGAAGTTTGGGATCGGTGCTGTGTTTGGCCGCAGCTCTGACCTGCTGAGTTAACGATGGCCGGCGATGGTCTCGGGGCCTGTGAATGATTGGCTGCGGTGTAGAATGCGGGTTAGCCTGGTGCGTGGGCTGCTTGTCTGCCGGTTTCGGTTGCCATTGCCGCGTTGTTGTTGTGGAGGACTGGAATCCGGATAAGAAAAACCTGATCTGCGCTCATTATGTGAGGTGACAGGAGGCTGAAGAAGTTCACGCTACAGTCACAGCGTGCAGCCTGGACGGGGAAACGGGAGCAGGAAGGGTCCTTCGGTACGGATACACCTGCTCTGGAGACAATAGCCACGGCACACACGCTCTGTTTAAGACTTGCCGTTGGTGGATGCACTGCATCGAAAAGTCCATGACAGTTGATTTTTATATGGAACAATCTGGAATATATCCCTGCCGGGCCTGTAAAGAACGCGCTTTGGTGGGTCGGGGCGTTCGGCAGCCTGCCAGCAGTTGTGGTTGAGCCGGGACGCTGGCGGAGTGTTCAGGTTTTATGCGACGCTGTCGATGCTTGGCAAGTTGTCGTGAAAAGTGGAATTTGTGTGTGAATTGGCTGCACGGCCACCTGGGAAACCGCTGGAGCCGGAACCCCTCCTGGATGTAGAGTAGTAGTAGTACTGTAGTGAAAGTGATTGTTTCTGTCATTGTGATCCCATCTACAAGGGGACCTCAGTGGCATCTTCGCGGTTCGGGATTTGAACCTGGGCGGCCACCACTACCCTATAAATACGTGTGTATGTAATATAATATACAGTACAGGCCAAAAGTCTGGACACACCTTCTCATTCAACGTGTTTTCTTTATTTTCATGACCATTTACGTTGGTAGATTCTCACTGAAGGAATCAGAACTATGAATGAACACATGTGGAGTTATGAACAAAAAAGGTGAAATAAGTGAAAACATGTTTTATATTCTAGTTTCTTTGCTCTGGTTACTGCTTTGCTTCAAGAGGTCGTCACCTGAAATGCTTCTCCAACAGTCTTGAAGGAGTTCCCGGAGGTTTTTAGCACTTGTTGGTCCCAGTGGGATTCCCATCTTGACCCATCTCAGCTGGGTTCAGGTCCGGTGACTGTGGAGGCCATGTCATCTGCCACAGCACTCAATCACTCTCCTTCTTGGTCACATAGCCATTACACAGCCTGGAGGTGTGTTTGGGGTCTTTGTCCGGTTAAAAAATAAATGATCCTCCAACTAAATGCAAACCGGATGGGATTGCACGTCGTTGCAGGATGCTGTGGTAGCCATGCTGGTTCAGTGTGCCTTCAATTTTTAATAAATCCCATCACACCTCCTCCTCCATGCTTCACAGTGGGAACCAGGCATGTGGAATCCATCCATTCACCTTTTCTGCGTCTCACAAAGACACGGTGGTTGGAACCAAAGATCTCAAATTTGGACTCACCAGACCAAAGCACAGATTTCCACTGGTCTAATGTCCATTCCTTGTGTTTCTTGGCCCAAACTTAGCAGTGGACTCCTTAGCAGTGGTTTCCTGCCAGATATTTGACCATGAAGGCCTGATTCACGCAGTCTCCTCCTAACAGTTGTTCTAGTGGTGGGTCTGCTGCTAGAACTCTGTGTGGCATTTATCTGGTCTCTGATCTGAGCTGCTGATAACTTGTGATTTCTGAGGCTGGTGACTCGGATGAACTTGTCTTCAGAAGCAGAGGTTACTCTTGGTCTTCCTGTCCTGGGTCGGTCCTCATGTGTGCCAGTTTCGCTGTAGCGCTTGATGGTTTTTGCGACTCCACTTGGGGACACAATTAAAGTTTTTGCAATTTTCCAGACTGACTGACCTCAATTTTCTTAATGTAATGATGGTCACTTGTTTTTCTTTAGTAAGCTGATTGGTTTTCGCCATAATATGAATTTTAACAGTTGTCCCATAGGGCTGTCGGCTGTACAACACAACTGACCTCTGCACAACACAACTGATGGTCCCGACCCCACTGATAAAGCAAGAAATTCCACTAATTAACCCTGATAAGGGACACCCGTGAAGTGAAAAGCATTTCAGGTGACGACCTCTTGAAGCTCATCGAGAGAATCCCAAGAGTGTGCAAAGCAGTAACCAGAACAAAGAAACTAGAATATAAAACATGTTTTCACTTATTTTACCTTTTTCTGTTAAGTACATAACTCCACATGTGTTCATTTGTAATTTTGATGCCTTCAGTGAGAATCTACCAACGTAAATGGTCCTGAAAATACAGAAAACACATTGAATGAGAAGGTGCGTCCAAACTTTTGGCCTGTACTGTACAAACACATATATAACAGATATATTTGTGTATTCACAATACCAACTATAATTAAAATAATCACCCTATTTGATTGTTTTCAATTTCTTGCATAATTAAACATTGAAATGAAGTGGTAAGAAGTTCCAGTCTCGAGGTCCTGATGTCAGTGATCTGTAGTGATCGTTCAGGTAAGAGTCCAGGTCTCTTCTCTCTCCACTGGATTTTATTTATTTTTTTGTGCCTGAGGAATGCACACCATGTCAGGCATGCTTTGCCCTAAAGCTCGGGGCCTCTGGTCCCCCGGCGGCCCCACAAAAAGCTGCCCGGTGGAGGTGGGTCCCCACGTGTTCCTCCTCCCAGACCACCTTTACTAGCTGCCGATTGGCTGTCCGTCACGTTGTCGGCTGGTGGTTCACCTTTAGAATGTTCTCTTTGTCGATTCTGCTCACTTCTCCCGGCCTCATTGTCCAGAACATTCCATCCTCCCTCTTCCCTCATTCACTGCTGAATCCTGACACAGGAAGTCGGACAATTCAATGACTCGGACGGGGGAGAGGATTCCATGCGGCTACAGAAATTGCCGGTGGTGAGGATCTGTTCCTCATAGTAGAGGAGTCCCAGTCTCTTCCCTTTCTGCTTACCCACCCCGACCTGGCACCAAGTGACCCGGTCATCGATTCCTTTGTTAAAGAGGCTTGGGGTCATGTGACACTGTAAAAGTCACAGGTCTTCGGTTCTTCGGTTCTTCTTTGGCTATTTTAGATTGGGACCTGTGTTGGTTCTGGAGAATCCTCCCGTACTGATGAGCAGAACCTCCAGACAGAGACCCCCAGGTGTCCTGCACGGGTACTTCAGCTGACGGGCCGAGGCGGGAAACCGGATCCCTTGTCTGAAACCAGGCTCGGCATTCCCGCGCCGACTGTTATTTAAGTAGGTGTGCCCATGTGCTCATGTGTAACACCAGTCGCGCCAGGAATGTCAGCGGAGCGGGACGTGAGCTGAGGCCGTACCGCCGCGGCCCGCCTCCCGGAAGTCTCGCACCTGCGTCTCGGGGATGAAGAGCGGTGAGATGCGGCGCACCTCCGGCCCACGGCGGCACACCAGCACTCTCCTGGGTTTATTCCCACCCCTGTGTGTGTGTGTGTGTGTGTGTGTGTGTGTGCGCATGGAGGGCATGATGTGGCATGCCCATTTTAAAGAGAAAATTCCCGCTGAGACACACGTCTGTCATAGACTTCTGGGAACAGAATTCCGGTATTTTTACAAAACACGGAACCAATCGGAAAAGCACAAAAGCTGAAGCCTCTGTCAGGAACGCCGGCATGTTCCCATGCGCCGGGGTCGACGTTCTAAATGTGTCCGCAGACAGGGATGCCACGGCCCAGACGCTTATAGCAGCCCTATTTCCATAAGATGCGGGAGATAATGGAAGGAGGGGACGTCCGACTCCGTCCGACGTGCTCAGCTGCCGGAGCGCCGCCCCGGCCCCTCCGCTCCGCATGCATGGCATTCCACCCAAACTTGTTTTCACATCTCTGCTTTTAACCCAGAATGGAATTTTTGGACGGGCACTTGTGGTGCAGGGAAAAGCTGAGACGTGTGTGTGTGTGTGTGTGTGTGTGGCAGAGCTAACAGAGGAACAGTGTTTGTCGCAGAGGCTCGGCTGGCTATTTGTGGTGCGGTGTTGAGATTTAAAAAAAAAAAAAAAACGAGGCTTTCTGGAGTTTTGTGTGATGACCCTGTCCCCAATGTGGGACCGTGGGACTCGCTGGCCTTCACACCCCCCAACGCTTTCCCTCCTTGGGCATCGGTCATGAGCAACACGAATCCATCTGAACTCCGTCAGCACCGTGCGTGTCACCACATGGGATCATTTGCCATAAAACATTCAAACTAGCAGGTTGACCTTATTAACTAGCTTGAGACGGTCACCACACTCACCACACTCACCACACACTAGTGCATCTTTATAAATGATGAAATGTAATGGAAGCTGTCGTTTTTCGTAATTAAATTTAGAACGATAAGCCTTCGGACATTCTCTATGATCTACATGTAGAGCTAAATTTACATTATCCAGAGCGACTTGCAGTCAGTAGTTACGGGGACAGTCCCCCCCTGGAGACACTCAGGGTTAAGTGTCTTGTTCAGGGACACAATGGTAGTAAGTGGGGTTCGAACCTGGGTCTTCTGGTTCATAGGCGAGCATGTTACCCGCTAGGCTGATGAATTTGATAACGGTGCTTTAAGTATAGAATATTTTTAGGGGATCTTGCGTTAGAAGGGTCATTTTACGGAGTCACGCCGTTTAAAAACCCGCAGGCCAAAGGTCGCCAATCGCCGTGGCAACCAAGTCTGCAGATTAAACTAAAGGGGAAGAACTTCCGCAAAACGAAACGGCGCCACGGTCAGAGTGCAGAGTGGCTCTTCGAATCTATTAGCATCCTCGCCGACCCGCCGGGAGCGGGAGGAGGAGGAGACGTCCGTCTCGGAGCTGCTATAATTAACTTGAACTGGGAATATTATTTTTAGGGGAGGCATTCTGACGAGGAATGCGGAGACTGTTGTTCTGAAGCGTCTTAATTTGTGGCCGGAATGCCGCTGCGGCCTTTGTCGTCCGCAGCGGCGGCCGGAGTCGGAGCGGCAGAGCGGCCGGCCAGGCGAGGTGCCGGAGGCTCGGAGCGGCCCGGGGCTCCGGTTTCACATGCCTTTCCCCAGGCAGCAAAGAGCCTGAGGAGGATAGAAATATCCAGAACCGATTATTATAGAATTTCAAAATGCTTCACACCAAATGAGCTTTTCTTATTTTTACCGTAAACAGCTGGCGCCAGCAGCACTTTAAACGTTAAGTAGCGGCCAGTGTCCCTTCAAGTGGACTTCCAGTGGGCACGGATTATTCCTGCCCGGGGTCGCCACTTCACCACCTCCACCAGAATCCCCCGAGACGGTGAGTGAGACGATGGTGAGATGGTCAGAGAATATGGCCTCAGGAGAAAAGGCCACATCTCAGGTGGATAGTTGGGTGGTGGTAGCCTAGTGGGTAACACACTCGCCTATGAACCAGAAGACCCAGGTTCCAATCCCACTTACTACCATTGTGTCCCTGAGCAGGACACTTAACCCTAAATTGCTCCGGGGGGGGACTGTCCCTGTAAGTCGCTCTGGATAAGGACATCTGGTAAATGCTGTAAATGTAGTTGATTCTGTGTTTGTGGGCGGGGCTGAGGAGTGTCAGCGGGGGTTTGTGGGGCGGGGCTGCTCTTGCTTGTTGTTAGCTAGTCCTCAGAACCCTTAGTGGGACGTCCCGGTCCCTGGTGTGTGTGTGGTGCCTGTGACACCAGTCGGCCAGGCTTGGGATGCGGTCACAAGACTGCGCAACAAACCAAACACTGAAAACCCACTTATCCCCCCCGAACCAAGTCTGAGAGAAAGGCAAGTTTCTCTTTCTGTTCTGTTTCTTTTTTCTCTCCCTCTTCCTCCCTGGGGGGGACGAAGAGCAGCTCGATAATGTTCCTCTGTTCCTCTCCCTCGGACGTCACACTCCCCGAGCCGCACTCCTCTCGTCCACCGCCGTTTCTCCCAGGGCCTTGTGTTCCTTCGCAATTTCAGCCGTAACTCAACCAAACGTTCTGCAGTCCAGAACGGATCCCGAGTCGACGTTCATCTGCATCTCATAAAAGCCGCATCTGATACAGCTGCATGTGGTCTGTGGCAGGAACTGGAGGGGGAAAGATCTAATAAGTCCTCGTCAGAACCACATCGCGGGTTCCGGTGTTTGGTTTTCTGTACCGACCCCCCCCCGCGTCCCTCACCCGCACCGCGCCTGCTCTGAAACGGACCCGTTTCAGGTACTGGCAGCCGTCCCGTCTTTATCAGCTAGAAACACACAAACAATTCGGTGTCATTACTAATAACTGATATTAGCTGATATTGGTTGGTTAGTTTGCGAAGAACTTGGGCGCGTTGGGCCGCCTTGAACTGTTTCTGCAGGTTGAAGGTCAGGTGATGGGACCCCTACACGAACCATCTGAAGCGGTCAGACCTGCGCTCTGTCTCGGGCTCCAGGAAGGATGTGCGATTGTGCGGGTTAGCGGACCCGCTCGGGGTCTCGCGGCGAGGCGAGGAGCTCCACTTCCTGTTGACGCCGTCCGTGGGACCGGGCGGTTCCGTGCGCTTTAGAGTGCGGCCCTACTGCGGCGTGCTGGAGTGTGTGTGTGTGTGTGTGTGTGTGTGGAATGTGTTTATGAAGTCTCTCCTCCACCGCTGTCTCGGTGACACACATTTTTAACCCAGAGGTCAGGTCAGCAGACGTTAAGTGACTGAACGTGTGTTGGTGGAATTTTCTCTTTCTGCATTTCTCACATGCCAGCGTGGGGTTATTTATTTTTCTCCCTCCTTGTCTGAGTAGATGGTGACCTGTCTGGGCTGGAGCCTTAAATACGCATTATTAATGCTTATTATAAACTCGGGAAGCAAAGGGAAATCACCAGAACCGCTGCCGTCTGGTGTTGTTAACGTTGGCGGGGCGAGTTCAGAAACGTGGGTGTGGGCGTGGCTCGACCTCTGACCCCCGTTCTCTCTGCGCAGGATAACCAAACCCCTGACCTTTGCTGACTGCGTGGGCGATGAACTTCCTCTGGGCTGGGAGGTGGTGTACGACCAGCAGGTGGGCGTCTACTACATCGACCACATCAACAGTAAGTCCGCCCACACGTCCCCCGCCCCGCCCCTCCCCGTTCCCGCCTTGCAGTTTTCTGAGTGAAAGGCCACCGCGCGGCTCAGAGGAAACCAGATCCAGGTGCTAAACATTCTCCACCTGGCAACCCGGCTGTGTGTGTGTGTGTGTGTGTGTGTGTGTGTGTGTGTGTGTGTGTGTGTGTGTGTGTGTGTGAGACTTGAGAGAATGTGTGTGAACTGTACATCATTTCCATTCCTGGCATGCACACACACACACTCACTCTCTGCATGTGATGCTTTGTCTATTGTTGACTCCCCCACACTGATTCACCAGCGTGTCACACAGACAGCGCTCACCTCTCACTGCTCTGCTCGGTCGCTCTGTGAGGTTTGTTCACACGCTTTAGGGGGAAAAAGGTTTGTTTTTCTGGAGGGAAGTGAGGTGAGTGGACCTGGTGTCCACACATCCTGTCCAGAGGTCACAGCTGAGGGACGTGATTGGCCCTCAGTGACTCCGGTGACCAGTCACAGTTAGAATTATGGTGTAAAGGTCTAGAATGAGGAAGTAGGGTGATCGTGAGCTGTCAGTCATGCCTTCAGGCTCCTCCCCTTTATCAACTTTGATTATAAACCATCATTAAAGTTCGTCTTCGGGGTGTCAAATGTAATTACCATCAAAATAGGGTGGGTGGGTAGTTATTTCCTCCTCTCCTGCGTCCAGGTAACTGGGAGGGGTCGGGCTGTTTCAGTAAACTGTGTGTAACCGTGGCAACCTGGCTGTGCAGAGTCGACGCAGATCGAGAACCCGCGGACGCAGTGGCGGCAGCAGCAGGAGTGCATGCTGAAGGAGTACCTGGTGGTGGCGCAGGAGGCGCTGAACACCAAGAAGGAGACGTACCTGGTGAAGCAGCAGCGGCTGGAGCTGGTCCAGCAGGAGATGCAGCTGTTCCACCGTCTCACGCAGGAGGACACGCGCTCGCTCGTCAGCTGTGAGACACACACACACACACACACACACACACACACACACATTAATAACACAGTCACAAGTCACACTCCTCTTCCTCGTGACCCCGCCCCAGACCCCCAGCTCATCTCCGGGTGGATGGGTGTTGGTACAAAAGTCCCTCTGTCCCAGGACACCTTATCCCTCCTTGCAGTGTGTGTTGTGGTGGTGTCTGTCAGATGGGAGTTGAATTTCTCTCTCTCTCTCTCTCTCTCTCTCTCTCTCGCCAGCTCTCTCTGGCTCGTCTTCAAATGCAAAATATGACCCTGACCAAATCAAGGAGGAAATCGCCTGCAGGCGCGAGCGGGTAAGTCGTTACTGCCGGAGAACCGGAGAACAATGCCTCCCACGTCAGGCCGCTGGCGACGCTGGCGTGGTGGGAGGGGTCGGTGTGATCGAGGGTCCAGCCCCCCTGTGTGTGTGTGTGTGTGTGTGTGTGTGAGAGAGAGACTAGGCCCTGCTGTACTGATGACTCAGCAGAGTCCCTAAGCCCATTGTGTACAGCTGGCTGGCCTGTGCTTCATACCATCCTGTGTGTGTGTGAATGGGACTGTTTTTTTTTTTTTTTTTTTGGCTCTGTGATGTGTACTTGTGTGTGTGTGTGTGTGTGAGAGAGAGAGAGAGAGAGAAAGAGTGTGTGTGTGTGTGTGTGTGTGTGTTGAACTGTATTTTTGTTCACAGCTCTCCAGGCTGAAGCAGGAGCTGCTTCAGATGAAGCAGGAACTTCAGTATAAAGAGATGGGAGTGGAGACCCTACAGGAGTGAGTCTTACACACACACACACACACACACACACTCCCCTATACAGTCACATGCATCCTTATAATAAATATTAAATTACTGATTAAAACCGAATTTTTCCACCCACCTGTAACACTCTGAATAGCTGTTTGTGGGTGTGATCTTTATGCCCCGCCCCCTCCAATTTCCTTCACCACCATCATGGTGTATTTACAGTTCTGCTGTTACCACTGTTTTTTTGCTTTGGGTACACGTGTGTGTGTGTGTGTGTGTGTGTGTTTCATACACTGATGTAACCACTGATGTAAGACGTTTCTCAACATGTTTGATTACTGTGGTTAAGTTCAGGGTTGATTTTAGAAAATGCACTTGTGTGTGTTGTGTATTTTTTTGTGAAGTATAGCGGACATATGAAAACCGCTCTCCCTCTGTTTATGTGTGGATCTTTCTTTGTGGAATGTAGCTCCACCTTTGTGTGTGTGTGTGTGTGTGTGTGTGTGTCTGCCCGTTCTGGAAAAGGAGACTCCACCTCAGGAAAAGGATGCAGCAGTGGAGCTGGGAGCCGAGGCTCGGAGGGAGGGAGGGAGGGAGGGAGGGAGGGGAGGGGTTGTTCGAGCGCAGCTTGAAAAACACAGATATCTGGCAGCAAATTCCTGCGCACTTCCTGTATCCCAGCGGGCCTTATCTCACCGATAGGATGCGAGTCCACAGGCTCCCAGAATAACCCGGAGAACACAGGGACGTATTCACTTTTACCCAGAATGCAGCCGGGCCCTCCGAGCTCCGTTTCAAGCCCCGATTGTCCTCGGAGCCACACAAACAAACAAAGAAACGAGTCCGAGTGCGGAGTTCCCCTCCGAACACGCGGGGACATCGGGGGACGGGGGGAGGGTCTTTGTCCAGAGCGGCTCTCTGTGTGAAAGTGAGAGAAAGACAGAGGGATATAAAGTATTTGTTTACTTGATTATTCATATTCGCGGATGCTTTGGAGGCCCATTTTACCCAGAATTCAGTTTTTTGTGTAGTGTGACCATTTAAAAGATATTTTCTGACCTTTGCACTAGTAAAAAAAGTTGAGATCTGCAGTCTGTGGATATTTTTGTCCTCGCAGCCTTTTTGTCCCTTTGGGCCGTGTCCATTCCAGTCACAGCTGAAGGGGCGGGGCTTCTCAGGATGGGTGGAGTGTGCCCGGCCTGGTCTGGTCTGGGTGTGTTTGTGTTTTCTGGGAGGACTGGGTGGGATGGGGGTGACAATGCCGGGTCTGTGTGAGGAGGGAGAGGCTGACCACACGCCGACGCCATTACCTGCTGATGAGGGAGGAGGGACATGTCTCCGGAAAGGGCACTTTGCACATTTTATTCAGCGTTTGGTCCAGCTCTGTCAGGAAAAATTGTTCTCTCCATCTAATTGGACAATTTCGTGTCCCGCAGATTGTCTGGATTCTCCATAATCTTGACCCTGTGGTTGGGCTCGATGTACTGGTCTTTTCCTTTTTTTTTAACGCTCCGTCCTGCTCCTTCATGGGAACGAGTGTTCCAGCATCTTGCTGCCACCACGTGGTCTTCTGATCTGAGATTCATGCAGGACTGTCAGGGCTGGTCAGGAGCAATGTCCAAATGACCTGATCGTTTACTAATCTGCCCAGTTTCTGAAGGACTAAGAACAGTTCATCCGGTGATAGAAGATCCTCCGCCCGGCAGGGTATAATATGCATTTTATTTTATGTTTGGTGAATAATTACTAATAACGTCACGTGTATAATGCAGTCCAGACATGGTTCTTGTTCTGCTGGTGTTTACAGCATTAAAACACGGTTGGATTTGTGCACCGTTCTGGGTTCCTGTTTCATTCGCAGGATTATTGGACCTTTAGAGAGCCGAAGCTGGTGGAACCAGGAACGGTAATATTCTAGCGCCGTTCACCTTTTCTCCTAAAGGACGCCTGCGGGCTCCAGGTTGTAGCCCGTGCCGCTCGGTTCTTCACTCGGTTCCTCACCTGGTTCTGCGTGTGCAGAAAAACAGATCTTTTAGCTGTGATCAGAGCCGTGTCAATTATTTTTCAGAGCTGCAACCTCTGGTACTGGTTTTTGTGTATGGAGATGGGTGGGGGTGGGGGTGTGTGTGTTGCTAATGTCTTGTTTTTGTTCATTTTGTGCATTTCAGGATTGACAGAAAGATGTCTAGCAGTCACACCAACTACAAGCTGGACGAAGCCCAGGCCATCTTCAGCGAGCTGCGGAGCATCAAGAAGGCCATCAGCACTGGCGAGAAGGAGAGGCTGGACCTCATCCAGGTCTGGTCCCCACTCGGCTCTCTCAGGGCTGTGGAGATTTCAGATGTTATGGATTCCACCTTGTCTTAGCCAAAATTCCATCTGATAGGACCTTGCCTCAGACCTGATACTCTAGCTGTGTTCAGTAGCGCCACCTGCTGTCACCTCACCCATTCGTCCTGACGTTGTGAAGCCGGTGGCAGAGAAGGACGCGGTTCTGACCCTCTGTTCTGTGTCCCTGTCTGCAGAGCCTGGCCAAGCTGACGATGAACTTCCAAAGCAGCCTGTCGCCCGGTGACTCCGCGGCGCCGCCGGGCGACCCGAGTGGTCTGCAGCAGTTCTGTGACACCGGGTGCCAGACGGACCTTGTGGGCGAGGTACCAATCCGAATCCCCGACCTGCCACGCTCCCATCTTTAATCATTAGATCAGATCTGCTTTTTTGGAGCTGTGTGTGTGTGTGTGGACTCATGTTCCTCTGTTCCTGTTCCAGTGCGGCTCTCAGGATCTATCTCCGTTAGTCGACCGAGTGCGGCTCAACTGGCAGTACGAAGAGGCCAAGAAAAAGTGAGCGTCGCCCGATACCAAACCACTCCAGTAGCTGATGCACAATTCGTTCAGGAGGGGTTAGGAGGGGTTAGCAGGGCGGAGGACTTCCACCGTGGTGGAAACATCTCCAGGTTCTGAGCAGTGATGCGAGTCACAGTGTCTCAGAATCGTAAACTGCAGGATATTGGGGAATGTAGCCATTAATAGAGGCGCGAATCTTCGCTGGTCTCACGATTCGATTCGATTACGATTATCAGTCGAGGCATTGGTAATAAATCGAATCGTGAGACCAGCGAAGGTTAACGACTGCAAAAAAAAGAGTATGGCGCTCAGAAGGACGTTCATTTCGAACGTAGATGTGGACAAGCCTGACTCCTACCTGATCATAATTTTTATACCTCTGCCAGAAAATCACCAAGCAACATCATCATGATGCATCGATTATGAGATTAATTTCAACGCCCGTGGTTGTTAGTGGTTTCATCATCATCATCATCATCATCGTCGTCATCAGGCTTTTTACGAAACATGCGTTGCCGTGGCGATGTGTCAGCCAGCTGTGACATCAGAGCCGAGCTGAGCGAGGGAGACCTGTGGAAACTGAGCTACGCGACTCCACGCCAAACCCTCACCTGGCCTCGCAGATCACCGGCTGACTTGTTCTACCTGTCCCGACTTTCAGGGTGTCCGGCATACAGCACCAGCTGGCCCAGCTGGACGGCGAGAGCTGGACGGGCCGGGCGGAGGCGGACCGCGACCGCGACTTCCTGCAGCTGCTGCGCGAGAAGGAGGCGCTCCTGCAGGAGATCACCCTGCTGGGTCAGCAGCAGCGCCCCCCGGAGGCCTTCCTGCAGCTGGAGGAGGAGCGCCACAGGCTGGAGGAGGAGGTGCAGCGGGCCCAGAGCAGCCAGGGCCAGGGGGCCAGTCAGAGGTACAGGGACACTTTTAGATGAAAACCTCTAGGCTTGGTACCGTGCTGTAAATTTCACAGCATTGGGCTTGATCGGTTTTCGTATTATTTATTCAGTATTTTAGAAATTTCTGTAACAGCTTAATCCGTGGTTGCATACACACCGCCGAGACTGCCATTGCAGTTTAGATGGTTTTGCTTAATTGCAGTTTATTGTGTGAAAATTGATGATATTAATGGATGATTTATAATGATCATGACTGGCTGTCTGCTTGACCGGTAGTATTTGTGGTTGTGATGCGGCATCGCGTGCATCATGGGACCTCCCATTCCGCCGAGATCTGGACACCATGAGGGTCCCTCATCCCACCCTGAGATATGGCCTCCACTGTGTGTGTGTGTGTGTGTGTGTGTGTGTGTGTGTGTTGACCACACAAGATGCTTATCGTTCACATTTGAGACATAATAAAATGCTGAGTACAGCTCACAGCCTGTGGTTGTGGTTGGGATGTTGAAGGGTGTGGTCAACCAGCGTGATTTACTCAATTCTTCACCCTCTCTCTGTCCAGAGATGGAGACGTTCTGGGTTTTAGTTTAGTTTTTTTTTTTTTTTTTTTTTTGTAGGGTCCTGCAGCAGGAGAAGAGGAACGTGCTTCTCCGTCAGCTGGAGGAGGCGACGCGGATCACCACCTACCTGCACTCCCAGCTCAAGAGGTAGAAACCAATCAGAAGTAGTCCAGCCAAACTGGCGATGTTGTCTTCCTGAAATTCCACCCCTTGTCCTTGATCATTTTAGTTCTAAAATGCTTTTTATTGACCCCAAAACCACACCATTTACATTTATGGCATTTACCAGACTTACAATCAGTAGTGACAGGGACAGTCCCCCCTGGAGACACTCAGGGTTAAGTGCTCAGGGACACAATTGTAGTAAATGGGATTTGAACCTGGGTCTTCTGGTTCATAGGCGAGTGTGTTGCCCTCTAGGCTACTACCACCCTACAAAATGCGCACAATTTTGTTTTCTGCTTCTGCCCCTCAGCCTCTCCGCCAGCACCCTGACCGTGTCGTCCAGCAGCAGCCGCGGATCCTTGGCGTCCAGCCGCGGTTCTCTGGCCTCCAGCCGCGGCTCCCTCAGCTCCATAAGCTTCAGCGACATCTATGGGCTGCCCCAGTACGAGCGGGCGGAGCCGGCGCTGGACGACCCCCACCTGCGGTACCTCCTCCCAGTGGAGGTGTCCGCTCGGGACGCGCCCGCCTGTGGCTCGGACCTCCTGGGCAAGACTAAGCGCTCCCACGACACCCCGCAGTCGCTGGCGTCCCTCTCCTCACGCTCCTCCCTCTCCTCGCTGTCCCCGCCCAGCTCACCCATGGACACGCCCTACCACTCGGCCCCCCAGGACTGTCCGCTCGCCCAGATGACCGAGGAGTACATGGAGGTGGCAGGTCGGGCGATACTGCGGGGCCACACCCAGAGCCAGCCGCCGTCGCAGGCCGCCTCTGGTCCGGTGGACTGCGAGTCTGGGGGCGGCCCGGGTGCTGCGCTCCTTCTGGACACCAAGGGCCACCGAGATGGGGTCACGCAGGGGGCGTTTCCCTCAGCAGGCCAGTGTTCTGTCGTATCGAAATCTACACGAAATAAAAGTGTTTTATCAACGTTTGTGTCTGAACTGAAGTAAACGTTTCTTCGGCAGGAGTGACGCTCCGCTGTAACAACACGAACCGGAGCAGCAGGCGGAGCCGGCGGGCGTCTGCAGGGCCGTCTGAGGACATGCTGGCCACCGACAGCGGGGTGTTCGAGGCCTGGAGAAGGTGACTTGTTTTTTTTTTTTTTTTTTTTTTGCTGTTGATCTTTGTCGCCACCTGGAGGTCAGACTGCGCTGCTGCACCTCAAATCTTCTCTCCACTCCGTTTCTGTGTGCAGCAGAGCGGAGGAGTCCGAAGAGATTCTATTCACCAGAGATTCAGTCAGTACAGCAGAGCAGGTCCAGATCCAGCTGGGTCTCCTGTAAGCCCCTCATATACATACTCACATACTCACATGCGCTCACATACTCACATGCGCTCACATACTCACATGCGCTCACATACTCACATGCGCTCACATACTCACATGCGCTCACATACTCACATGCGCTCACATACTCACATGCGCTCACATACTCACTCGCGCTCACAGACATGCACACAGCTTTTTAAATGTATTAACAGCATCTGTCTCTTTCTTTTGTGATTGTGAAGATTTGACACGAACTCCCAGTGTCTCCTCCTGCATGTGCTGCAGATGAGGAACACAAACAGGTTCATGATGAGAGAAGGACACAAAGTGTGAGTTGAGCTTCTCTAACTGACCACATTTTACCCCTTTTACCTCCGTGCTGTGTGTTCGTAATAATTCTGGGCTCGTCCCTCAGCTGCGTGAGGGTCCACGTCCTCCCCGTGGACTCGAGCCGTCCCTGTCCGTACTACTGCAGCCGGGCCCACGAGCCGCGCTCGCCGCTCGACCTGAACGAGGGCTTCCACGTCCCGCTGCCCGCCGGCGGCCCGTCTGCCCACCGCCTGCACCTGTCTGTCCTCTCGCTCGGCCCGCAGGGTCAGGAGGAGCTGCTGGTGAGTGAGGGAGGGAGGAGCAGCTACTGAACGTGTCCATTCAAAATGGTGGCCAACGAGTGGCATTTTATTAAACATAACAGCAGCGAATCTTAATGGTACAATAGACAGGAAGTGCGTGTGGTCAACTAAACCGCAACGTGAGTGAAAGTTTGAGAACAAGAGGAGAACGTGGGCGGTCCGTCCGGACGCGATTTCCTGGTCTCAAAAAGAGCTTTTTGAGTCACCCTGAGCAGTAGAGCTGTAATCAGACCTAAAAGGTTAAGCCTGACATAACCCGAGCACGACCGAATCCGACCCAACAAGTACGTGTTCGTAAAAGCCTGCCGCTGTTTGCGTGTTAGACTAAGAGGGAATGGAAATCAACGGTGGCGGAAAATGTAATTTTACATGCAACATTTAATAAAAGTAATTTACAACATGCGGACCATACATAAAGCACAGTGTGCATCCTACTATGGACTGGAAGTTCACGTTTGCGGACTCGACTCCGAATCCGACTAAAAAGCAGGCCAGTTGGTTGAATGATTCCCACAAAACATCATGTACCGTCTCAGGCTCATGTAAAATAATAAAGCGCTGCAGAGCACGGCATTAAACTGCGTGCTACCTGGCATGAAAGACAGAAAAGAACGAGCAGTTTCTAATTTATTGAACACCCGAAGATTACTCCTGCATGTAAATATTAAATGTAAAAAAGGTACCAATGTTACAGGAAAAACCCCAAATAAAAGAAATGAGAAACCTGTACGTTAACCTGTATACATTTACAGCATTTATCAGACGCCCTTATCCAGAGCGACTTACAATCAGTAGTTACAGGGACAGTCCCCCCCTGGAGACACTCAGGGTTAAGTGTCTTGCTCAGGGACACAATGGTAGTAAGTGGGATTTGAACCTGGGGCTTCTGGTTCATAGGCGAGTGTGTTACCCGCTAGGCTACTAACACCCTGTGAATACGCGTGCTGTGGCTCTTCTGCCGTATCCGCGGGTAACCGGGTGTCTGGCGGTGACAGGGCGCGGTGATGGTGAACCCGGCTGACTGCGAGCACAGCGCTGAGATGGCGTTCGGCTGGCACAGGATCCAGGCGGCCGAAGCCAGAGAACCGCAGAGGGCCGACCCGAGTGGTCCGGGCGGGCGAGTGGCGCGGGGTGCAGAGGAGGAGGATGAGGAGCAGGCCAGGATGAAGGTGACTCTCATGAACGCTCGTTTGTTGGCCTGAAAAGGTAGAACCACTCTGTACCTCGTCTCTCTCTCTCTCTCTCTCTCTCTCTCAGGTGTCCATCAGCTCTCTGCTGTCTCGCTCCGCCCACTTAGAGGAGGCGGGGCTGGAGCTGAGTGAAGAGGAGCTAAAGGAGCTGCAGAGGAATGGGGAGCAGGGAGAGGCCGTGTCTGAGAGGTGATATTTACAGTTACAGCAAAATTTCCCTCTTTAAAATCCATCATTTGGTAGATAAGACCTGATCTGTGGACACCAGTCGCTTAACAACGCAGAACCCAACCCCCCCCCCCCCCCCCCCCGCCCCGATTTTATTAAGTAGGCGAACGTAAAATGTATTTTTTTAAAAGGGAAGGTTTTTATCTTTAGTGGAAGTTCATTCCTCCATCTAGGATCCAACACCGAAAAGAGTCCAAGTCCAAGGGGGTCTAATATAGACCTGTGGGGTCGTCCAAAAGCGTTTGCAGTGGGGTTAAGTGGGTCGTGACCCAGCCAGTGTAACCCCCCGAAATATAATCGCTTTGTTACGATTAATACATTTATTAAAATCAAGATAATTAATATCTCGGTGATTCTATTTATTCAGCAAAATAATACAGTGCTCATCATTTGGTAAAGTTACTCACCCCCCTGCAGAATACTGTATTTCTGGAGAGGGAATTGTCCGTGGTCACCTCCCAGTTGACCGAAGGAGAGATTGGGGAATAGTTCTGAGTTCTTTTTCCCAATAAAGCCAGTTCTGTACTGTATCTGTGATGATGGTGAAGATCCTGGCTCCATCTGAAAGAGACGAGGAGCTCTCAGGGACCTCAGGTTCTCCAGCTTTATTTGCTGGGAATGATGACGTTGCTCTGAACCAGGCCGTGTTCTGTGTGGTCAGGAGCTGGCAGGCCGAGTCTGTGGACAGCGGCTGCAGCAACACCGAGGGCGTCTGCCTGGCCAGCGGGGGGCGCTGTGTGCAGCCGGGGGACAGGGGTCTCGCAGTCAAGGTAAAGACCGAGCTGCTCCATCACAGGACTTCTCAAACCAATTCGAAATAGTTCACTGCTGAATCGTTGCACGTTCACTCGTTTCACATGAACCTCTGCAGGCGGATAAGTCGACCAACACAGACGGACCGTTCCACGAACCAATGAGGGTCCGGCCCAAAGAGCGGGCGGGGCGATGGAGCCACGCCTCCCCCTTCATGCGCAGCAGCACCATCGTCCGCTCGCAGACGTTCACCCCCGGGGCGCGCAGCCAGTATGTGTGCAGGGTGAGTGTCTGTGTCAGTCGAGCAGCTTTTCAGCACTAAACCGGATGCCCTGATCCAGAGCGACTTACAATCAGTAGTTACAGGGACAGTCCCCCCCCTGGAGCAACTTAGGGTTAAGTGTCTTGCTCAGGGACACGATGGTAGTAAGTGGGGTATGAACCTGGGACTTCTGGTTCATAGGCGAGTGTGTTACCCGCTAGGCTACTACCTACTACCATATAATAATGTAATAACAATGTAATACTATATAATTTATGTCCAGCTACAATCTAAATGGCTCATTTACACAATGACTGAAACCAAAACCACCCAGAAATAGATCAGTGGTGACATTTTTCATGCGTCACATTTTTTTGCATGTTCGTACTCTCAGCATCTGTATGAAACACTGAGTCATATATCATATCTAATCGTTCCCATTTAGCCTGGATACGGGACATCTGATTTCAGTGTCACCGCTGTGACAAAAAATGTGGATCCGCAGCGGATTCCCCGCATGACCCAAAAGCCACCATGGTGATCTTCATTTTTTCATTCCGAGAGAGCCTGTGTGTAAACATCAGGTTTAAATGAGAAGGTCATGTGATGAATATGTTAAAGTTGTGTATATAACTGATAATAACCGCTCAGAAAATGAGTGACACCGGTGGGGTTTGAACCTGGGCCTTCTGGTTCACAGGCGAGTGTGACCGCCCTGTTTGTGTGTGTTTGTAGTTGTACCGCAGCGACAGTGACAGTTCGACTCTACCAAAGAAATCCCCCTTCATCCGAAACACCCTGGAGCGCCGGACCCTGCGCTACAAGCAGGTAACAGCCGCCTGGACCCCCGGGAACCCGGTTCTGGCGCGTCCGAGTGTGTTCAGGGTGTGTGTGTGTGTGTGTGTGTGTCTGCAGTCGTACCGCTCCTCTCTGGCCGAACAGCCCACGCGGACCTCCCTGGACCTGGAGCTGGACCTCCAGGCGTGCCGGACGCGGCAGCGGCAGCTGAGCGAGGAGCTGGCGACGCTGCGGGAGCTGAAGCTGCGGCTGGAGGAGCCGGCGGCCGGAGAGGCGGGGGAGCTGCAGGCGTGGGCCCTGCGGGACGAGCGCTTCCGCGGCCTCCTGCACGAGGCCCAGAGACAGGTACCGCCCCCGCGCCCGCCCCCGAATCCACCGTCAAACCGCCCGAATATTTCCCCAAATCCCCCTCAGGCCAAGCAGAGCCGGCAGGAGCAGCGGCAGGAGGAGGCGGCGGACCGGCGTCTCAGGAAGGCGTCCAAAGAGGTGCGGCAGATGAGGGGGCAGGGCCAGACGGAGCCCCTCCCCGTCCAGACCTTCAGGTAGGCGGTGCAGCTCCGAGCCAACTTCCGCTCTATAGTACCTGTCGCAGCTTGTACATTTGTTTCCCGTGTTCTCGTGGTAAAAGTGGTATAAAATGTATATGTTATAAATGTTATATATAAATGTTATATATAATATATATATTATATATATGTTATATATAAATGTTATATATATATAAATAAAATAAATGTTATATATATATATATATATGTTATATATAAATGTTATATATAAATGTTATATATGCTATTACTTTTTATAATGTTGTACATTTTTTTAAATTAAGTGTTCTTCGATTTGCTTATGATGATCATGTCTCAAATGTAGCGTACTTGTAGCGTACTTGTCTGGCTCGGCTGCGGGTCTGAAGTTCAGCTTCCATTCACATAACATCAACATAACTGTACTTTTATCCAGAAATTCTCATATAGATTTTGAGATGCAAACTATGAGCCCTGATAAGGCCTAACTTGTCAGGAAAAGAACATGCTGGGGAATTAAGTGCTAGACCAATTTTTTGTCTGTGTTAGTGTTGGACTCAAAAAATACTTTTTGAACAAGTGGGTTTTCAGCTGCTGCTTAAAGGTGGTGGTGGTCTCAGCAGGTCGAATGGAGCAGGACGAGTTGTTCCACCAGAGTCGATTGGGACCGGAGACCCCGTGAAGAGGGGATTTTTTTTTACTCTCGTTTCGTTTGCAGATCTGTAAAGTAAAAGTGTGCTGACAGAAACTGATATAAACGAGAACTAACCTTTTCTAACGTCAGACAGACTCCTGGTGAAGAACGGCCTTCATTCATCAAGCATTTGACAATGTCTACAGAAGGGCCTTGGTCGTGTTTGTGAACAAGTACGTTTTTTTTTTTTTGCTCGACATGTGACCCGTTTCCTGTTTGTGCAGAGAGAAGATGGCGTTCTTCACCCGACCGCGGTTCCACATCCCGCCTCTGCCTGCAGACGACGTGTGAGATGTGCTCTGCTCCGCGGCGTCATGACGTAAAATGAAGTAGCGGCTTTCAATATTCATCCCAGTCCATGAAGTAACACAAGCACACACACACACACACACACAGACAGACGCACTACTTGGACGTGTTTGTAATTATTGACATGGTGACTTTTTAACTTCTGTACAGTCCGCTGCAGACGGTCCTCGTGGTCACGAAGGCTGGAAGACGGGAACAAAGTCGGTGTAGACGAATTCACTGTAACTTATTTTAAAACTTTTCCTTGAAGGAAATAAAAATGCGACGCGCTTGTAGGTATATTTTATAAGCTGACAACAGATAGCACTTCCGTGTCGGACGTACAGTAGAATGGACCTGTTGGCTGGTTTTGTTTCTGTTACGTGGTTTTCTTTAAAGTTATTTACAAAAAAAAGAGGTCACTTTAAAAAAAAAAAAAAAAAAAATCAGTTTTTATTCCGGTCGTCCTCTGTGCTGTTATATTAAAACGATTAATATGGTGTATTTTCCAGTATATAGAGCAACACTGTATTTGTGTTTTTAATGAACAGCTGCAGTGTTTTGTGAAGATGATAAAAAGCATTAAACAGTTCAAGATCAGCTGGGTGGTGGTCATTCGGCCTGGAGCTCCGAGCGGGCAGATCCTGCCCAACGGCTGCCAAAATGTCTGAATGAACTCGTTCTGGAGCTGCAGGTAAGACCAGACCAGACCAGGAATCTCATCCTGCACCTACAGACCGTTCTGGAGAAGATGATGTAGCGTTCCCAGGATTTTTACGGGACGTGCAGTGCCTGAACTCGCATTGCTTGCTGTGTTCAGTTCATTTATGTTGTGCTTAGTTCTCATATTGAAAATGTTCAGAAACTTTATGGGAAAAGAACTGGCAACCCAAAAAATGATTTAAAAAAAACAAAAAAACAAAAACCAAATTCGGAACCGACAGCAGAACACTGGCGGGCTGGTCCGGAAGCTTGTGGTCCAGGCTGCCAGAAGAACCCGCCGCTCCTCCTCGACACTCAGATGGGTATGGAGACGATGGTGGGCAGCTCCCCGATGGGCGGCGGGGCGTATTTCTCCACGCGCATCAGCCGGCGCAGGATGTCGTCCCGGTCCCGCGGCCAGCTGTAGATGTGTGTGTTCTGCAGCCACGTGGGAACGTGACACTAGAAGGGAGAAGCACGCTCGTGGACTTCACTTGAGGTCCCACCAATTTCCAAAGAAAACTGATGTTGCAGAATAAATGCCTTTTACCAAAAGACCAAAAAAAAAAAATAAGGAATAACGCGTCTCACCTTTTGAGCTCCGGGGAACAGAATGGGCACGAATCTGAAGTTCCTGCAGCCGTTCTGAATGAACTCGTTCTGGATCTGCAGGCGAAAAAGCGACGAAGGTTCAGTAACCGAAAGCTGGCCGGTAAACCAGCGCCGGCACCAGACCAGGAGTCGGGCTTCCACCTGCTTATGGATGTAGACCGTGTTGAGCGTCTCGTCGTTCTCGGTGCCGACCGCTGCGCTGGTCACCGTCTTGTGGTACTTGGGGCTGATGATGATGATGATCAGGCAGTCTTTCTGAGAACGTGAGGGGGAAACACAAATACGGTCCAAGCGCCATGAACATAACATCAGGCTGATGCTGAGATTTAATACTTAATCTCGAGATTTTAGTTAAATTGATTTATAGCTGAATTATTTACAGGGTATCTGCAGATACTTAAATCCAATTTAAGACTTTTTTTTTTTTTTTTTTTTTTTTAATTGGAACATTAAGGCCATAAATATAATTAAAAACGACTAGATTACATTTCATCCAGAGTGTGAAGGTCTTAAATGTACTGCAGACCCAATCCAAATTTTTGAGGTTTTTCCACTGGTAACCTCAAAATTATTTTGCGAATTTTTGTGTGTGAGATCGGAATCGGCGCAACCGCCAACTTTTTCCGGTTGTGTGTGTGTGTGTGTGTGTGTGTGTGTGTGTGGGAGGTAGGTCTGCACATTCCCATGCAGATGCGCCAGAGCTGGGAAAATTCTCCGATTTTACTGAATCAAGAATAGCCCAGTGAGGAAAAGTATGTTCCTACATTTATTTCTCTCTCAATCAAATGAAACTAGCCTTCAATCTGTCCGTAATCCACCGGTCATGGTGCACTGTGCACTTACATTTACCGGACGCCCTTAACCAGGGCGACTTACAATCAGTAGTTACAGGGACAGTCCCCCCCTGGAGACACTCAGGGTTAAGTGTCTTGCTCAGGGACATGGTGGTAGTAAGTGGGATTTGAACCCGGGTCTTCTGGTTCACTGGTGAGTGTGTTACCCGCTAGGCTACTAACACCCAACCACTTCCAGGTTCACAAAGTGCAGTGCATGCATGGAAACGAAGCTGAAAAAAATCACACTTGTGGAGGCTGATTGAGGCTGGTGGAGACCACACCTGACTGATGTGCTGCTCCATGAAGTCGATCTTACTGATGCCCCTGTACTGCTGCTCGAACATGTCGATCTAGAGAGAGAGAGAGTGTCATGTGGGTGGAGTGGGTGGAGAGCGTCGATGTGGGTGGAGTATGGAGCACCGCCTCATACGTGTATGTAGAAGCCGTTGTGTCGCAGCAGGGCTGCAAAGCTGAGAACTTCCCTCCGGTGCTCCTCACTGTCTGCTTCGTACGTAACAAACACCTTTCCTGCAACAAAGCCCGCGTCAGGTCTACTTCAGTGACTGGTTAAGAAAACTGTCATAAAACAAAATCCATTAACAGCATTTACCAGCACCTTACAACCAGTAGTGACGGGGACAGTCACCAGGAAGTGGGGTGTGTATTCAAATGGACCAGTAGCGTCATAATGGACACCATGACACTGGACTAAGACCTACTCTGCACTGTCCAGCACTGTCCAAACATGGACAGATGCTCTATACGACACTTTGGACTTCTCCACCTCTACAACTGTAGGACATTTTCTCTTCTTGGACAAATCATCACCAGCCCTGCACTGACACTATATGCAGGCTCACTCTACCCTGGAAGGACGTCCCTCTCTGTATCACTCCTTCTCAACGTTTCTTCCCACCTTTTTTCTTGTGTGCAGAAGGGTCCAGTGTGGGGGGGTCAACTGTAGGACCTGTCAAAGCCCGTTGGGACGTACTGTACGTGATTATGGGCGATATAAGAAATAAGTGGTGGTGTTATTTTGCGTCCTTCTACTCACGCTGTTCCAGGGACAGGGCTGCACCGGGACTTTTTGGTACAGAATGAACAGGACCATAGATGCCACTGAGGACGGGAAAGAGAACGCAGGATCATAATTATTATGTGATTTCTCCGGATCTCTGTCCAATCGTATCTGATCCGTGGAGGCACCACCGCACAATCGAGTTGCCCCAGCTGAATATAAACGCTCTCACTCGAGAACATGATGTATAGAATTCTAGCTTTATCAGCATGTAGTTATAATCTTACCACTGAGGGTTTGAAGGTCCAAATCCATCAGGAACTGGCAGAGCAGGAAGAGACGGGAAATGAAACATCATTATTCAGCTTCTGCTGTTTCATTTATCGTAAACCAGTTAACCACTCGGCGTTTAAAACCTACTCTGAATATGATTTATTATTTCACTGTCGAACCCTCAGTGACTGAGGATGTAGAATTACAAAAATATAGAAACTCACACAGAGGTGGGTGGGGCCTGAGCTGCGGGTGCAGGTAAATGGGGTTGGGCCTGTACGCCTTGCCGGGGCTCCGCCCACAGCAGGCCCCGCCCCACGCAGGTCGTGGCTGCCAGTACTGGTGGAAGCTGTGAGGGGATCGGAGGGAGTTGGGCCGCTCCAGGCCGCCCTCGTCGGACAGGGCGAAGGAGGCCACGCCCCCGCTGAGGAAGCCGCCCTCAGAGCTGAGGCTGGCCAGGCTGGGGTACGTACGCGTCTCGGTGCGGGACAGGAAGCTGGGCCAGGGCTCGGCCTGGCTGGGGAATGGGGTCTGGGGGTGGTACCCGGCGGGGAGACCCAGGCGGGGCTGGTAGGGTCTGAAGCTGGAGTCACTGCTGTCCCAGTCACTGCTGATGCTGCTGCTCGGGACACTAAGGGGTGGAGCCTCCTTCAGAGCAGGCAGCGGTTCGGAGGTGGGGCTGTGGGCGTCACAGCCTTCACTCATCATCTCACTGTCTTCCTGGGGACAGTTGATGGCATCAGAGCTGCCGCTGTCAAACTGGCATCGATGCATCTATGGGCCACAGATGTGAAAATTGACCCCGTATTTTAACCCGGTCACAGAAAACGCTCACCGAACTGGTTCAGGCTCACACCACCAGACATGCTCCATTACTCATTTATTAATTCTTTTATGAATAAGTATTAATTAGTGAAAGTGATTAATTGTCACATGTGACACAGCACACAGTGAGAAGTGTCCTCTGCATTTAACCTGTCCCCCGAGGGAGCAGGTGTGGGGACGGTACCTTGCTCCTGGAATAATCCTCCTGTTGGGAGGGAGGATTTCATTGTAACACACGATCAGATAAAATAACAGAAGCAGATACAACTGGTTTATTTTCTTTTTTTTTACCATTTTGCAGGTAAATCATTTTAACCTGCAAACAGCATGCAGCTCCCAGCACAACCAGCAGGGTATAAGTATAAATGAGTGGCAGTCCAACTCACTAATATTAATATCATAAATATACATACAATACACATTTCGAAAAATAAACTACAGACTTGGACTCTTTGTTGTTGGTCTAAATGAATGGACGTGTTCTGAGGAGGTTTTTATGGAGGTTTACGGCCTGCTGGCTGCATGTCGGGGTTTCGGTGCACTTCACCACGGTTTCCTCCTCTGCACAGTAGCAGCTGCGTTTACCGGAAACTCCACAACTCACTTCATTTTTTTCATATTCTGCTATAAACCCACGGTGCACACGTGTAACGAGCAGCCTGTCTGTCTGTGTGTGTGTGTGTGTGTGTGTGTGTGTCTGCATATCGGACAGCAGAATCAGAAATGATGAGTGGGGGAAAAAAAATGTTTTACTGAGAATTAGGCTTTTTCCTCAGATGCAATCATAACTGTTCACAAACGTCACCAATTCACCAACGTTACACCAAAAGTACATCATATTCAAAAACCTTACACCAACGCTGCACACTTGGGTAACACTCGCCTATGAACCAGAATACCCAGGTTCAAATCCCACTTACTACCATCGTGTCCCTGAGCAAGACACTTAACCCTGAGTGTCTCCAGGGGGGGACTGTCCCTGTAACTACTGATTGTAAGTCGCTCTGGATAAGGGCGTCTGGTAAATGCTGTAAATGTAATTTCACCTTATTCAAAAAACTCACACCAACACTACATCATGTTCTCAAATATGACACCAACATTACATCATATTCAAAAACCTTACACCAACACTAGACCATATGCACAAATATTACACCAACACCACATCATATTCACTAACTTTACACCATATTCACCAACATTATACCATGTTCACAAATATTACACCATCACCACATCATATTCACCAACATTTCACCAACATTACACCATATGCACAAATATTACACTAACATTACATAATATTCACCAACTTTTCACCAACATTACACCATATGGACAAATATTACACTAACACCACATCGTATTCACCAACTTTTCACCATATGCACAAATATTACACCAACTCATATTCACCATGTTCACAAATATTACACCAACACCACATCATATTCACTAACTTTACACCATCATTACACCATATACACAAATATTACACCAAATCATATTCACCATGTTCACAAATATTACACCAACACCACATCATATTCACTAACTTTACACCATCATTACACCATATACACAAATATTACACCAAATCATATTCACCATGTTCACAAATATTACACCAACACCACATCATATTCACTAACTTTACACCATCATTACACCATATACACAAATATTACACCAAATCATATTCACCATGTTCACAAATATTACACCAACACCACATCATATTCACTAACTTTACACCATCATTACACCATATACACAAATATTACACCAAATCATATTCACCATGTTCACAAATATTACACCAACACCACATCATAATCACCAACTTTTCACCAACATTACACCATATGCACAAATATTACACTAACACCACATCATATTCACCAACGTTATACCATGTTCACAAATATTACACCATCACCACATCATATTCACCAACGTTATACCATGTTCACAAATATTACACCATCACCACATCATATTCACCAACCTTTCACCAATATTACACCATCACCACATCATATTCACCAACCTTTCACCAATATTACACCATATGCACAAATATTACACCATCACCACATCATATTCACCAGCCTTTCACAAATATTACACCATCACCACATCATATTCACCAACCTTTCACCAATATTACACCATATGCACAAATATTACACCAACACCAAATCATATTCACCAACCTTACACCATGTTCACAAATATTACACCAACAGTTTCACAAAGAAAGACATTGCAATAAACCTAACTTAGACAGAATATAAACACAAAAAGCTAAACCACAATTTCAGCAAATTCATAATTCGCAGTTTAAAAAAAAAGAAAAACAGAACAATCACTTCTCATTACGGTTTAAGGGTTTTGAGACAGAAGAATATGTTTTATTAAAAGGCTCTTCTCAGAATTCCGGTCTTTATGAACATTTCTAAAGAAGATGCTCTGAATTTATCACACAGAAATAAAGGTAAGTTACGTCTCAAGAGAAAAATGTAATACGATCGAGACGCCATCGTTGTCTGTAAAGCGCCGACGCTGCTTCAGCAGATACGCGCTGATTTATTGTTCTACAGATGAAGTATAAATTAATCCGCTTAATAACTCACGTCATCACATCGCACGTCCACAGAGAGGCTGGTCGAGCTGGTTAAGAGATAAACGCTCCGCCGCGTCTCGAGTCTGTTCCACTTCGGTCCAGCTGAACCGAGCGACTGTTAATGAACGAGCGGACGCTTCTTTTAAGCGAACGAGTCATTCGCGCCGTCTATGCGAATACACACACACACACACACACACACACACAGACACAAATAAATAAATAAATACACAACCGTGTGTCTGCGGTTACTTTGGAGATAAAACTTTATTTTTTTAAACTGTGTGTGTGTGTGTGAACTTCACTGTACTGACCCACAATCTTTAAGACGCCTCAGGCCTGACAAAGGTGCACAAATCCTGGGCCCAGGAGGGGGGAGATCTATGGCATTCTTTTGGGTTTTGCAAAACCAGGCATGGATTGTTTTTAATCATTTTAATAGTCAAGTTTTATAAATTGACAAATCTGTCGAAATATATATATATATATATATATATATTTTTTTTAACGTCGTGGAGAACTGATGAGTCTGGTTTCTCAGGCATGTGAGGACCGGTGCAACATAGGGTTAAAAAAACAACAACACTGCTTTATTACAGTGAAACGACACTTACAACAAGCCCCTTCTGACTATCCAGCTAAAACCCCATCCATCAGTTCAAATTTATCTGCTGTACGTCAGTGCCTTCACTACAGCTGCTGGAGGAATTGAGACGAGCCGACTTTCCTCTGCCTGGAGAAGCAGGACTCCAGCCACGTCTTCTGGACAGGGAGGGCCCGTGGGTACTTCACCACCAGCTCCCGCAAGTCCTGCAACCAGCAGAGTCAAGCCCTCGCCACCAAACTGGGAAAAATCTTACAGGAGAATGTACGTTCACGCACCTGAACATGAACAGGATTCTCCACCTCAGCCACAATGTGAGTGACGTGCGAGCTCATGATCTCCTCCTCGTCACCATCATACGTACGTCAGAGTTAAGGTGCTGGGATACGTGCTATAGCCACAAATATGAGCATATTCAGCATTATTAGCAGATTTTAGCATATACAAGCAGAGCGTTGAAATGCCCGTGGTAAGGATATGTGATGAGGTAGCGGGCCAGGCGCTTCCGCTCCTCAGCAGGCACGTTGTAGAAGAAGACGTGGACGCCGCTCATGAAGTCGGACAAGCTGAACGGAGTCGGGGCCCCTCCGGACCCCCCCGGCTCCTGGGAGTCCTCTTCTCTGCTGGCAGTCTCTGGACTGATGGGCAATGTGGAACTGATGGGGGACGGGTGTGGCTTTGGCGCGGGAGCTGAAGAACCCGATGCAGTTGTATGTGAAGACGACACAGAACCTTGTGCGCCTTTTTTGAAGTAATAGCTGATAACCAGGATCAAGGGTTATAATATGTATATAATAATATAATAATATGCTAATCCAGAGTAAAATGGAGCCAATCAGGGCACAGATCATCAGCTGTAATTAAAAAAGTTAATTAAATATGTAATATTTAGCGCCTGCACTGGTTTTACACTTTGCAGTTGTAAACGTAGAAAAACGCTTCTCATGTAGTCTTACGGTAACTATGTACTTCGTTATATGTTCATGTGTCAGTCATTTACATTTACATTTACAGCATTTATCAGACGCCCTTATCCAGAGCGACTTACAATCAGTAGTTACAGGGACAGTCTCCCTGGAGCAACTTAGGGTTAAGTGTCTTGCTCAGGGACACAATGGTGGTAAGCGGGATTCGAACCCGGGTCTTCTGGTTCATAGGCGAGTGTGTTACCCACTAGACTACTACCACCCTAGTCAGATTTCAATGACTTTTCCAGAATTATTTCGTTTTGCAAAACTTTTCAAGCCCTGGAAATCCCGTAAGAACCCTGGAGGATACATGAACGTTGGGATGCCCTTGGCTGCCAGGTGTTTCCGTATCAGGCGCTCGGTGCCGTACCAGTTAAAGCCCTTGGTTGAATGGCCAATCCGCGGTAAGTGGACGCTGGCTATGGGAGACCAACGCAGTGAGAGGTAGATATGAAGTGCATATTCAACATTTTTGGGCTCTCGTCTGTTGTTTGTCTGTTGTACCTCTCTTCTCTTTGGCAGCCCGGTAGATCTTCTTCAGACCCTCATCCAGTGCGCTCAGCTTAATGCCCGAGAGGTTGTTGGACTTGTCCCGCGTTTGTGCTACAATCAGTGCTAGCTGATGGAATACAGCAAGAGCAGCTGAAGTCAGTGAGACATTGATATTTAAATATATAAAAAAAAAAAACTAAATCTAACATGTCAATCCTGAAACACAACGTTCTTTTACAGACGGAGGGCTGTTTAATGACTGGGGTGTATAAGTCACTCACATAATCTCTTCTGTCCAGTCGAGACACCTTGTCATTGATTGGGAAAAGAAGAACATGTCCAAGCTCCAGGTCTGGGAGATCACAAGAAATGTATTAAACTACCAATTACATATCTATATATAATTACACAGTGAGCCAGAAACGAATGCGACATTTTGTGTATGTTAAGAGGCAGTAGACAGGGGGGCTTGTGATGCTGTAATATTTCACAGCGCTCACCTTTCATCTCTCCAGCGCGTTCGTACTGCTTCTGTGGCTCGTCTGACCGACAGTCCAGAGCGGTGAATAACCCACCTCTCCCCCAGTGCCCTGAATCATCTACACACACACACACACACACACACACACACAAGCTATGTTGATCTGCCTGGGGTCAGGAGCTACTCGTGCGAAAGACGGCGGCGGCGCAGTGTTCCATACCAACGCAGTGAACGAGGACGGCGTCCTCAGCAGCCTGGGGGTCTGTGACATCCCCCAGAACATACCGAATGGCCCGGTGCTCAGAATCCATGAAACTAGCTTCCACTCCATCGTCCTCCTCCTCCTCCTCATCAGTGTCGGCAAACGGCAGACACAGCGATTTGTACCCGTTATTTCTCCACCATTCCATCCTGCGAAGCACAAACCCACAAAGGCACAGAACCTGATCACATCACTCTGATCACGCTTGCATGGCACCCACCTATGACTGAACCTGCCTCAAACCTCCATCCACACCTCTAAATTCCCCCTACTTGTTGGGTGTAGTCTCTACTGCTTCTCAATTTTTGCTGCTTGATTTATACAGCCCATGGTTACCGAATGCCACATATCTCAGAGCCTTGAAATGACATACAATAGTATGGTCAGCTATTGAATTTAACGCAACTGCTAAAAATATCATTATACCTGGAAAGAGCAGTTAAAGTGCATGACTTTTTTTTTTTTTTTTTAAACGGCTGTGCAATGAGGTTCTCACTTTTTCTGGTGTTTCTTCTCATCCAATTTCTTCTTCCTGTCTGCCTGCACCTTGGCCCTTTTGGCTGCAGCTTCCTGCCTCCTCTGGCCCTGCAGCTCCCGCTCGGCTTCACTCAGGATCCGTTTCTTCCTCGGGGGTCCCTTTAGGGGTCCGGCCAGGGACACCTGCATTAGGCAACAGAATCCCTCAACAACCGGACAAAATGAAATATATATACAGCAAATAGCAATGTCATTTTACAGCTTCACGAATAGTAAGGATAGAGTAATTCATGCAGTAATAAAAAGTCCTTACTGTGGTCCACCCCCCACCCCCCTCCCCATTTTCAAAGGGATTGATAATTAATCATCAGTGTGGGGAGTAATAAGTTACATGTAATGGCATTATGTAATTGTAATATGGAAAAGGTGCCATCGAAAGGCATCGCTAAAAGGTTAAATTCAGCGTCAAACCCTTTTGAAGTAAAGGGACGTAGTAAAAAAAAACAAAAAAAAAAAAACACTCCAAATAAATATAAGATTATTTCCATATTCTGTGGGTTTCTGTGCACACCGTGGTAAAAAAAACAAACAAACAAAGAACTGAAACGACATTGAAACCAAGATGGTGGAGAGGTTGATTATAGCAGCAAACTTTAAATTAATTCTAACAATTTAACTCAACCAATGAAGGTGGTCCACTGGAGAAAAATGTCAGATGCTACAGGCCAGGCTTGTTTTTAAAATGAACGGGTGCTGATTAAGAGAAGTAATAAAAAAGTAATCAAATGTAATTAGTTACATTATTGTCATAAAGTAATTAAAATAGTAATTTTTAAAAAGAGTAACTTGTAATTGTAAAATTAATCTTCGCAAAAGTGATTATCATTGTCTGAAGGTCCAATCTGCAAACAGCAATGCCTGACAGAAATAATAATAATAAAAATACATGCATGAAATAGTCTTACTCCAGCTTTATGGCGCAGCGCTCGTCCCTGTTCCCCAGACTCCTCAGTCAGTGCCAACTGTTCCTCCATCAGAAGATCATAAGCCTTCTGATCCTCTGCGCTGGGCTGGGCTGAGTAGTCCTTGCCCTCGAAGTAGTACATGTCCCCTGAAAGACGTCCCTAATACTGAGACCATGCTGGGTATCCGCGGTCCCCTATTTCCATTAAAATTCCCCAGTACTATATATACAATTATGTATGAAACCCATTTCAGTATTATTACTTACTCTGGTCATCAGCAGTGGACTCCTCCTTTTCCTCCTGCTCTGGGGGCAGGGTAGGATCAGCATCTATCACCCACTGGCCATGGTGCGACTTGCCCAGGATCTTCTCCACGTCCACATCCTTCACTGAACTCTCCTCAGAGGACAGCAGCTTGTCCACTCCAAACTTTAGGATCTCACTCAGCTACGCAAAAAAAAAGAAAAGAGAAATGGATTAATAAAGAGTAAATGTGACTTTAATGAAGGGACGGAGCTACTGATCACCTTAAGGCCAGCGGCAGCAGACTTGACCTGGTCCAGCAGGGAGAAACGTCCCTCCTGGATGACCACGTCGGTCAGCTGCAGTTTAGACATGGCCCTCCTATAAACAATCTCCTCCACCGTGTCTCTGCCCAAAAGCCTGATGACTTTCACCTTCCTGAGGCAGCAAACACACAGAAACAGCAACGTCATCTTGGCTGTCCAGAAATTTGCATGTAAATTATTTACAGAAATTGAGATAAAGAGCCAAATTTGAATTTGTATAGAATTTTTTATTTCTAATATGATGTCATTTGTTTCATAAACAGTGTACCTGGTCTGGCCAATCCTGTGGGCACGAGCCATGGCCTGGAGGTCATTTTGAGGGTTAAAGTCACTGTCCATAAAGATCACAGTATCAGCAGACGTCAGATTCATGCCGACTCCCCCTGAAAGACAGACGTACAGGGTTCACTGAGCAATGACCAGTAATTACATTGACCAACATACTGCAGCATATTGCACCCCTAGGTGTCAGTCGGAAAATTTGCAGTGCTGTGAGCAGACCTGTTTTGGTGGTGAGCAGAAAGATGAAGCGGTTGTTGGTGCGGAAGTTTTTTATCGCCAGGTTCCGCTCCTCCCCACGTACAGAACCGTCTATGCGCTCGTAACTGTAACCTTCCGATTGACAGGCCAACATACAACGAGGTTAGCAGACAAACACGCACGTTGCTGTGAACATTTAATGTTGGTATTAGTGCAACTGCAGTACAGTTACCCACGATCTGGATAACAAAATGTTTATTATAAAATCTCTGTATTTTGCAAAAATGACTGTAAAACGTGTGTGTGTGTATATATATATATATAGACTCTCCAAAAATCTTAATTTAAATTAGATTAGAGCTGTAAATCATGGCCCAAACCAGCTCGGGTTGAGCACACATGGTAAATGAGCAGTCAGCAAACATCCGGTCTATAGTACCGGTGTTTTCAGTATGATTCGCTGCTTGTCAATTTGGTAAACATTGTTTGCATGTTGTAAATTTCTTTTACTAAATGTTCATTAAAATATTCATTTGATGTGCTATTCTCAGCCACAATTGTCAGATGATGCATTTTAATCATCAGAGAGAGATGCGGAAATGGATGCTGAGGAGGTGAACTGAAAGCTATTTTCTGACGTTTATGTTTTGAACACACTAATTTCCTTTCCTTCTCAGTCTCTTGGCGGCCTGTTGGGCTTGGGCTGGGCCTAACCCTTTAAGCACGATTACAGCTCTACATTAGATACCTGCCATCACCAACGTATGGATACCATTGTTGATTTATTGTCTCACCATCAGGTGTATCAGCTGTTGGACAAACTATGGGAGGAAGATGAGATGGAGGCAGTGTGGCGTTCTGAGAAAACTGGGTCCTGTCTTCATGTGGTGGGAAGGGTTTGAAAACTGTAACAGTTCAAATTGACTCGCCACACTCCCCAGCAGAGCAAAAATCCTGAAATACGAGTTCCAGTTTCACAGTCGGGGCCTGCTGTACACTTGCAGTTTTCTCCGTCTACAAACAGACCTTCAACTAACTGAGAAATAAAATCATGCACAGCAGTTGAGCTGTGAAGAAGCTGTGAGGTTTGTTGTACACCATCCTCATCATTTGTGGTACATCAAGAATAGCTTCTACCCAGAGTCAGAACTCTGAATCCTCCTTTAATCATCCCACTCAATAGTCTCTTGTCCCAATGTCTCTTGTACCTATCCATTGTGTAATAGGGTTTTTTATGTTGTTTATTGTGTGACTTTTTTAACTTCTGTGACCAGTTATTACCAAATGGGCTTGCAGCGTATCAAAAGTATAAGCAAACAAGCAACTATCCAGGAACCTGGGTTCCAGGCATTTACCTGCATGATCAGACTAATTATACTGATATGAAGGGTTTTTGAAATTTTTAAGGTGTAATAAACCAAAAAAGTTGAACTGGAAACAGGCCAGTCTGGAATAGACCACTCGGCATGAAATAGTCTTTACCTCTGTATTCCACGTAGTCCTGTAGGATGTCCAGTGTTCTGGACATCTGTGAGAACAGCAAAACTCTGTGACCCCTTCATATGTAGATATGTACACAGACAGACACACAAATTTGAATTTGCCGATGTTACACTAGTAAAATGTATTGCAAAAGTCCACATGAAATGCTGCTGTATTGTCATCATCTGAATTGATCAACTGGACACTGAAATAGTTCATATCTGATCCAGCTGTTCCTGAGCAACATCAGTCAAAAGCAGCTGCTCACGTCACCTTAGGACCACAAAAAAATGTAACAAGGAGGAACGATGTTCAATGAGATGACTGAGACTACCAGGATTCCATTCAGCCAGGGCATCATAACCACGAAGCTCCTCCTTAACTGACCGTTCATGCAGACATGCTAAAATGCAGTCCAAAAGGCAGAGTTTTCCACTGGCTTCAATCAGGTGGTCCCCAATCTCAAATGGTTCTGGTTCCACGTCTTCAGTAAAGAAATGTATCATTTTAAAATAAATTAACAGTCAATGTAATGGAGAGAATTCTAACTTTCATAAGTAGCATGAAATGTCTTGTGCTAACCATCAAAAAGGTAAGGGTGGACCACGGCCTTCCTCAGCTGCATTAAGACGTTCATCAGTTGGATTTCCTTCGTCTGGTCTTCCCCAAAGGCCCCTGAAATCAGAAGAGAGAGCCTGAATGGACAGCGATGCAGCATCCCTACACTGACGGCCGTGAGAGGAACACCAACCGCGGTCCTTCATCAGGATGGCTTTGTAGAGTCTCTTCTGCAACCCCGACATGCCATGATACACGATCAGCTCCATCTTTTCGGGCAGGTCTGTCGCCACCTTGGCTTTTTCCCTGCGGAGCAGGAACGGCTGCAGGACGCGGTGCAGCTCAGACGCTGACGTGACAAACAGTTTATTCTAAAGTTAGAATGGGTATGGACAGTAGCACTTTGGACCTTACAAAAACTGTGACTTCACTGCCACTTTCATAATTTAGATCATCTTTACCGACAGCTGGCTCGGTCTGCACGTGAGCAAATGCAGTGGCAAACTCCTCAGCGTCACTTCTGGGGAACAGACTGGGCTGCACGAAGCTCAGCAAGGCGTACACCTCCTGCAGGTTGTTCTGGATGGGCGTCCCCGTCATCAGCAACCTAAAGCCCACGTTGTACTGAAGAAAAAAAGGTAACCTCTGTAAATTATTTAAACATCAAAACAACACTTTATTGTCACACATAAAGCAACACACAGCAGAGGAAAAAGACCCCACCCACCCCATATGCTGTCTGATCTATGGTTAAGATCACAAGTCAACTTCTCTAATTGTAGGACAGATAATGGACCCAAACACATATCCTTAGTTGGCGAATTTGCAGTTTACCATACTAACAAAATACATTTTCTAGCCAGAAAAACACTAAATACCAAGCAGGGACCTAGTGTCACCCTCAAAAATGCCTTCATCCAAACCATTTAACAAATACAACCTAGGAGACGATGAAAATGGTTTACCAGACACACGTTGTTTAACAACATGATGGGTTTTCCAGACTGCTTGGATTTTAACACGTCAAGAAAATCCATTTTAATACCACCCAAATCGCGTTGAAAGATGCTGAGGACGAGCACCTCACAGAGAGTCCGATGGAGACCACAGTTCTGGTTCTTCAGGTTGTGTGCTTCATCCACCACCAAAATCTTCCAACTCCATCTGCACGAATAAAAGCAACTAACATACTGAACAAGACACTTGTCAATTTACAACTACAACCAAGGACCCTAGATTTTGGAAACTGGTGGCACTGCTCTACTCACAGTGATACTGTAAAGAACCAGTGAGTTCATTTTATTTTTTTTCTGGAAAATCGCCAACACAACTTCCTGTCTGCACCAAACATTGTGGTTGGTGAATGGCCCTCAACTTCTATAGGCCGCTCTTCCCCCTTGTCCCACCTCTCTCCTCCTCATTAGCATTTAAAGCTACAGACACCTAAACAGCAAATCTCATTGTGGGACTGGATCAAAGAGGCTGTAATTCTGCACCAAGGCTGAATTTCGGGAAAAGGGACTTCAGATACAGTATTAGGGGACCAATAACACCAATATAAAACCAAAAAAAAATGTAAATAAATAATGCCATGGGACCTTTACTTATTTCAAGTATTAGTATAATAAGTACAGAGCAGTTCGCCACCCGAACACATCCAGTGACCACTGAAGAAGGGCTAGAAGACCCCAAAAGTTTTAAATTCTCAAAGCAGTGGCCGGTTAATTTTATTTAATTTTTAAAAAGTGCAATACTTACCTTTTTAAAAATGCAGCGTCAATCTTAGACATCTGTTAAACAAAACCAGTGAAGACGTGACCATACATTTCAACACCACCACACAACGTAAAAAGCCACTGCTACTACAAATTCATACGTTTAATCACATTCATACAAATATGATTAAATAATCAAAGCTGACGGATTTCAATAACATAATATTTTGTGCTAGAACATATTTTATTTATTTTCTTTATGCTGAGATTGAGAAGTTTTATTATGTGGTACAATCAACCAACAAAGGTAAGTAATTCGTTGTTTTACAGTTTATCACATTTGATTGATTTACAAATTGCTATGTAGACGTATTAGATGACATCGCAAGGGTTCACCTCAAACGTTGTCAGTAAGACATCGAAAGGGCCACCATTCAAAAGACCTTCCTGCAGCTCCGCCCGCCTTTCCTTCGTCCCAATGTAGCACGTCACTGACAGGCCTGGAGAGAATCTGAAAGGACGTGTGAGTTTTAAAACAAGAAAGACTTTTTATGCTACAGGTACAGGCATTTACATCTTTACAGCATGTAAAATGCAGAAAAAAGAGAAGAAAGCACGAAGGATTCCGAATCCTGCTCCTGGAGACCGCAGGTAGTCTTCTGTCCAACCAATACATAATGATGATGTGGCTTGTTAACAAGATGCATGTAGCAGGTTGGAGAGAAGCCCCGTCACAGTTTCTGACAGTTCAGTCCCCTGCAAAGTCTGAATGACTAGAGCTGGGCTGAGAGCAGGACACAGGGTTCCCCTTTTTAAGCAAGACTTGAAATTCCCTGACTTGTCCATGACCTCCTGTATAAAGAAATGTCCAATATAAGGTTTGGGTGCTGAGCGGGAAAAGGGCCTTTAAAGGGGTTATAGAATTTAGAACTATATTTCGTCATTGTTGTTGAATATCAGCAGCTTGGCGCGAATGGAACGGACCGAAACCTCGAGATCCTCTATATGCATCTTTTATTTTATCACTTTGGGTGAGGCGGTCCATAAATTCTTAATTTTCAAGCCAAATTGAAATGTACACTTGCCTGGCAGGTTTTGAAGATTTTGCGTTCTAGAACGTTGCTCATTTTTAGAGCGGGAGACGTTTTGAGCAAAACAAAAAAAGTAAAAACTTAAATACACATCAGTTTTGGATGTGTATTGCACTATATGCTATTAACAAAATTCCCTGATAACTCCCTAAATTGGCACTAAAATGATCAAATTGCCTGACTTTCCCTGTGTGGAAATTCCCCGACCCGTGAGAACCCTGGGGACAAAGTCAACGTAGGTCCCACCATGAAGCATGAAAACTCGCGGACAGGGGTCTTCTGAGATTCATACTGCGTCCCTCACCGTACCAGTTCCTCTCTCCAGGTCTCCAGCACAGAAAGCGGACACACCACCAGGAAAGGCCCACTTTCGCCCTGAGCGCCCACCACATAAAGCAGCAAACAGATGGCCTGCGGAATGAGACGCCGCTCGTCAAACGCAGGCGGAAGAAGCACACATCCATTTAGAGATTTAGAGAACTACATCCGACCTGGCACGTCTTTCCCAGGCCCATCTCATCCGCTAGAATGCAGCCCTCCTGATGTTTCAGGCACTGGGTCAGCCACCACGCCCCGTCCAGCTGGTAGGACTTCAGCTGGATCTTGGCTGTCCACAAAAACACGACCTGTCATTAGACCCGGGACAGTGGGCTCGAATAACATGGAAAAAAAATATTACAATAAGAATAATAAATGTGTAGGCAGTAGATACTCTACTAGTGTGAATTTGGCCGATTTAATTGATTGTTTAATCAGTGCGTGTTTTCAGCAATACTGAAATAATTGGAAAGGGGTCTCTAGCGTTCCACTATAAGTCAAGACTAATTTCCCGTCTCTGACAGCCATTTCCAGCCACAACATGAACCGCGTCTGAATGTTGATGTGGTTTGTGAACCTCGTGGTATAAAGTAAAGTTTTTTTTTTTTACGTGATTTCTCTTTAGCTCCGACCCGCGTCTCAAAGGGATGCGGCCGGAACTAAAACGTCGTCAGGATTTTCGACTGACCAAAGTTCGCCCTGAGGGGAGCCGCGTTAGCCTGTTAGCATTACCGCTCAAACCCCATCTGTGCAAATCGCGCTCAGACAGGGCCGTCTTCTCCTTCTCCGGAATTCGTCTAGTTCGCTGCACAAACCGCGCCATGGATCCGGCGTTCGGATTCAACGCGGTTTATTCATTCATTTTTCTTGAAACCACTTCCGAAACGCCGGGGCGAAACGGCCCGCCACTAAGATTTAACGCGGCGGCGACGACTTCCGCAAGCGGGCGGGGCCACGGGTTACGTCAGCACATGGGACACGCCCACTCGCCACTGCGACTTTATTTTAGCTATATATAAGATTTAACAATTCATCTAAAGATATTAAAAGTTAAAATGCTGAAAGTATAAAACTAACACCAAGAACACACAGACACTGAGTAATAAAAAATTGAACAGTTCTGTGTCCTATTGCACTATTAGCAGTTTTGACAGATCCTGGCTGCAGGTTTACTCTAAATTCTACTTTTTACTTTTTTTGCCATTTATTGATACACATGTTCTGTATAAAAATAACATCAGGCAAACCCAGCTGACAACTTAGGTACTCATATTTAATCTTGAATAAAATTCCACAAAACTAAACTTTTGGGCCAAACTTGATACACGTGATACACAGCAGCACAGCACACAGTGCACACAGTGAAATTTGTCCTCTGCATTTAACCCATCACCCTGAGTGAGCAGTGGGCAGCCATGACAGGCGCCCGTGGAGCAGCGTGTGGGGACGGTGCTTTGCTCAGTGGCACCTCAGTGGTACCTTGGCAGATCGGGATTCGAACCAGCAACCTTCTGATTACGGGGCCGCTTCCTAAACCACTAGGCCGCCACTGCCCCATCAAGTACGGAAGTTAATCTAAATTCCTATTTAACAAGCTGTGACTAAATTTCCTCACATTTGAAACGTTGTGCAATTTATATTCAAAGAATCATGCAACTCTGCTAAATTGCAGTGGCTGGTTTTGGTTGTGTCACCATGGAAACTGTGCTGAAACACCACAGTGTATACAACTGAAGTGACCTTTTACTTTCCACAGGCCTAAACCAAAAAAAGGAAGCCACAGTTGAGGGGAGATCTGGCTGCTTTCACCGTGTGACATCTGTCAGCGAAACATGCATCCTGCTCTAGGCACAATCTCACACACACACACACACACACACACACACACTTGCACAAGCCCCTCCCACCTCCTGTCACATTACGCTTTGAACATGGATGAACTAGGTGGGTCAAATTTTCTTCCTCTGCTGCAGTTTAGATTTTTTTAAATGATCATATTGCTGATGCCATGGGGGAAATGTAGATGTAGGTTCCAGACTACCTTCGTTTTTAAATCTTGATAAAATTGCCTCTTACATTTACGGCATTTAACAGACACAAACGGGGTCAGTCCCTGTGGAGACACTCAAGGTTAATTGTCTTGCTCAGGGACACAATGTTAGCAAGTGGGGTTTGAACCTGCGACTTTGTGGTCTTCTGGTTCATAGGCAGGTGTGTTACACGCTACCCACTTTAAAAAGGAGAACCTCATGCATGCGCTCTTTTCGGGTTATTTCAGCATTTTGTCCTAAATTATCCTCAATCATTTGGATCTGAAGTCCGCTTGGTGCACAGTTTTTGATGCTTTCACTTCCGTTCAGAGGCACAGAGCTGTCACATCCTGAGGAAGCCGCACCCCACACTATTGCTTAACGTCACTTTACAAAACCAGTGGTGCGTGTGTGACTTTTCCTGGTCCACAGCATGTTCTCTTGCATCTCACATCTCTTCCCCTATCTTCCTGACCTGTCCACCCCCCTGCTGTGTTTCTCTATGGTCGGGTGGATGGCCAAGTTTCGGTAGTACTTGTACTTTTGACATGGTTGGTTGCAACAGCAAAAAGATAAATCAATCAATCAATCAATCAATCAATCAATCAATCAATCAATCAATCAACCATTGGGGGTTTCCTGCAGAAACCTTTCATGAGACGACTTTCGTGTTGTGGGTGTGGTTCGACGTTTCAAAATGCAGATGTAGCGCTCACCACATGCCCCCATCTGGCCATTTCAGACATGCTTCTGGAGGAGTTGTCTCGGGTGGAGACTTCCTCAGATGCCGATGCTGGTGGAGCATGTGCTGCACAAAACCGTACGGGCGTGACAGAGACGAAGGATGTGACCAAAAGTGGACCTGGACATCAGGTAGAGAAGCAGGAACATGGTGGTGCAGTCTGGAATTTGATCGTAAAAAAGTTCCGCATCATTCGCATCTGCACAGGTCCAGCACTCGGGTGTCTCTACGAGCAGAGGACCGGATCTGTACAGGTGAGACCAGTGGTTTAGGTTGAGAAGAAAGGAGACCCGAGAGGAACATTCTTTTCTCTCTCCCTGCGCTCTAAGTAAGCTTCCGTCTCGTGGCACGGCCTGCCCGGCGGCTCGCACCGCACCTGCTCAAGAGCTGGACGCCATCATGAACGAGCTCCTGGGTCTGGGCACGGAGGTGAGTCCCGGCAGGTGGAGCCATTAGACAGCAGAGGGCAGCACCTTCACCTGCTTCAGTCTGGAGAACTCTGCATGAAGTTCTAAGGAATGCTTTATGTGTTAATGCTTTAACTTTATTTTTCTGTACTTTTTTTTAACGATTGTCATTGTCGGTAATGAAAAATGTTCCAGACTCCAGAACCACCACCTCTTGTCCAAAAGTCGGGAGCTGCGAGGCCGAGCGTGGAAGAGAAGAAGGCCGGTGCGGGTGAACCCGTGAAGCCGAGGAGCACCGATGCCATCGATGACCTGCTGGGCGGCCTGAATGCCGACATGGAGAAAATGGGCATCCGCACCACTGCCAAGGGCCACTGTGCTGGCTGTGGCAAATGCATTGTGGGAAAGGTAATGGCCGCCGACGCCACGCCCAGGAGAGATCTGTACATCACGTTGAACCCCCCCTGTCCGGATCTGCAGATTCTCACTGCCCTGGGCCAGGTGTGGCACCCGGAGCACTTCGTGTGCGTCACCTGTCACAAGGAGCTGGGCTCTGGCGGCTTCTTTGAGAGGAATGGCAATGCCTACTGCGAGAAGGACTACCAGGAGCGCTTCTCCCCGCGATGTGCCTACTGCAAGGGTCCCATCCTGAACGTAAACCAGAAACATGAAGATATTTTTCTGTGATTTCATCCATAATGCATTTCAGCTGATCTGTTGTCACAAGAATACAGACACAATTCACACTTCTCCCCAGAACATCCTGAACGCGATGGACCGTACCTGGCACCCGGAGCACTTCTTCTGCACGCACTGTGGAGACCTGTTCGGAACGGAGGGTGAGAGCGACCCTGCAGAACAACAGCTTCTCACTCATAAATACAGCACCTTTAATAAGAAACTATTCCAGACCCGCACGGTCCCCAGGGCCAGTTCAGTTGAAGCAGCAAACATGTAATTGCTTCAGTAAATAGTGCTGGGCAAACAGTCATGTTTTTTTCTGTTCTGTTTTCAATCTCACAGGGTTCTTGGAGAAGGACGGTAAGCCTTACTGCACCAAAGACTTCTACCTGCTCTTTGCTCCAAAGTGCTCTGGCTGCAGCCGGCCTGTGAAGGAGAACTACCTGACGGCAGCCAACGGAACATGGCACCCCGAGTGCTTTGTCTGCGCAGTAAGACCCAGTTTTTTTGCAGGAAATTTCATATTGGGACCTACACAGAGGAGACATGATGCTTACAGAATAGGAATCAATGGGAAAGGCCTGTACTGCCCATTATGGGATTGCAGTATACACTTAACTACTTTACTTTCTTTAAAGATGATACTCTTGTGATACACACCAGCACAGCACACGGTGCACACAGTGAAATGTGTCCTCTGCATTTAACCCATCACCCTGAGTGAACAGTGGGCAGCCATGACAGGCGCCCGGGGAGCAGCGTGTGGGGACTTTGCTCTTTGCTCAGTGGCACCTCAGTGGATCGGGATTCGAACCGGCAACCTTCTGATTACGGGGTCGCTTCCTTAACCGCCAGGCCACCAGCTGCCCGGTATTGTCTGATAAAGTCTTGGTTTTTGAATGAAGCATTTTTTGTCACCACAGGACTGCCTGCAGCCTTTCACCGAAGGCTCCTTCCATGAGCTGGACGGCCGTCCCCTCTGTTACCTGCACTTCCACTCTCGACAGGGCACCCTGTGTGGCGGCTGCGGCGCGCCCATCTCGGGCCGCTGCATCAGCGCGCTGGGCCGCAAGTTCCACCCGGAGCACTTCCTGTGCGCCTTCTGCCTGCGCCAGCTCAACCAGGGCGTGTTCAAGGAGCATGACGGGAAGCCCTACTGCCCCGCGTGCCACGGCAAACTCTTCATGTGAGCCCGTATTTACGGCGCAATTCCTCCCGTATCAACGCCTGTCGAGGGCCTCGTTCACAGCCTGACACCGAAACTGCCGGTTTCACACACAGCTCGGTATCACGCGTGGCAACAGATGCTGATGCAGACACTGATTTTATGCGGGGAGAGACCAGAGACGAGATAAAGGCCAGACCAGACTTTACATAATGACGCATACAGGCGCAGATCATTCTAAAGGGACAGTACGTCAGATCACATGACACCTGGGATTCTGTGTGAGTGTTAAGCTCCGCAAATGAGTAAGACCATCGGCACCGTCGTGCTGTTTTTGCTGTCCGTCTTGTACAATCCTGCAACTGGTTGACTTTTTAAGAATTAAAAAGAACTGAACTCGGTGTAGTCTGTGTAGTTTCAGTGTAGGTCTCGCCCCGTTCCATCAGAGCGTCACCGAATCACGTTAATAAAGGTCGACGTGCGTGCTGCTGGACCAGAGGCTTTATTCCATTCTGCTGTGATCATGAGAAAGTAGTGCTGACCCCCCTCAAAACGTTCCCAGTTCTCTTCTGGACCGTGCAATTCTGTTTATTTTCGGAAAAACGGTAGATGTTCTGCAGATGTTCGTTGTTTGTCGTGTAACCGAATTACCCCAGTTTCCTAACGATGGCGAACCTCACGAAACGACGTTAAAAACCCGTCTTTTTTCCCAACACACACATGCACACATCATTAGGAAATGCCTGCAGGTGTTGAAAGCGGCCGAGGTGCTTTCTGCGAAGGTTTCCGTCGAGGTTTGGTACCAGGATGGATTAACCAGGAACGCGCCGGAGCTGCAGGCGTTTCCCCCGCCCTGCCGCCGCACCTTGAATGGCTGTAAACCTGTAAATAATAGATCTATTAACCGTGATCAGGAGCACCTGCAGCTCAACTGCTTCCATGCATTTCACGCCAAAATAAAGAAAAAACTCCAAAAATCTTTGTGAAGCATCCACTACAAAGGATGCAGAAGAAACGTTATATTTATGAGTATGAAATTCCCACCATTTTGATTTAAAAAAAGCACATGCATTTGGAGTACGTAAAAGCTGCTTCATTTTCAAGTTCAAGTTCATGTGAACTTTATTTTTCATTTTAGGTACATGCTGTACAGGCCAAAAGTTTGGACACACCTTCTCATTCGATGTGTTTTCTTTATTTTCATGACCATTTACGTTGGTAGATTCTCACTGAAGGCATCAAAACTATGAATGAACACATGTGGAGTTATGTACTTAACAAAAAAAGGTGAAATAACTGAAAACATGTTTTATATTCTAGTTTCTTTGCTCTGATTCCTGCTTTGCACACTCTTGGCATTCTCTCGATGAGCTTCAAGAGGTCGTCACCTGAAATGCTTCCCCAACAGTCTTGAAGGAGTTCCCAGAGGTGTTTAGCACTTGTTGGTCCAGCTCACCCCAAACCATCTGGATTGGGTTCATGTCCGGTGACTGTGGAGGCCAGGTCTCCACTTTTTGTTAAATCTACCATTGTAAATGGTCATGAAAATAAAGAAAACACATTGAATGAGAAGGTGTGTCCAAACGTTTGGCCTGGACTGTACATGTTAGACCGTAAATATTGAAACGAGACAAAATCTCACCGGAACCTGGAAACATTTAAAGGGGATGTAACATTTTAACAAAGTTATGTACTGACATAATTTGCATGTGCGACATCAACAAACCGAGCAACATAAAGTGCAAACATAGGACACGGGCAGAGCAAGAATTATTTAAGGCAAACAAAACCTGTAGACAACAAAGAAGACAGACAGACTGTGCAGTGAAAATGGAGCGTCAGTATTTGAGAGTGAACCTAAGTAGATAATTTAAAACTCTGTGAGGTGTAAACCAACCCTAAAAGCAGAGGTAGAAGTCTAAAAAAAAGTGTGAAGTTTCAACTCTACCCGGTGTGAATCAGTACCAGCATGCATTACGCGCTCAATTTGACACTAAATTGAGTAGAATTAACTAAAATGTCAAGACTGGCCGTAGAGTGCATTTTTTCTCTAATTTTGATTGGGACCAAATGTTATCTGAAAGGGACTTGAAATCAAATCTTTAAGTGTAAAATTGACACGGTGTCCCCGTGTGCAAAATGGAACAGTGCAATAAAAGATGAAATTCTCTAAACATAAAATGGCCTGTGGAAGGGAGCTATTGCACAGTCTTGCATTGAGGACTTCAGTAAAAGGACTTCACGGAGTAAAAAATGTACAAGGCACATAAATCACGTTGTCGTCGGTGCATTAGATCACTCTGGATTAAAACTCTGGAGAAGTGCAAGGTCGTGCACGTCGAGGAGGCTGTAAAATGATTTAGTAAAAGTCCAGTCCGCTGGGGCAATGGAGAACGAATAAAAGGTGAAGTTGGGGAGAAGAGTGGGCTTTTTGCCGGGATGACGTTTACAACTGTGGACATGGACCCCGGGCCGAGGATAATGGGGTGAGAGGGGCAGCTGGAAACCCGACTCCCTCACCGAGCGGCCTGTGGCCTCTCCGTCGCCGTCCCCGGGCCGCCGTACCAAGACAGATATATTCCCTGTGCGGGTAGCAGCGGGCGAGTGCGCCTCACCTTGGCAGAGCGAGAGGGCACAACCCCAGTAAATTCAAAAATGTCCGGCTGGAGCGGCGGTCACCAACTGTGTCAACATGGCGGCCAGCACGCACTCGTCACCTCGCCACGGGCGGGGCAGACGTGTGTAAAAAAAGTAACCTGGGTAAAAAATGTATATGTATACATTCATGACGGTCCTTTCTTGGAGTCTGGACTGTCTGGACTCTAACAAAATAATCATAGAACTAGATGCATAGATCATCGATTAAGCCTGGTCATACTCTGAAAGAGAAATTCGAGGTCTCAAGTTCTGCTTTTAGGTTACGACCAGGCTCCATCATAAATCCATCTGACCCATGAACTCCCAGTTTGAAATGTTGGGAAGACCATGGGAGAAAACGTTCCGGAGGTGGGAGTCCAACCGCCCATAGTGGGCAATCGGGACCAATCCATAAACCAGAACTCATGGTGCAGAAGGATGAGCTGCTTCTGTGAGATGAAGAGGGGCTGGAAGGCAGGAGGAACACGGTCCGATCCTGAAATCCAGCACCAGAGTTCAGTACATACTGAAGCCTGACCGGCAGACATATTCCAAACACAGAAACGCAATTCTAACCCCTTGCAGACCGCGGTGGCCCAGCGTTCATCTGGGCCCAGGAACAAGGAGCTCGTCAAAGTCAGGATTCATTTACGGATGAAGGAAGACATCTGCGGTGAACCACAGTTTCATCTGCAGAAAGAAACGTGCTGGAGCTGCGGCTCCGACAAGCCCGGCGGGATCTGAAGACGGTGACGCCGCGTAATGTGTTTTTCTACGTGACCTCACACAGGAACAGGGTTCTGTAAAAGGCGGCGTGGCGCGACCGCGGCCGATGCTCGAGGCGAATGGAAACGAGGGGAAATGGATGAGGAAAAGTGACAACTTCAACACCCCCCTAATTACCTCCCTGTGACAAGGTGCGCAGGAATGCGTCGCCGCCGTGTTTGCTTTGGCCCGGCGCAGGTATCGCACCTGATTAATGACTAGCTCCTCTGTGCTGGAGCACTTCCTGTTGCCTTTGGCCGTGGCCTCGGGCCTGCTCGCTCGGAGCCGTGCGTCCTCTCGCCTCCCGTTTCCACGTCGCCAGCGCCGGGGCGGCCGGCTTGTTGTCTTCTCCGAGCCGGCAGTTTGATGAAGAGCGTCAGGACTCGAGGAATTACAGGCCTCAGACAGGCCTGCTTGGCCAGGCTATCAGATGAAAAGGGTCGGCAAAATGATGAATAGAGTTCATTACAGGCGCCTACATGACACGAGCGTTCAGATTTACAGGAAGTATGTTTTCCATTATCTGTTGTTCCATCCTGCACACACGAGGTATCTAATAAAAAAAGGCATCTCCTGTCCCGCCTCCTCACAGATGAAAGCAGCTGCCCATCATCTAGACAGAAAACAGAAAACCGTTTCCACGGGCGGGTTCCAGTTGATGCCTTTCTAGGTGTCCGGAGTGTTTCGGTGGACATTTTACAGCAGAACAGAGGAGAGTCTCCAGCCTCAGTTCCTTTACTCACATGTGTTCTTCCAAAAGATCTTTCGCTGCCTGTATTGTGTGGGTCATTAGGATGTGGATTGTTGTATAAGATGCTCTCATGTGCCTGGGTGCGACAGGAAAGGACTTAATGGTCAGAGGACACTGGCTGTGGTGCAGGCGACAAATCTCAGATTCACCGCATGGAAGAGTCGCGGAACAGAGCAAACACACACACACACACACACACACACACACATACACACTCTTGATATGTTATAGCAGTTGAAACAGCTGAATCTGCTCCTCCAGTCGGTGGAACGTTGTGGAGCTTCTCACTCAGTCATGGAGAGTGGCTCGTGCTCGATGTTTCTCAGTGCATGATATCTAGAACGTCAGAACCTCGGCAGCCTCTTCAATCCACCATGCAGTTATTCCATAATTCCATAATGCTCTCAATAAAGTTAATCAAATCTAATTTCACACATCAGCATTTCACATTAATTCACATTGTGCCTGTAGATATATATTCAGTAGCCAAGTGGGTGACACACCCACCTCTGAACCAGATGACCACAAGGGGACTGCTGTCCAGTGGGACTGTCCCTCTAACTACTGATTGCAAGTCACTCTGGATAATGTAAATGTAAGATCTTTCTTATTTCGTTCATCGTTTACGTAGATCAATGGTTCCCAACACAAGCCAGGACCCCTAAACCCCAATTCCTTCCTGCATGCATACATAGAAAAGAACAAAATGATTAATTACAAACTTTTATGTGCAAAAAATAGCAGCAGTTGTAGGTTTTTATTCTACTTGCTTTACACTGCAGGCATACCGGGCCAACTGTGTGATGCAGTCACACGGTCAGTGATTTTACTGCGGCATTTCCATGCAGCCTTAACCCCGTGAGCTCTTTTTTAAAAGCCCTACGGGCACCGGACTAAGCGGCAAAGAAAATGTGCGGATTCAAAAAAATCATCTCGTCACCATCCATTTCGCATTTCTTTAGCGATAATTAAAATTCATGACCTGTTGACGGTGACCGAGAATTGCAAATCATAAAACATAAATTTAAAATGAATAATAAAATAATCACACGGAGAGGATAGGTACTATAGACCGGAGGTTTTGGGATGGTAGTAGCCTAGTGGGTAACTCGTCTATGAACCAGAAGACCAAGGTTCAAATCCCGCTTACTACCATTTTGTCCCTGAGCAAGACACTTAACCCTGAGTGTCTCCAGTGGGGGACTGTCCCTGTAGCTACTGATTGTAAGTCGCTCTGGATAAGGGCGTCTGGTAAATGCTGTAAATGTAAATGTTTGTGTTTGCTGAGCGAGCCGAGCTGACCTGAGCCCGACCCGGGGCAAGATTTACAACTCGAGTCTTTATAGCATACAGGGTTATACAGAGTTTGGATTATCCTTTTGGGTGTGTCATTTTTCATACATTTAATGATCACAAATAGAATTTTGGTAAACAAAAAATATAATTTTTGGTAACCACTGACATAGAGGATCAGCCATGGAAAATGTTCCCATGGAAAAACACTCAAAGAGGATGAGATCAGACCCTTTTGAGGGTGATAAGTGCATTGGGCTTGTCTCCAGAGTGACTAAATCTGAGTATTTATTGTGTTGATGAGATGCGGCAGGTTTTCAATGCACCTTTTTGCAGAGCCTTACTAATAACAACAGACACGACTTTTACAGTCATTTCACAACACTACAGAACTGTAAAAAGTGATTTATTATTCCATGTAGCATCAACATTTTTGCAGCAAGACCTCAGTTTATCAGATACGAGTGAATATGATCTGTATCAGCATGGACCGTAAGCGGCCATGGCCCATTTTAGATCTGAAGATAGGTGATAAGAAGCGAACCCGCTGCTCCCGCTCCCTGATCATTGGCTGTCTGGCTGCTTGTTTATTGTGTCTGAGCTACTGAAGCCACATCGAAATGAAACCTGATGCTCCGGCGCGAAGCTGCAGCTTCTTCTAAATTAATTACTGAAAAATTAGCTGGGATCAAAGCCCAGGTGGAGTCATCAGAGCCCCCCAGAACAAACTGGCCAGATTGGATATTTACAGTGTTTTAATCCTTCTGGTGTGAAAGGGGTTCAACTTCCAGGACGTCCCTAGTTTATACTGGACTGCCCCTCAGTACGTCTGTTGAAGGCCAACATGAAGGAATCATACCGTGGTGTATTTGGATTATAACACCTCCGAGCAAGTGTAACCATGATGGCAAATCACGACATTTCAAAAGCAAACGGCAGAAAGTTTCTATGTTTTGAACGTGCTGAAATTTGCATGTTAATTGTTGCAATTCATTAGCAATACTTAGTGCACTAAAGTATACAAATTGTGTTTTTTGCTGTGTTTTGTTTACAGGATGGGCGTGTCTGTTGTGCAGGGAGCGCAAGTGAATATATTGGCTTGAAAAGCTCAACATTTTTCACTTTTTACCAAAGCAAATAAATAATTGTGATTCATTTTAACTCATGAATTACAAATTTGAATTGATTGACAGCCATGTGTTCAAATTATAATTAATTCACAGCACAAGCTTAATATGTATTGCTTAATGCAGTAAAATCAGGCATCCTTTAAAGAGTTATTGTGAGCAAGAGGAGGGGCCCCAGTGATCAGTGACTTTTTAACACTGCTGAGTTGAACTGTCCTCATCCTCCTGCAAGTTTCAATCTAACCTTTGACCCTGTGTGAACCTGCACACGACTTGAACCTGAACCTGTTGATTGTATGTGCAGAATGTAGCACACAAATCCACAGGGAGATTTAAGTCAATTCTGGAACGGCAAAAGCATGGTGATTGACAAACGTGACCTCCGACCTTTGCCAGTAAACAAATGTGAAATGAACGAACGGTTGTGTCTTATTTTTGTTTCTCGGGCGTACAGTAGATTACAGTTCAGAGCTTGTGACAGATGTTCAGGATCAACACAGGGATCAGAAAATTGCCTCTGCGCCGTTCCAGGAACTTGCTCTTTTTTTCAAGCTGTGTGTGTGTGTGTGTGTGTATGTTCTTCATAAAGCTCTGCTTCATGCTCTCTCCTGTGTTCGATGGGGGGGTGGGCCGAAGGCAGGCGGTGCTGACATACCTCGGCCCGTCTGCTCAAAGTCAAGTGACATAGAACAAGTCAACTGTGAGCTGGAACAGGCCTGCGTCAAACGCTCCACACACGCCTTCAGAATGGAGACAAATGAGCCGTATTTCAAATATATTTATAGATTTTTTTCATTCAGAAACAGCACAAGTGCTTTTAAAGGTGCTTTTTTCATCGCCAGCGTCCAAACAGAAGAATACCAGTTATGCCTGACTTCGGAGTCAGATGTTCTTCTGAACGACCTTCTGCACCTTCCCAACCTCTTCCAGCTCCATGCACAAATGTGGATTGGATTTTACATCAATAACAGGGTTTTTTTTTCTGTTTATGACATTTCTTCCCAGTAGAATTGTGCTTTTCTCATTATTCACCAGGCCAACACCACTGTCAGAACTAGAACGTAGCAGTTGGTTCCAGTTCCTGTTTTTGGAAAGTCTGTAGATCCCGCTGGAGGCAGCGCCAAACATCCAGCATTTCCAGATAAAACAACCTGTGGCCACGTGCGTAGACACACACAGGCCGATGATATACATCAGCTCATCTCCATCTCTGCAGATTTACGGCCCGGGATGAGGGAGTGCGGCTGCTCGCTGGAATACGCAGCAGAGGGAATGTGGTTGAAAGGCGAATGGAGCGATAAGGGGACAGATCATAAACCATGCACGGCCACCGCTCCTCCGAGGGCCAATCAAACCGCGGGCCCTTCGGCGTCTCCCACGGCCTCCCGGCTCCGCCCCAGCATGAATCACCCGGGGGATCGGCGGGCCGTTTTCCGCACACTGGCCCCATTCTGCACCGTCAGGCCCGGCGTCTGACTTTACAAGTTTGCCCTCTTGCTCCTATCACGCTATTGGCCGTGAGAGCCCCGAATCGAGCTCCGCTCTGTTGCAGATGAAAGGGCAAGCAGCGTCCGACACACACACACACACACACACACGCTGACAATGAAGAAATGCTGTCATGGCCCCAGTGGAAAAGTGGACCAGAAACGCGCCTCAGAGGAAAAGTGGAATGAAGACTGAAACGAGCACAATAAACAGAGCAGCCGGAGAAATAAACGTTCCAAATTCACTTGGTGTACATAAAAGGTACCACAGTCGTTCAAACGTTCTGAACCTGATGTAGTGTTACGATGGCGGTTTAAATGAACTGCATATGATACTGCAGTGCCTTCACAGCATTTTTAACGTAGCACAACTGTAACGGGTCAATTATTTTAAAACCAACTCACTTGGTTAATTTGTAAAATGTCCAAAGAGATGAAGCTTCTCTGGCATTTGGACATTTAAAATAAACAGAAAACTCATTGTAATGGAAATGTGCAACATGCAGGCCCCACTACAGAATCAAAATGTCTGCATAAATGGACTGTTGACTGAAAAGGATGCTGCTGGACATTATTATATCCACACTGTCCTTTGTTCACCACACAATAGGTGGCATAATCCAGAGGGAGAGGGGCCGCGGCTTTCATTTTCTGATTCTTGGCCAGTTCTAATAGGTACACATTTACTTAACAGCGGGAGTCGGCGTGCTCATTTCACCGTCTTATCCGCAGTGGGAAGAGGCAAAAACCAGGGCCTGTTAGGATTTTATACGCCGTGATTCCGTTTCAGGCTTCTGAGCACTCCATTATGGTCCAGGTCTTTGATGTGATTGTCCAGAACGTTGGAGGCGCCCAGCAGAACACAAACAGCCCAAAGGCACCTGCTGTCAGGGACGAGTCTGGACACCAAACCCTCTTCTCCCTCCACTCATCAAGATACATGAACACACACATGACAGTTTATATATTCAGAGTGGTTTTTCATTGATCCTTCACATCAGTTTGTCTGTGTAAAATGCTCTTTAATAAGCTCCATTCTTTAATAATCTACATTGGAAATAAAAATGACATGTATTTTTCATGTCTGCGGTTTTTGCATAATGACAATTTCATACACATTACATATATATTATTTTCATCTAATTATTATTATTAGTATTTTATTTGACTTGTGCTTTTTGTGCTTTTTTCCCCCTCGTTCTCATAAATGCTGAAAATGTTCACCTATGAATTTCCTGTGTCAATTTTGAAAAAGTTGTTAAAATAGATACTTTGGGACATTTTGTCCTTCACGTTGATGTGTTGTAAGCAGCAAAACGGGAACATGTAAGGATGTGCGTCATGGTTGGGTACCTGTTTGTAACTATGCGCCATGAGAAAAGGCCAAGATGGTGGAGGCAGGGTGATATGCCCTGACACAGCATAAGAATGGTCAACCTGACTTGGCCTCTAAATTCTCCAGATCCCAAACTAGTCAAACAATCCATGAAAGCACCACCTCACAACTTACAGGACTTAGAGGATCTGAAACTGACTGCCTGGTGGCAGGCACCACAGCAGATACCTCCATGGCTCTACAGGCATAATGTTATGGCTGGTCAGTCCTTGGGAGCAGTTCCCTCACCGAGCAGTGACTCAGCCAGGAGACTTCTGACGATCTCGTGTCCATTCACCAGCCGTGTGATGACACCCAATCCCAGTGTTTGTTGGCTCAGCTCTTAACCGCTCCAGACAGGCCATTCATCCACCCCAAATAAAAGAGCTCTGTCTGGGCCTTATCTCTGCCTTATCTGGAGCGCCTGGACCCATTGGTCAACTCCAGACATAAGGATCCTTCGAGCTGATCTGACTCTCAAATCATCTCCGACCCGCTCCGCAACAGACGCACTTTATTCTGCTATCTCTGGATGTCCGGAATACACGAGTACCCCGACTCCGGATTTATACTAGTAACAGAAAAAGTAGAAGACAACAGCGAGGCTGAGGGAGGCAGGGGACATCAGGAGGTGTTGAGACAGAACAGAACCAGAACCCCTAACCTTCTGTTTCGTGACACAAGCATGGACATGTACTACCATTGTGTCCCTGGACATGACACTTAACCCTGAGTGTCTCCAGGGGGACTGTCCTTGTCACTACTGATTGTAAGGCGCTCTGGACACTGGAGGCTGGGAAATTAAAATGTGCCCTGTGTGGCCACTAGGGGTCCCTGTGAACCTGCACTGTCATCAGTGTCACCAGCATGTTCATAATGCCAATAATCAAAAATGTACATATAGAACATACCTTCTGATTATGCCTTCTGGATCATGTGACGGATAAAATAATGAATGACAAAATGTGTGTATCCTCAGATTATGCTTTATTACCATATATACCATGTTAAAATAAAAAATGAATGTTCATAATCAGTTCATATTTATATGCCGCCACCCTGCCTCTGCAATGATTGTTGTTCACCATCTGGTGTGTATTATCATCCATCTTAATCAATACAAAATACAATACAATACAATCAACAATGCAAATGAATAATTAATTTACACCCATCCTTCATAATCACAATCAGAATCAGCTTTATTGCCAGGTATGTTTACACATACGAGGAATTGTTTTAGTGACAGAACAGTGCAACAAAAAGACAGTGACAAGACAAGACAGGGGTAGTAAAAGCACTTATCTACAGATATTCAAAATATACAAAATAGTGTGCAAAATAGCAAACTATATATATAGTTTATATAGCTTGAAATACCAATAATATTATTTTCCAATATTTTCATAAAAGTGCTAAGAATAAAATACCATTAAATGTCACCTCCCCCACCCCCCTCATAAAAAAACATAATTTCCACTGCTGCAGTAACATTTAAAAAGACACAAGAAGGTCATTGTTCGAAATGTATTCCATCAGGGACCCTGGTGACGATGGAACAAGATGGGGCACAAAGGGACACTTCCCCTCTGCCCGTCCACTGTCACTTCCAGCCTTGTGCTGGACAGGGGGTCACCGCGGCCCGGTGAAAGTGACATCCCCCTTTCACCTTCGCCCATTCATCACACTCACCGCCCCCTGCCATTTATTTAGATTCAGGCAGGACGACTTGAACAAGTGACAGCGTGACAGTGATGAATGGGGACGAAGGAGCCAGATGACGCAGCATCAGACACATTAAAGGGCGAATTAAAACCGATTTAAACAGTCGACTACATACCAGGCACTTTAAATAAACTTCAAAAAAGTCTTTTTTTTGTCTGGGGACATTTTGGAGATTTTTTTTTTCAAGATGTTTTGAAATGTTCTTGTTTGATTTATGATTTGTCTGAAGTTTCATTAGCAGTGGGTCTTATCTGCACGTCCCAAAATACTGAACACGCTCATCATGCAAAGAAATGTCCGAAGATTTTCAGATTACATTCAACAAGCTCAGAGCAGTAAATATATTTTGGAAAGGAGCCCGAAACTCGCAGCGGGCGACTGCCAGCATTTCTGAACCACTTGCGGTGGAAACTCATCCAACGGGCGGTTTATAATAAGCGGACTTGGCAACACCGCCGCCTGCAAAACTATTTATTGTTTTTCAGAGAGTTTGAAAAAAAAAAAACGAAGATAAAAGGCATTTTTCCTGCTAAAATCAACGCAAGCGGCGCATTTTTATTCTTATTATTATTATTATTATTTCTATTTCAAAAGAGTCCTAATTGTGGAAGTGGGACCTGTGCTCCCCTCCTCCTCCTCCTCCTCCTCCTCCTCCCCCGACGTCCCACCTCCTCCTCCCAGAAGCCCGCACTGGTCTCTCGGTTCGCGGGACGAGAGTCGCCATGGAGCGGAGCGGCGCGGGCGGTGAGCTCCAGGCGGCGCGCCGGGCGCAGCGCGCCTCCCTCGGCGAGTGACGGGGAGCGAATCCCGTGGGGGGGAGAGTGCGCCGGAGACGGGTTCCGGAGATGGGCGCGAACCGGGGGCTGCGCTGGACGCTCTTCTTGGCCGCGCTGCAGGTGGGCTTCCCCCGCGGGACCCCGGCGAGGGTCCGGGACTGCGCGCAGCCCAGATCGGTGAGTTCCATCATCATCATCATCACCATCATGTCTCGAGAAAGTGGAATTTATTTCACTTTATAATAATATAGTCATTTAATGGGATATATAATACACAACTGCAGTTTGATGGTTATGTTGAATAGAATAACATTAACGTTCAACGAGGACGACATTTCTGCAGTTTTTCTTGTTTTTATGCGGTAGATAAAAATGACAGCAGGCGAGGCATCTTAAAATAAGTTCATATTCCAAGTTCATAGTATATGACAAATTTATTAACAGCAAAATAATCTTGTCTCGTGTTTTTTTTTTGTTGTTCATTGGTTTATTAATCATGGAAACCCTGCTCGCTTTATTTGTCCGTGTGTAAAGTGCATTAGGCGTAATTACGCGTAATTAGGCGTAATAAGCAAGGAGGCAGAAACGCACCACAGAAGAGAAGTTTATGTCGCATCGCGGGTTTTTTTTATTTATGTCAGTTCGGCTACAATTAGGCCTGAACTGCGGATTTAGCGTGTGTGTGTTGTGTATGTTGTGTGTGTGTGTGTCTCCGTGAATGTCGGGTTTCCACAGCGCATATTCACATGAATATCCAATAATAATGTATATTTAAGAATCACCAATTATTTATTATAAACTGTAAAACTTGTATCAAATCTTTACTTATTAAATGAAGTGCTGTTTTTGTGATATAAATTAAATTAAAATTAAATCTCTATATAGCTATAAATATTGTGAACCAGTATGGATATTTTATTGTTAATGTAGATGTTTTGTGCTATTCCTCTGTTCTACAGCAGCGAGATATGAATTCTTTTCTGTGGACCGTGAAGCGGGAGCCCCCACACCCACCATCCTATCTCTTTGGGACCATCCATGTGCCTTACACCCGGGTGTGGGACTTCATCCCAGAGAACTCCAAACAGGCCTTCCAGTCCAGCACCAACGTGTTCTTCGAGCTGGACCTGACTGACCCTCTGACCATCTCCAAGCTGACCAGCTGTCAGCTCCTTCCCCACGGCGAGAACCTGCAGACGCTGCTGCCACCGGACCTGTACCGCCGGCTCAAGCGCCACCTGGACTACGTCAAGCACATGATGCCGTTCTGGATGACGGCGGACCAGCGTGGGCGGGGCCTCTACGCCGATTACCTCTTCAACGCCATCGCGGGCAACTGGGAGCGCAAGCGGCCCGTGTGGGTGATGCTGATCGTGAACTCGCTGACGGAGGCGGACGTTCGCTCCCGTGGCATCCCGGTGCTGGACATGTTCCTGGCCCAGGAGGCCGAGCGCCTGGGCAAGCAGACGGGCGCCGTGGAGCGGGTCGAGGAGCAGTGCCACCCCCTCAACGGCCTCAACTTCTCGCAGGTGAGAGCCCGGGGCTGGGGAGCCGTGGGAAGAGCGTCAGGGTGCGTGAAATGATGACATGGCGAATAGCGCATTGAATTCCGACCCAGACTCACCTTGGGCTGTAATCCTACACTGAAAGATGTGCAAAAACACCAAATTACGTGACGACATAAACACGGGCGCTATCGGCCCTCCATTTCCCACCGGTCTAAATAAAGCTCGGCCACCCGTCAGCATTTCTGCGCCCCCATGTGACAGGCAGCGTGGCGGTGGTGCTAATTTGAGGGGATCTCTGCTTTCATCAGCACCTCCTAACTACGATGTCAAACACCGTCGTGCCTGGCAGGCGCCCTGTGGGAAAAGTGGGACCTCGGCAGACCGCATTCCCACCTCCTTATCTGAGCAACGCTGAGAAGGAGAACCCAGTTCCCAGGGTTGGATCCTCTTCCGAACCAGACATAGTAGACGTGGAAAGTCTGATAACAGAGCTCAGTGTACAATAGTCCTCAGCGAGAATAATGAAACGTTTACACAAGTTCACATGAAGGGAAATGATTTTATAGGAAAGAAATGGAAGTGACCAGGTAATTTGAACACCGAGGTTCAACATTAAGACTGGAACGAGTTCTGACAGACTGATAGGGAGAAGGACAGATAGGGTGTGGTCACAGTGCAGACTTTAATGGGAAACACAAGACATATTATTTGCTCTCACTTACGGTATCTCAGATTCCTCAGATTGTAATGTTCAGATTCCATCAGAGGAGATCCTGCTAAAAGTATCTCTATGTGTAGAATGTTCCGGAATCATGGACTCACGGGAAGTGGATTGTCAAGAGGGGGTGTTGTTGCATTAAAGCAGGTTCTGTGGGCACCTGTGCGTATTTTAAATGGCATTTCTTGGACTTTTTGAGCTCAGGGGATCCTGACAGAGGTTTAGTTTCCATCTGAGGGAGAGTGCCATGGAGAAGTGGAGGAGAGCATGGTTTATTTCCTGCGCTAGGCAGGCCGATGCATCTGGACAGCTGGGCGGGCCTGTAGAGCCCAGAGCCTCTCCCCATGCACACAGTGAGCACTGGGGGAAAACCTGGAGGACAAAGTGCAGACAGGAGGCCGCAGGCGGGATCTCACGGTGACTTCAACCACCGCTTGTCCATCAGGTACAAATGAATCATAGGTCAACATAAGCCGAGATCTCCCATGATGCTCCAGTTACTCTTGCGTACGTGAGAATTAGTGGACGTATTTATTTATTTATCTGGGGTCACATTGCACCGGGGAGGCTTTTGAGATGATGTGGGGGGGGGGGCATTACATCATGTTTTTGGCGCCCTGTTCTGGGCTTAAAGGGTCGGAGGTCAGAGTCCTGCTGACGGTGCAGATGAATCAGTGGACACAAGAAGCTGTGGGTCAGGACCCTTGGACAGACAGGCTCCCCAGAAAATGGAGGGTCTCTTGGTGGTGTAGTTGTGGGCTTGGTTGACAGGGCAACAGAGAAGTGTGGTTCACCGTTATCCGCTAGCAAACCCCTTACGCCACGACTGTTCTCTTGTGTATTCTATGTTTTGGTGTGTGTGTGTGTGGGCTGACCTCTGACCAGGACAGAGGTGAAAATATGTAAATATCCTCCTGCAAGTGCTCTTATAAGCATTTCTCATGTACGTTTACGATGACACCCAAGTGGAAGAGGCAAAGAAAGACCCCGGCACTGGCAAACACCATCAAGGATGCATTTCTGCCAGCACATTCCGCTCCATTTTCAACGACAACACAGTACTTCTCATTGTGTTGGTTGGACCAATTTCACATAAATAATGCATATTTAAATTATGGAATTAAGTAACATGTGACCCACTCAGCACATTCAAATATTTACATTCCACGGGTATCCGTGGGGCAAAGACAGAGGTGGGTAGAGTAGCCATAAATTTTACTCAAGCATGAGTGGCGATACTCCAAAAAAAAATAATACTCAAGTAATAAAAAGTAGTCACCTGTAAAATTTATCAAGTAAGTGTACCAAAGTATTTAGTATTCAGACTACTCAAGTACTGAGTAACTGTTTGATTGTAATATCTCATTTATTATTTTTTTTAGAAACGATCTATTCAGACACAAAAAATATAAATGTGCTAATTCTGGTATTTCCTAATAATAATAATAATAATAATAATAATAATAAAAACAACGTGTTAATAATAATTCCTAATAATAATAATAACAACTTATTAAAGTACGATTTGTAGTAATGAATGGACTAAATATGAGTGCACAAACTTAAAAAAATACACTAATTAGTGTGCTAATTATATGTGTTAGCATTGATATATTAAATAAAACAGCTAGACGATAATGCTAATTCCTCCCTCTACAGAAAATGTATAGAGGTCTGTTTAGCTTATGGCTCAATTTTTAACAAAATCTTTAATGATTAAGTCGAGAATTGCTGGTGTCTTCCTCTTGTAAGTCGCTTTGGATAAAACTCCAAACCGCTTTTGCCCGTTATGAATTGGCCTCAGCATGGAGGCATGATTATAGGAATTTGGTAATGTTGAGGCTCTGCGTTGTACCAGTACCAAGATGGTAGCCTGGCTTGCCCCGTGTGGGCCAGCAGATTCCATCTCAGCCCTGGTGGAATAATCATCTTTGCAGGAGACGCTCCAGCTGTTTCCAAAGGCACGTGCTCTGAAGAAGCGAAATGAAGTGCAGAGAACCGCAGAAGAAAGAAGTTTCCATCCGTTTTTTCTTCCAGGACATGGACGTGGTTCTGTTGGCTATTTCAGGAGGGCGGTCCAGCTGGCGTGAATGACAGACTGCACACTTGTTACTGATGGACGACGTGTTGGTCAGCTGAGGTTTTCTCACCTTTGCTTGAAACGGCTTGGCCACATAAGCCATGGCGTGTCAGCGGAAGAGGATGGATGATGAGAACCCGGTCCCCAACGCCAAAATCATCCTTTTATTCTCTGTCCAACATTCTCCTCAAATGGAACGCTCATTTCACCGTTCACTTGTCATCTGAAGGGTTCGTCCGCCCTGTTTTTCTCTTCTGTGGAATTGACATCTGATCTGTGGCATATACCTAATGTTGAGTGCTAGAACATAATATAAATACATGGTGAATTGGTCTGATTTATGGTCCGGTGTTCTTCCCCGACTGGTTCATCTGTGGCAGCCACTGATTGATGGCAGACAGGAATTTGACTCAGGCGTACACTGTGGAACGTTTTCCCGGAATCTCCCCGCCATGGTGTGATAGAAATCTCAGATCACAATCCGAGGCAATCCATTTGATCGCCTCCACTTTGTGCCTTTGATGTTATTGGGGTTGAAGATGGGTTTGCAGTGCCATTCCATGTCTGAAAGCAACAGAGAGAGAACTTTTATGGCCACGGACGAAAACACCCCCCCCCCCACCTCCGTGGAGGAACGTTGACCCGGGGCTCCAAGCCTTGGGATATTAAAAGGGTTCAAAGGTCCCTGGGTCAGGCCTTGCAGGGATCTTATCTGAGTCCATAACAGCACTCTCCAGAGACCTGTCAGTGACCCCTCATTTAATATCATCCATCTGCATCCTTGTAATGTGTCCCTCTTGGCCCTATCCAAGCCCTACGGTCCTACACTTGCCTGCTTCGTTCACTTTTGTGAAGCACAATTGCACCTCAGTGGAGCAGGATCCATGATACCTCTGGGCAGGATGATCTCGAGAACCACCAGCAGTACCTTATCTCCGGGAATGTCTTGGGTCCTGTTGGCAGAGCTGGTTGCTATTTGCAGAGGTCTGTTAGCAACAGGCTAACAACACAAATACACCTCGTCGGTGAGAACTTGTTTTTCCTGCAGGCAGCTGAGTTTACACGACTGCCATCACCCGCACCCCTGCTGCAAAGGCTGATGCGAAAACTGCTTGCTGGAATGCTGGAGACGTGGTTCCTCTCATAAACTTTTACTGGCGTGGACGTAAATCCTCTTAATTTCTGCTTTCATCCTGCCCAAGCACCCCTACAAATGGTACCCTGCTTGCCAAACTCCCCCCAAAACCCAGGGAGGCTGAGGAAGGAGATGAGCTTTGGTGACATTCACCACCTCGCATATAGATGCACCTCAGTCTGTACGTCTCGTGGACAGAGGAAAGTACAGTTCGCCGGTTTAAAGACGATGTTGGTAGTGTACGCCCAGTCCTGAGTCAACTTGAGAGGCGTTAGGGTCTATTTGCGTACATTTGATAAATGCACTCCACGGGACTGTAGTGATATCTCACGGGGCTTACCTCCAAGCCCCATTACAGCCCAGAACATCCCCGGACCTCTCCGCCTGACGCTGTAATTGACTTCACCTGCCCCACTTTGCCGGGAATTTTGCTGTTTGCTCTGTCTGCGGTCAATGAGAATCTGAGACTTGGTTTAATGTAGTTCTGAAGCTTCCATTTTGCTTCCTGGAGATGGCTGAGATCATGAAAGTCATTGAAAGCGATTGTTTTGTCATTGTGATACTCAGCAAACATGTGCATAAATGTGTCCTCTGCATTTCACCCATCACCCTTGATGAGCAGTGGGAAGAGTCTGTAGGTGCACGGTACCCAGTTACAAGTCCACTTCCTTACCCGCTAGGCCACTTAATGATCTCACTTTGTTTCTAATCTCCGGGCAATAAACACAAGTCTCAAAAGGCTGGAAACGGCCCATGGTTTCTTCTCCACTCCAACGCATCTCCAACTATCCCAGGGCAAACTCTCTCCCTGGAACAGTTTAAATGTAATATCAAACACATGGCAGCGTTTACAGAAGGCAAATGAGTTGAGAAATCAAATTTATTTAAAGACTCCGGCGGAGGTTGTGGAGGGTGGTGTTGGGGTGATGGGCAGCCGTCCTGCCGTGGCCCCTGGTCGTGTTGGGCCCGGTCGCTTGGGTAATGGCCGCAGGAGGCTGAATGTGCGTGTTCTTGTGCACCACAGAGGCCAGATTGTGCGGCAGAGGGTGCGATGGGCTGACAGATTAAATGCGGGGGAAAATTGACCTGAGCTCTCGAACCAGCATATCAGCACAGTACTCCTGCAGTACTGGGACACATACACACACACACACACACACACACGGAGCTGAAGCAGCTCCTGTACCTGCCTCATCCGTCTGGAGGCCGTCTGGGAGAGCGGGAAAACGCAGGCCCGTTCAGACAGGCGGGTTTGGCTTGGCTCTGGAAAGTGTGTGTGCGTAAGCAGACGGGCTAATTGGTTTCTGATGCCCTGTCCACTCTGGGCCAGACCACCGGCCTCGAGGGAGGGGGCAGCGGTGGGATTAAGCGACAGCATCTTCCCACCAAGTTCCTCCACCCGACTGAACACACCTCCTGTTTTAGTCTCCGGCTTTTGATCCACTACTCCACGTTTAGGGTGTTTAAAGTGAAACAGATTGTTTTTGCTTTGTTATTGTGAAACACTGCAGCACAGCAAACGAAATGTGTCTTCTGCATTTAACCCGACATCCTTTTTACAGCATTTACCAGACGCCCTTATCCAGAGCGACTTACAATCAGTAGTTACAGGGACAGTCCCCCCCTGGAGACACTCAGGGTTAAGTGTCTTGCTCAGGGACACAATGGTAGTAAGTGGGATTTGAACCTGGGTCTTCTGGTTCAGATTCGAACCCACGACCCTTCGGTTGTACATTGGATAAAAGTGTGAAAAATGTGGAAGTGAAAATGTAGGGCAATTGTAATGTATAGATTAGTTATGCACAATAGTGCATGAGGAAAAAAGTGGTTTGTGTATATTTTCCGGATAAATACATGTAGTGTATTATGTATGCTTGGTAGGAGATTTTCATTTATTAGAAAATTCCAGATTCTACGCTCCTTTGCTGTAGGTGATGTGTGTATATGTGTGTGCGTCTGTTGTAATTAACTGCGTATTCTATTTATTGTGGTGGTCAGTCTGCCAAAAAGACCCCCCTCTCACTCCCCTGTGCAGCCGCCAACGGATGTGGCCACGGCCTCACATGTCACAAGGCAACTTCACAGATCTGTTAATGTGAAAAATATGGCCACCGCGGCCCCGGCGCCGGGATCTGTGTAATCGAGCGGGATTAGCAGCTCCTCGCTCTGTAAAACATGCTGCCGCCGCCTGCAGGTGGGACCCCGACAGCAGCCGAGGGCTGAGGGGACCGAGCCTGACGGGGAGCGCCGCCCGTCGAGAGCAGCCAGGTTTTTTTAAAAAATATTTTTCCCTCCCGGCGCTGAGAGAATAGTGAAGAGAAGACATTTGGTAAAACGGTTCGCCCCCCCCTCACCTAGACCATCATGAAACTGACACACACCCCTCGGCGGGGCGCAAATGGCTTTTTAATGGCTGAGAAGAGTCACGGTACTAAACGCCGGAGGCCCTCACCCCAGGTGACTTTCCACGAAATGCCGTCAAATGGCACTTTTTGACGGTTTTCTGGCGCGGCGTTTCGCTCGGACCTCCCCGCGGACTGTTTATATATTTCGAGTCGCGTAGCATGTCGGACGCGTTGTCAGGGGACCGGAGGGCAGGAAATGGAGTCAGAAAAGGGCCGCGAATGAATAACACAAGGCCTGACCTCCATCTGGGCCGAGGAGCGGATCCAGCGCAAAGCTGCACTCAATTAACAGAACCCAGATATCGCGGCTCATGGGGGACCCGGTCCACGACCAGAATATCTACCGTCATCGCCGCACGTCACGGCCGCCTCCAGCGATGCAGAGACTGGACGTCCCTCCAAAATGTCTTTGTCTCTCCTGTCCACACAGGAAAGAAATGCTCTCCAGGAGCGGTGACCCCAGCAGCTTGCAGGTCACCTGCGATGGGGACGGAATAGAAGAACACACAGCCTTTGTTGGACAGTGTCCGTCGTTGGGGGAGGAGAGTATTTGTCATGCTGTCCCCATTCGTCTCAGACAGAGGGACGTCACACAGCGTCATGCCAGACTTGAGCCTCAGAATAACCGTTTAAGAGGCTCGGGGAATAGAGGGATGTGAAAACGAACAAAAGGCTCATTTGGCGATATTTTTATTGAGCTGAAGGGGCCTGCACCACCAAAGCTGCTGAACGTGGCATCAAGGCGACTTTTTTGCACAAATGAAACACCCCGGTGAGACGAGACAGTTGTTCATCGAAGCCTCTCAGGCTGTGAGAGAGAGAGAGAGAGAAAGCATCTGGTTTGAGTTTGTGTGACATTGAAGGAATTGAGGTCCTGCTGCAGGGAGAGGCCGTGGAAGTGGGAGCGTCGGCCGGCCCAGAGCGACTAAAGGATCTTTCCGTGTCTTCAGAGTTAAGGCAGGACTCTCCCTGACCAATCAGAGGACGGAACCATTCGCAATGGAACAGTCTAGCCAGCGTGCAGTTGTGGTAACCTGAAGTCCTTCTGGATAAAGGTGTCTGCCAACCAGTAGTTACAGGGACAGTCCCCCCCAGGAGACACTCAGGGTTAAGCGTCCTGCTCAGGGACGCGATGGAAGTAAGTGGGGTTTGAACCTGGGTCTTCTGGTTCATAGGCGAGTGTTACCACCTTGTGCCAAATGCCACAAGAGTAAATGTAGAGTAAATGTGCATCATTGAAAAGGTCGGACCTTATCTGTATAGGATATTCGGAGTTTTGTGAACACCTAGATGTGGGTGAGCTTATAACAAATGGTATATTCATGTGGGTGACAGGGCACCAAGCATAGTCCAGGAGCTGAGCCAAAGCAAGTACTTCCAAACCGTAATTCCAGCGGGAAGGATCAAGCCTGAGGGTGAATCCGGAGAGCGACAGCCAAAGAACACAAGGAACGCAACGGTAATAAACATCAAGGACCTTGTGAGAAACCATGAAGGGGGGCTTCTATGGCTTCTATGGCCAGACTCTGGTCTGGCAGCGGAGAGCGGGACGCCTTGACAGATGCCAGTGGAACAAGATGAGCTGTGTTACTCACGTCCCCTGTCGGCCGCTGCAACGCTGGGCCTGATTGGTGTGTGTGCATCTCCGCAGACTTGCACACATTCTTACCCGGTGCTCAGCACCACAGGTTGCACCCCGAGGTCTGGCCTCCCTTCCTCCCTGTAACAGAGACATAAATATCTTCCCTTCAATCAGCCTGATTTGGAGAGTTTGCAAGTGAAACTTGAGTCCCATTTTTCAGTACGGGTTTTCGTCAGACCCTCCCAACACTGCAGTCTAGCGGTGCCTGGAGACGCAGTGGAGCTTCTGGACGATCGCTCGGTGCAGTCATGGAACAAGCAGACGAGCCGTACATCTCAAGGTACGTAAAGTAGACCCAGGGAGGGAGTAGCAGCAGCGTAACGCAGTGGACGGGGAACGCTGTCCGCTAATGGCCAAAGATGGCATCCATCTTTCTTCCACTTCTGCTGCTCCCCCGTCCCTCGCACCCGCGTTTCTCCTCCCCCGCCTCGTCTGGGTTCTGAAACGGGACGCGAACGTGCGAATAATGAGAACGCTGAGCCTAACGGGACCCGAGACTGAGTGTGGTATGGAATTTGGTATGAAGTGGACCTGATGTCTTCTCCTCATGGAGAATTTTCTCCCATCTCACCAGATAAATACCCACAGCAGGCCACAATGTGTCGATATGGAGGCCGGACATGGAGGGTTTAGGAGGGGTGGAGGAGAGATAAAGGCGGAGAGGTCAGACAGGGAGCGAGGGAACCGTCAGGCTGTCTCAGATGAGCGGCGTTCTGGCTGCTCGGCTCTCTGATCGTCTGGAGTCGTGGTGCAGGAGGGGAATGTCGGGGGCGGGACGTTATTTTCCAGCTTCTCAAGGTCTGGTGATCATCAGTGAGGAGCCAGGAACCATATTATACCAAAGAATAAACCATCATCGTTCACGGAAAGTGACAAACAAAGGTTTGGTGATAACATATGATTAATAATAATTATTTTACTAGAAGGAGAAAATGTTTAAAGAGGAAGCTGGCCTGAAACGGTGGACCAGGCTCGGTGCAGATCCACCACAGGAACGGCGCTGTCCTGGCCGCTGTCCACGGCCTCCGCTCCCTTTACCTGAGCCGCCAGCTTCGGTTTCTCAATCCGCCACCTGCTGCCTTTGTGCGTGGGAAGGCCTTGAAATGGAGAAAGGGAGCGGTGCCCACAGACTGAGTGTGTGAGTGTGCAAGTTTCCCTCCCGCGTTCTGATCCAGTTCCAAAGGGCGCACTTAGGGTTCACGTTTGTAGGGTGGTAGTAGCCTAGTGGGGTAACACACTCGCCTATAAACCAGAAGACCCAGGTTCAAACCCCACTTACTACCATTGTGTCCCTGAGCAAGACCCTTAACCCTGAGTGTCTCCAGGGGGGGACTGTCCCCGTAACTACTGATTGTAAGTCGCTCTGGATAAGGCCGTCTGGTAAATGCTGTAAATGTAAATGTACCTGCTCAGGTTTGGTTGAAGACGTGACCCCAAAGGCACCAGGGAAAAAAATGAGATCGATATTTCCCCAACGTGAGAATGCAAACACCCGAGTGGGCTTTACATCTGCGTTTATTTGTGGAAATATTTGATTGATAACCCAGCAACGGCGCGACCCATCTCTGGCACGGCCAGCAGCCCGGCCGACTGTGTACCGAGCACACAGCACCGCGGCAACCGCCGCGGCTCCCGCACACATGGCTGCCCGAGAGCGGGGGAGATGTTTGACAGATGTTTTCCTCTGTGTGGCGTATGCGCGTTGTGGGCGGGCCGGGAGGCGGATCCTGAACTCCGGTTTCTTGATACAGGCGCAGCCCTGAACCACAAGCAACAGCAGCGTCCATAAAATCTCGATTAGGGCATGTAAACAGGCATGTGATAAGTTCCGGGAAGAGATGGGCGGACAACAGGAAGGATGTGGTCACTTCAACCATGTGGAATAAGGAAGGATGTTGCTTTAATTCCAAAATAGTGGGGAAGACTAATAATATTAATAATAATAATAAAAAAATGTAATTTGACTAGCCGAGACTACCACCTTTAAGAAGCAGGTGAAAACCCTCTTATTCAAAAAGTATTTCAGACAAATCTAAAACTTACACACGTACATGCGTACACATTGCACAAAACTATATATATATATTTTATCAGGGCTCTTAGTTTTTGTAAACTCAAATTCTATTGAAATCGAACGAGAATTGCTGGTGTCTTCCTTCTGTAAGTCGCTTTGGATAAAAGTGTTTGTAAAGTAAAGTAAAACAGAAAGCTATTCACCAAAGTGCTGGTACATATAAAAACAGAACACAATGAGTGAGGATAAAATTAACAACAAGAGTAAAACAGGAAATAAAGAAATAAAGAAATGATATATACATTATTTAAGCGAATTTAAAAAATAAAATAAACTCCTGGGTATAGAGGTATTTTTTCAACTGTTTTGTAAAGGCTAAGATGGACGGAGAGAGTTTGATGTACAGTGGTAAGGCATTCCAGAGTTTTGGAGCTATAGCTGCAAATGACTTATCACCCTTGGATTTTAGGCTAAATGAATAAATATTACAATTCATAAAGAAGTGATCCGTCGGTGAATGGATTCATTTGGGGGCGTGCAGAGTTCATACCTCACACTGTGTTCGCCCCTCAGTTCTTTATAAAGGGAATTTTTGGGTCACTGGTGGCTATTTGTATGTAAGCTTTATGATTTTATAAACTATCAAGTGAATTGAAAAGTGAAAGTGACGTGATTGTCATTGTGAAACACTGCAGCACAGCACACGGTGACACTACGAAATGTGTCCTCTGCTTTTAACCATCACCTTAGTGAGCAGTGGGCAGCCATGACAGGCGCACGGGGAGCAGTGTTCGAACCGGGAACCTTTTGATTATGGGAACGCTTCCTTAACCGCTAGGCCACCACTGCCAGTAGGTGCGTGGAAATACAGTTGTGTGATTGAGTCCAGGTCCTGGTCCTGTAGATGGGAGAGTCATTAGATAAAGTTCACCCCAAAACCTGGTGCACATTCAGCAGCCGCACTTCAGGAAAATTTATGGACTCAATCTAAGAAAAGCTGGAGGAGGGTGGGGGTTCGGGCGGAGAGAAGTTCAGAGGTGTGTAATGAGATACAGAGCTGAGCTCCAACGTTCTCCCCCTCCTCCCGATTACTAATTACGAATCCATGCGCTGAACTGACAGTCGGCACAAATACCAGCAGGACGGGCGTTTGTAAGATTTGTGAGATAATAGTGATAGCGGACAGCATATCGCTACGGTTCCTACCAGAGTGGAGCGCGGCACATCAGAGGTGGTAAATTACAACCGCGGTCTGGATTCATACCAACTTTACCAACTTTAATGATTTTTTTGGAGCTAAGGCTCACTCATGCTTCAGTCAACCAATCAGAATGCCGCTTTTTACAACGTCCATCGGCACACGCCTGCACTTTTACGACTGCATTGACTTTACGTACTGATGCCCCCCCCCCTCGACTAAGACACTCTCGCTTCTGACCCTGCATGTCTGAGCCGATAACAGGCACCTTAGACCACAACAAGTCAGTCAAAACTTGGAAACATGGGCCAAATCCCGTCCTGTATCGATTAACTGTCAAATACGGGATGATTCTGTATTTTAAACGTGACACACCAACTCCACAAAGTGACCACGCCCACTGCCAGCACCAATATGCAAATGATCAGCATGTCATGTCATGTTTGTTCTGCCCTATGTCTAGAGGGGTCAATTTCAGGTCTTGTTCAGGCCACCATTTTTTTATTCTCTCTCTTTGACTGGCCTGTGCATGTTGGACATGTTTTATTGTGTGAGAACTGGGTTGCGTGGTCCTGGTTCGTTTTTTTAGCCTCTCAGCAGGTGTGGAGAAGCAGTTCTGAAGTTTGGGTGATTGTGCCGCTGGTCCGCCCTCCCCGTATATCGACACGGTGGTCACGTTCGTTCAGCGGCCGTCCCCGCCGCCCCAGCAGCGCATTAAAGTGAAATTACAGAGCGGCTCCCCTCCGGCTCTGTCATTACCCGCGGCAGGCATGTTGTCCCTGCACCGCAGCGGCGGTTGCGCTTGCGTTCCGGAGGGTTGTTAACAGCGTGTTAAGTCAACACGCCGCTCGGGAAGAATCGTTTGGTTCTGTTTGGGGCTGTTCGGTTTACATGAACGTATTGAGTTCTGCCAGGAAGCATATCGGGAGTGAAACAGACTTCGGTTAAAACAGACTTTGACATGAACATGGAGTGCGTGTGTCAGAGTGTCACCATGTTGCCTGGTCCAGGCAGCCCCTGGTGGCAGGTTGGGACGGATCTGAAACGTGATTGGTCAGGAGGGGTGAATTAACCCATCCCTACTGTGTCCGTGTTTTCCTCAATTACTGATTAAATTCTGGTGCAGGATTCTCCTGATTCAGCTCCAGCAGAGCTGGAGTGTTTGTAGTCATGTGACCAAACGTTTGGGGGAGCCCTGGCTGTGGGGCAGGGTATCTGCTGTTTAATACACTGAGAAGGGGGGTGTAGCCCCAACTGATGGCCCCGCCCCTATTTGCAGAAGGCTGCACGTCTTCATCAGGCCTGAGAGGAAGATAGGAGAGAAGCAGCATCTTGGAAAAGGCGCTTCTCACGGTACCATTCCGGCTCTTCCCGCCACCGCGTTTTCATATTGCAGCAGACGGTGGCTCCGCCTGGGTGTGGGTTCCTGGAGACTCATGGTCTCAAAGACCCGCTTATCTCCCTCACTCTCACACACACACACACACACACACACACACACACCCATCTCCCGGAGAATCACCGCGGGATCTGTTCAGATTCGCTCCGCTCTGTGAAATCGGACGTTTCTTCCACTGATTTGCCATGAAGCGGCGTGCTTGTCAGGGTTTTACGCTGCATTAGGTCTCTCTCGCTGGCTCACAGAGCCCTGACCAGGGAGTGTGGTCAGACCTGCCCACTGGACAGCTGGACACAAACCAACACACATGTGAAGGAGCGGGACATGGACACGGGAAAAGATGAAAGCCAAGTGGAGAACCAGGAAGGGGGGGAAGCACCTGGCTGGATAAAAAATGAAAAACAGAGGGGAACAGAAGATGAGAGATGGACTGGTTTTAATATTTATGTGTGTATGTCCAAATCTGCAGTTAGTTCAGAATTTCTGTCTAAATACGTATGTATTTCTATGTATAGGTCTAGGTGCTGATGTGTGTGAGTGTGTGTCTGTCTGTTTGAATGTATACAGTGTATGTGTGTGTGTGTGTGTGTGTGTGTAAGTGTAAGATGCTCAAGGAAGGACAGCTGCACTCCAGACCTGAGCTCCACAGTGAAGAGGTGCAACTCTTCACTTCACTAAACGCAAACTCATGTCCGACCTTCTCATCATCATCACCATCTACTCCCGCTCTACACACACACACACACACACACACACACACAAATGTTACCATCTAAATGTTGTCTGACCTGGAGACTCCCACTCAGCTCCATCACTGGATGGCATCAGATGCTCCAGACTGGCAGAGGCAGATTAGTACCTAGCGGGTGACAGGTGACAGGTCCCCTCCTGGTCCTCACCGTTCCTGCATCCTTCAGCCTGAGAACATTTTTCATCCCCTTTGCCATGTACAGTTCATCTTCATTCAGAAGATTATGTGCTACTCTCGTGTTTCAGCAGACCTGGGGACCAGGCTATGCACAGCAGAAATCCTTCATCCAGAATTACTCTGTCTGAAGTGATTATGGGGACGAAAGCAGGAGACGCAGACAGCAAGGCCGTGGACTCAGGACTGTTTTTTGCATACATGATCAAGTCTCTCTCCTCTCCTTTTTGTGCATCTGCTTTAGATAGCGTCACACATCATTTAACAGGATTGTAGGAAGAACGCGGACATGAAGCTGGGATTGTATGGGTGAGCATCTCCCTTTCTTTGTCCTGTTTGTGTCCATCTAAAATGAAAAGGTCAAATGTGTGATCTATGGAATGAGATGAGACCTTTGGTCAGTCTGTCAGCAGCGCTGGTCTGTAGAAGTAGGTGAAGAAGTTAAAAATGGAGACGCATTTAGATCCCTCTAGTTAAGTAACCCCGGAAGATGTGACTAGGAGCACTAATGCTTAAACACTCAGGGTCAGTTGATAAATATCATCTTATGTGATAAATATATTGTGTAGTATTGTTGATGAAAATGAGACTAAATGTGGTTTACAAACCAAAAACGGTGTCTTCATTTTCGCTGCCAAAACGAGACGAGACGTTATTTTCTCTTGTTTATTATTATTTTTATCATTATTTCTGTTTTCTGTTTATCATTATTTCTGTTTCCATTTGGTTGCACAGATGACATCACTTCCTCAATTCCCGTCCATGCATTATCTATATGATATATGGTGGTGGGTTATCAGAGGGCTGGGAGAAAAAGACAAAGCAGCACAGCACACAGTGACACAACAAAATGTGTCCTCTGCTTTTAACCATCACCCTTGGTGACTAGTGGGAGCAGTGTGTGGGGATGGTGTGTTACTCAGTGACACCTCAGTGGCACCTTCTGAAAACCTTCTGATTACGGGGCCGCATCCTTAACTGCTAGGCCACCACTGCCCCACACTTTGGGCACACAATGAAGTGGAAAATAAAACAGAATGTGGGTAAAAAACATGGGGAGAAATGCGGCCACTGGAATGGATGCCGAGTATTCTTGAGGGCCCATTCCTGGCGTCCATGACACATTTAAATGTAAGTTTACAGCATTTACCAGACTCCCTTATCCAGAGCGCCTTACAATCGGTAGTCACAGGGACACTCGGGATCTTGCTCAGGGACACAATGGTAGTAAGTGCGATTTGAACCTGGGGCCTTGTGATCTTCTGGCTCTTATACAACCACACAACGGTCCCCCAAACTTCCCAAAGGAAGTTCATTCATGTAACAACAGTCCATAAGGTAACAATAAAATAACAAGATAACTTTGTTTTAATTGACTAAAAGCAAATGTTTTTGTCTATTCTACTTCATCCTTGTACTATATTGACTGGGTTAAAAAGAAATTGTATTGCTAAAAAAATTTAATTGACTAAAATATTCATGGACAATTCTGACAAAAATAAGACTAAAATGCTCAGACTTTAAGTCTTGACAAGACTAAAATGAGTGGACGTGACTAAGACTAATAAAAACTAAAATGACAGCTTAATGCAAAGACTAGACTGAAATTTAAATGAAGTCAGACTCGCCTCTGCACATCATTTTAACCCTGAAATGATTTCTCAGATCTGGCCAGACGACGTGGGGAGGAAACAACAGATTTATCGTTCCGTACTTTTTTCCACTGCTTCAGTGCCTCTCACTCCTTTCATTTCTCCCTTGGTGGGCGGCAGTGCTAGTGGTGATGGGAAGATGGTGCTGCAGCTCGAACGTTACTTTATTAATCTCTCTCCTCCCATGTTTGCTCTCTGCAGCCAGGCGAGCATGGCGGAATGCCGCGGTGCCCGGCGCTGCCGAGTCCGACAGCAGGGTTTGTTTGTGGACAAGTGTAAAGAGAGCGCCGGAGGGCAATCCCCCCACGGCTGGTTGTTAAGTGGGGCCAGTGGGGGCCGGGAAGGGTCAGAATGCAAAGAACTGAAGAGAGCAGCAGACCTGGCAGGTGGAGAGGGGTGGACGAGGCTGTCCAGCATTAACCCTCAGATTTCCTGGGTTTAGACAGGGACTATGCTGGACATCGGACGACCACCAGGGCGCCTCTGAATTGGTCTTATTCTTTGAAGCTCTGTGTTGTATTACTTCAACTAAGGCCCATTCCTGGGGTCCCTTACACATTTAAATGTAAGTTTACAGCATTTACCAGACTCCCTTATCCAGAGCACCTTACAATCGGTAGACACTCCGGGTCTTGCTCAGGGACACAATGGTAGTAAGTGCGATTTGAATCTGGGGCCTTGTGATCTCCTGGCTCTTCTACCAACCACTCAATGGTCCCCCAAACTTCCCAAAGGAGGTTCGTTCACTTTTGGACATTAGATGAAGTGAAGGCAGTGCCCCGACTGGTCCAGTTCTCGCTGCTAACAAACATGCATCTTGACGGTACTACTAAAGAACTAGACTCACTGGCATGGCCTTCAGCGCACATACTGAACCTCAGGGATGGAACTGCTTCACACAGGACTTTGCGCTGGTTTTGGTGCATCTGGACCTCTTTTCAGTACACTGCCAGTTGGGTTTCAGAGCTGGTTCAACACTATCCGGGTGCTCCACAACCGTCTAACGGAGTATCAGAGAATGTGAACGGGAAGGCCACTTCAGCTACAATCAGTCTTCTTTTGCGGTAGCCAGGTTCGAGTGAAAGGTCCAGCTGTGTCCCGAGCACCAGGGCCTCAAGTCTCCGTTCTATTCAGTTGATGCCTACCATGACGAAACGAAGCCTGATGGCGGATCAAACCTAGGCTTTCAATTCATTAGATAAAATAACACTGAGGGAAGAGAGGATTTGAATAACCAGAGTGGAGTTGGAACAATTTTTGGAAATCCTGCATGTGCGGACGTGTGAAAAACGGATGAAAAAAAGCACTGTGCACTCGTTGCTGGCTGAGAAGGAGCCGGCCTTGAGCTGCAGCGCCAGTTGCAATAATTTAAAAGCAGAATAAGTGAAAAGTATGCAAAGAGGTACCAAGGGGCGGCTGAAACACACTGGCAGTCCGACTGGCAGCAGGTTTTATATTTATTGTTTTACAGCATCTGTCAGGTTACAGGGCAGAACGAAATGGTTTAAAAAATTGTGGAGGAATGTGCCAGAAGCCTCCATGAAGTCAGCCTTGGTGTAAGTCTAGCACTCTGGGCAGCGCTGAGGTGACCTTGCAGATCCTAAATTCCGTTACGTTTTGCCAACTGCTGTAAGTTTTGAGAGAGAAAATGAAGATCATGTGGAAGTGTTTTGGAATGAAGAGATGAAACTCTTCCAGAGATGAAACGTCATCGAGGAGATAAAGAGATGGAGATGGGGAAAAAGAGCATCAGTCTCAACATTTTCCAAACTCTTTCCAGACTCCTGTTCGATCTGCACGTAGGGACGTGGTCGACCTTCAGGTGAGACTGACCAGAAAGAAGAGGCACCGACACAAACTTTCCTTTGCTAATCTATCAATCACAGATGTGATGGAAAGCCACAAGTTCCATTTATTTCAAAACCATAACTACCCAATTTTGCTGTTGACAGGCGATTCCGGACGTTGTTCAGTTTGCAATTGAACAACTTCCCATGCCTGAGGTCACAGTTCTGGTTCCTGTTTAGCTTTGGCTCAAACTAGACACTGATTGTCTGTCCGTTTCTGAAGTTCTGTTGGTTCCAGTTCCCGTGCTGGGTGGATGAGGTGAGATGCGCCCTGAGACTCTCAATCACAGGCCACATCCCAGCCTGACAAATGAGGCCCATCGTGGGGTCACACGCTAGGCTCCACCAGCAAAAAGGTGGGAGACAGGCGAGTGAAAGAAAGTGAAGTGACTGTCACTTGTGATACACAGCAGCATAGTGCACACAGTGAAATTTGTCCTCTGCATTTAACCCATCACCCTGAGTGAGCAGTGGGCAGCCATGACAGGCACCCGGGGAGCAGTGTGTGGGGACGGTGCTTTGCTCAGTGGCACCTCAGTGGCACCTTGGTGGATCGAGATTCGAACCTGCAACCTTCTGATTACAGGGCCGCTCCCTTAACCGCTAGGCCACCGCTGCCCCAGTGCACACAGTGAAATGTGTCCTCTGCATTTAACCATCACCTTTGGTGAGCAGTGGGCAGCCATGACAGGCGCCTGGGGAGCAGTGTGTGGGGACAGTGCTTTGTAAAGTAAAGTGATTGTCATTGTGACACACAGCAGCACAGCACACGGTGCACACAGTGAAATTTGTCCTCTGCATTTAACCATCACCCTGAGTGTGCAGTGGGCACCATGACAGGTGCCCGGGGAGCAGTGTGTGTGGTCAGTGCTTTGCTCAGTGGCACCTCAGTGGACCAGGATTCGATCCGTCAACCTTCTGATTACGGGGCCGCTTCCTTAACCGCTAGGCCACCACTGGAGTGTTCCTGACAGTTATTTTCTGCCGCTGCCAGGTACCCCTTGGCTGTGGGTCTCTAGAATACTTGCATCAGAAATACCTGTCATCTTATTGTACTATAGTGAGGTTGTGCTGTGATTGGCCATACGTGTTCGGTTGGTGTTTTACTGGTGTTGGCTTGACGCTGTTTTACATTACTCAGGACTTCAGCAGAAATTGACGCTGAGAAAACGTTGCATGCAGTATTTATTTGTCGCCATCCGAACGTGGAGCCAACCGAATGCTGGTGCTGAACTCGTGTGAGTTCCAATGAGCAGAAAACTGGTCGGTGTTGAGTCCGGGCGAACCCGACACCTTGAACGGCATGAAAATGCAGGGATCAGACATCCGCGTGAACAAGGCCGTAATTCTCGTCTCTTCCGACGTGTTTGAAAATGTTCAGAAAAACGGGGCTGCATCGTGATCGAATCGAATCATGAGGCCAGCGAAGGTTCACGCCTCCGCTGCACACGCGACAGCGACGCTCTGGACCATGTGAGGATCTTCCAGCTGTACCGCACATGCTGCCCACGCCTCGCCATGTTATTTGCTTCGCTGCTCTCGCCCTCCCATGCCCCGTCATCCCCCCGTCATCCCCGCCTGCTTCGTGGTTTTTTTAATGCACCGTGTCTTTAGTGACGGAAGCCCGCCGTCCAACACCTTGTCATCAGCACCCTCTCATTACACGAACACCACCGACATTAATGCTAACAAACAGCCGGAGTTTAATACACTTCAAGGTCAATTGCTTCTATGCACACATGTGTTGATAAATGATTGCATGCTTTTTTTTCCCCCCTTTTCTTTTGGAGCCTTAACATTCCACCCGTTGCTCTTTTTTTTTCCCTGTTCTGTTTCTTTTTGGTCCAAACCCTAATGAAATTTTGGAATGCCTCAGTTGGGAGAAAAACTGACTTCCAACGCGCTGTACAAAGGGCAGCCTGCGGCTTTGTTCTCGAGACGTCTTTATTTAATCATCAGCTGGGATTTCTCACACAGATCATATCTGATAGGGTGGCTGGGCTTGGCACGGCCCCGCTGAGGTCACAGGCTTCAGTCAGCACGTTATTTTATAACCAGCCAGATGTCAGTTTCACTGACCGGCACTAGAACCGCACCCACCGGGACACTGCGGGGGCATGGGGGGTCAGTAATGGACTGAATTATCCTCATTATCTCACATGGCTTCCACCCATTAGACATCGTGGGTACTGTTTAGAGGCCAGGCAGGAGTACAGTGTGTACAAGGCAGTATTTGTATTGCACATGTACTTTTTGTAATCTGCATACACATTTGCATGCATGTGTTTGCGTGTATTATTTATTTTTGCAGCATTTACCAGACGCCCTTATCCAGAGTTACAGGGACAGTCCCCCCCTGGAGACACTCAGGGTTAAGCGTCTTGCTCAGGGCCACAATGGTAGTAAGTGGGATTTGAACCTGGGTCTTCTGGGTCTTCATAGGCGAGTGTGTTACCCACTAGGCTACTACCACCCAGTTGTATTATTGAGCCTTTGCGTGTTAATTCCACACGTACTGCGCGGTCTGGACATTTTTGCCAGAGAGCAGCAATAAAGCTGCACACCCAGAGCAACCCACAGCCGCGCAGCACACACACAACACAAAGGCGTCGATGCAGCGCCGGCCTACGTGCGTGAGGGGCTTGTCGTTTCGGGCTCACCGGGAAACGTCCGAGGTGGAACGAAGGCATATTTCCAGTTGGGGCGCAGGTTTGATCAAGACTCATTTTGGGATTACCGGTTTGGCAGGGCAGGCAGGGATAAAGCCTGGTGGAAAGGAGGTGGAGTGGAAAGGTTGAGTGCACCTCACCTGTCCTCTGTTCTTCCATATTAGAACATGGTTATTCCATGCCCAGACGTATGAGGGAATGGCAGCAGCTATACTTGTCTTTGGCAGCCTTTTTTTGTCTAGTTTCTGCGTCAAGCTGTCATTTTAGTCTTTATTAGTCTTAGTCATTGTGGAAGTGATGTCATTTGAGCGACCAGATGGGAGATGCTGGAAACAGAAACCGCAATATAATAACACGATTTATCAAAGATGAAGAGACAGTTAAGTGTAGTTTTTATCTTGTAAACCATATTTAGTCTTGTTTTTATTTGTCAACAATACAACATGATATATTTTGTTAAAGTCACATGACCGGCATTTACATCTCGTCTCATATTCATCGTGTCAAAAAGGTTCGATGATGAAGACATTTTGTTGAACATTAGTAGTATCCTAGCGGGTAACACACTCGCCTCCAGAAGACCACAAAGTCCCAGGTTCAAACCCCACTTATCATCGTGTCCCTGAGCAAGACCCTGAGTGTCTCCAGGGGGGGACTGTCCCTGTAACTACTGACTGTAAGTCGCTCTGGATAAGGGCGTCTGGTAAATGGCAGAAATATAAATACATAAATGTAAATATAAGGATGTACAGCAGGTAGAATAATGTCCCAGGGTTCTTCTAGTGTCTCCAGGTTGCTGTTGCTGGTGTTTCTGATTCCCCTCCAGCTTCTCCTGAACACTTTGGAAGAAACCATCTGTCGCCTCAAAGCTCAGACACAAATCACAGCATTTCCCAGCCTCCATAATTATAAACCATTACCATCAATTCCCCGAGTAGCTAAATCTTCTGCATTAGCAATTACCTTGAAATGGCAACTCCGGGGCCAGGCCTGCATATGAGCAACGTAATGCGCTTGTGATAGGACAGGAGTGATTTTAGGGCCGCAACGTGTGGCTGTGTGCAATAGAATAAAAATAAATAAATAAATCAAATAAAGAACGTGCTCACTTGCTTCCCCTGTCAGAACGTTCAAGAGTGATGGACAGCTGGACCCGGGCCGGGCGGCCAGTCAGGGGTGGCGTAGGAACAGAGGGGGCGGGAGCGTCTGGCCCGGCTGCCCCGTCGCTGCTGCTGCACGCCATAAATTCTGTCTAAAGAGGGTTTACTTTTTGATTTTAATGGAGGCCGTAAATTTGCGGCGCGCGGTCCCACAGAGAGTCGTTTTTAAAAGGCCACTCTCCCTCTTTTCGTCTCTTTCTACCTTTTTCCGTCTTCTCTACAGTACGGCTGGAGCTGGGCCATTTGTCCTGTAGTGTTTTTCATACTGTACCTCCCGCCCGCCAGCCATTATATGAGGTGTCATGTTATAAATAGAGTGTGTGTGTGTGTGTGTGTGTGTGTCTGCTTACTGACTGACGATGGGATTTCGCAGGTGCTGTTCGCGCTGAACCAGACGCTGCTGCAGCACGAGAGCGCCCGGGCGGGCACCCTGCCGGGCGCCTTCACCACCGAGGACCTCATCATGCACTACAACTGCGGAGACCTCGGCTCCGTCATCTTCAACCACGACACCTCGCAGGTCAGGACCGTCCTGCCCAGATCAATATTAAGATGTCAAGGGGTCAGAACCACGTGGAACATTTTGATCACACTTTGTGGGTTCATTTCATTTCTTTCGACACCTGGACGACAGTAGAACAGCGTGTGAATTTTGAATTACAATGACAGATGTCTTTACATTTGAGAGTCGCCAGTTTCTGTAACTGTAAATGCATTCAAAAACATATTTCGTTTCATTTTGTTCCAAAACACGTAAGTCATCTGGATTTTGTTACTAAGAATATATCGTTTCATATCGTTATGCTCAGCCCTCGATATGCAGACGGTGTAGCTACGGTCATGAATCAGATGTAAACTTCAGCGCGCGTTCTGATGAATCGCTGCTCCTCTGAACTCCCAGTCTGGGAAGCAGGTGCTCCCTGATAGGTCGGACTCTAATCCCCAGCTCTTCATCACACCGGCGCGGCGAGGGCGAGGATAATGCATTTCAACACCCGCCACTCGGCAGGGCCGAGGGGGGGGAGAGTGGAGGAGAGGCTGCTGCCCGGCACTCCGTATTTCCTGCCGGGGCAGGAAATGGCTTCCTGTGATAAGTTATCTGCGCTCGGTTCCCTCTCCCGTCCTCCCAGCTGTTTTCTTTTCTGTTTTCATTAAAAGCCTCAGACCGCAGGCCAGCTGGGTTTGCTCAGGATCCCTGGACTGGCCAGCACAAACATTTTATATGACAGTGACCGGCACTTTACTCCGTATTTCAACACATTTACCCGGTCGGTGCGCCCTCTAGATCACGCGTGAGGCCCGCGGCCCACATCCCGCGAGATCGCTTTACATAGATCTATTATTTTGGCCCGGTGATAACACACAAACTACTGATCCCGTAATGCGGTGCAGACTTGGCTGAGCGCCCTACGTTCCGGCTCGTGCGGCGCTCTGGTGACTTCGAAGTACGAAAAACAGAATTTCGAGCCGCTTCACAAGCCGTGGAAACTGCTCCTGTACATATTTACATTTACATTTACATTTACAGCATTTATCAGACGCCCTTATCCAGAGCGACTTACAATCAGTAGTTACAGGGACAGTCCCCCCCTGGAGACATTCAGGGTTAAGTGTCTTGCTCAGGGACACAATGGTAGTAAGTGGGATTTGAACCTGGATCTTCTGGAGTGTGTTACCCACTAGGCTACTACCAGCCTTACTATTCAACTGCTTTATGGGATCTGCAGTTTGTGTGTTCATAATAATAGATCTATGTAGATCCCCCTCATTAGATCATTTCTATTCGAGTATATATCCTCAAACTCACCTTACATTACAACAATTTACAAAAAACAGGAAACGGCAAAGGAAGCTTGAATCAATTGAATACATGGTTATTTGTGAAGCGCTTTTTACAATGAAAACTGTCACACTGCAACCGTGCTCAGTGCCACTATGAACAAGAGACCACAGCTCAAGGCAGGAATCAGCAGATGACAGCGGAAGACCAGGCGGACATTGTACTTCTCAATACGTTTGTAGGTCCATATGTCCATATTACAACCGACAGGCCCAGATATCAGAGCTCCGGCTCCTTCGGAGGTCAGATCCCAGTGCAGTCGGATTTCTGGCTATAAACTTAATTTAGACAAATCCGCCAGGATGCGGTTGAATATCCCTCCTGGTACCACACTGAGGTCAAGGTTTCATTCCGCAGACAAGGTGTTTACTGGCCAAGGAATATTCCTCGCCCCTTCACGAGAACTCAAAAATAAAAAAATAAAAAAATTTAAAGACAGTTGGTTGGCTGAGCCACAAACGGTCAATTTATTCTCCATTTATTCATGTACCTGAGCAGGTAATGTAATGGTGGAAAAGAAACTAAGAATTATTCCTTTGGTTAAACCGGAGCAGAGATCATCAGCATATTAATAATGTTTTTCCTTCCCAAGTCACAGTGAGGGCGAATACGTGAGAGAGCACTTTACACCCTTCATGACCTGCTGTGTACCCCGTTAATTTAACCTGAAAGATAAACACGAATGAGAGCGAAAAACCCACTGAGACACACGTCATGTGCAAAAAGAGCGAGACAGGGAGAGGGAGGAAGCTTGTGATGGAGTGAGAGAGCGGAGTGTGGGGAGAAAACAGGGCCGAAACAGGTCATCTGTCAGTGTCTCAAGGCGCCTTTTAGAGGGCATGTGTACACGCGTGTATACACACACACACACACACACACACACAATCTCTCTTCGTGACACCTGGTGCACTCACTCTCACACTTGAGGTTAAAACAACCACACGAGGGGCTGAAGAAGCGAGCATGTCCTTTTAAAGGCCCAGCGTGGCTGAAAGAGGGCGGCGGGCGGGGAGGACGGGCGGAGTGGCACCCGACCGAGCGCCGGCTGGGCGAAGTTGCTATGATATGTGGAGATTAAACAGGAATCTGTGGGATAAACACACGTAAACAGTGACAGGCCGATACCGAGGTCCACGCCCGACGCCCGCTGGCCCACCGCCGCGCCATGCCAGCGACAAGGGGAGGAGTCCACGCCCCCCCGCACAACAACCGTGAACTGTGACATCAAGCATCTGGGTAACCAATGAGAAACAGGAAGTAGCTGCTTGCTGGGGACCTGTATGCTGGAGAGGAGGAACTAACTACGTGCCATTATTTCCGACACCCTGATGATATGGAGCGACTTTAATGATGTTTTTATAACCAAAGTATAAAAGGGGAGGGGGCTATAGGCGAGATTGACAGCTTTTAGCTTGTAGTCATAATTTGATGGTGCCATCAGTGGATACCAGAATCTCTGTGATGACCACCTCAGGACCACGTCTGCAGTTCAGGCCTTTGATGGACGAATTCTGCTCTCTCTCCATTTTATAACCAAAGTATAAAAGGGGAGGGGGCTATAGGCAAGATTGACAGCTCTCACACACTATTTAAATTTGCTAATCTTTAGTCAACAATGGTCAAAAACTATATGATATCTATAAAACTGGCATGAATACTAGGTAATTTTCCCTAAAATATCAAATAAAATAAAAAAAAAGCAAGTGCACAGTCCAGTCTCCCCTCTATCGCTCATTTGCCACCATCACCCTACCTGTTACACATATTTTATGTTAAAGACATAAAAGTCTAATATTTGGTTATGGTTGCAATATTTGCATATTGGTCTTCATTGTATACTTGCAACATTTGCAATACTGTGATGAATGTGATCATTTCATGGTGCCATCAGTGGACGCCAGAATCTCTGTGATGACCGCCTCAGGACCACGCCTGCAGATCAGGGCTTTAATGGACGAATTCTGATCTCTCTCCGCCCCCCCAGCTCCCTCACTTTGTGAACAGCTCCCTGCCGGCCCACGAGCGCTCCACGGCGCTGGAGATCGACAGCTACTTCCGCCGGGAGCTCATCTACAAGCGCAACGAGCGCATGGCACGCAGAGTCTCCGCCCTCCTGCAGCGCAGCCCCGCCCAAAGCTTCTTCTTCGCCTTCGGGGCAGGTGAGTGGATCACAGTGCGGTGTTCTAATATTTTGGCCTGGTGGGACAGGGATTATGTGCTGGAGGTCCGGTGAAGACGCCCCTTGCACCCAGAAACACTAGTGCAGCAAAGAACGTCTCTGGAGGCCTGCAGTGAGCACGTCTACTGATGAAGTGTGTGAGTTGTGAAGTGTTTGGGTGTGTGTGAGCTAGTGATGAGCAAATTTCCTTTGAAATAAATGAGAAAACGCAGAACAACAATAAGTCTTCGATGGTTCCCAGACCTGTACACACACACACACACTCCATAGTGAGATGCCAGCTCCCTTCCTAACACGCACCCCTCAGTATGAGCTGTGATTTTCAGTGGTCAATCCAGCCTTCTGCTCTTAATGTGTCCACTATGACACAGTGTGTCCTGTGGGACCGGGCTTGTGTGTGTGTGTGTGTACGTATGTGTCTATGGAAGGGAGTTGCCGTCTCCTGCATGTTTGTGTGTGTGTGTGTTTGTGTTTTGGAGAGGGGACATGGTGATTAATGCTCACTGCCTTGTTTTTCCTCTGTGTGCAGCTCACTTCTTCAGCTTTGTTTCCACAAGGCTTCAACAGTCCCAACCCAGCTGTACACTGTGTGTATGTGTGTGTGTGTGTGTGTGTGTGTGTGTGTGTGTGTGTGTGCGCACATCTGTGTGTGCATGTGAGGAGGGAGAAAAAAAGAACAAAATTCCATTGTGGTGTTGGCTGGAAACCAGAGCTGCTGAATTTTGAAGACGTCCCTCTTAGATTTAAGATTTCTTAGGAGAGAGACAACAAAACAACAACAGTGCACACACACACACACACACACACACACACACACACACACACACACACACACACACACACACACATCAGAGAGTATTTGACTTAAAACGATCTTCCATTTCATTCCGCTGTCATTCTGAAATCAGAAACAGGAAATGTGGTAAATAAATGGGATGTAAAAGGGTCCGCCGGTATCAGGCTGATGCTCCGCCCGGAAAAATGAGTACAGGCAACGGTGAAGTAAAACACTGACCTCCGTGTAACCCCTGAGCTGAATATGGCTGAGACAAGTTACTACGCCACTCAGCAGGGGACTGCTGGGACGAAAGACAAAACTGGTGACAAATAACGTTTTAAACATTCCGAAAACGTTTCAACTGCATTCAATAACCTGGAAATGATTCACGTGTTGGCAAATTAATACAGTTAACCATGTTAAAAGTGTTAAAATTGTTAAAAATGACATCTGTTAATGTGAGTGTCAAAACATTTATCCAATTAACAACTGAATTTATTTACGCACTCTAGAACCGTAGAACTGATTTACTTTAGAAAGTGTGACGCTTTTACATTTTCCTCTGATTATTAGCACTTTTACTGTAAAATTCCTCCACTAAAGGACACACATTCCTTGCGTGGCAAAGCCGGCTTCTCCATTACTGCCGCTTCCAGCTCTGCATTTTACAAGAGTACAGTAGAAAAGTGGAAAATGACCATTTCCATCGGCGGCGTCCTGTTATGCAATTCTTTCCGGACTGCTGCTGGCGCCCCCTGTAGGAAAGCTGGATCCGCTGTTGCCTGGGCAAAATGACCAGACCACCGGGAGCGTGGCCCATGACAAGTACATCCAGTAATCCAAGAATAAGAGCGGTGGAAAACTCACGGCTCTGGGTTGGACTTGACAGGCCTTTGTTGTAAGAGGATTGGTATTTCGCGAAGACACACACACTTCCCCTCTTCTTGAGAGGCACCATCGAGCGGAATCAAATCCCTCACATACTCGGCCAACAAGTTGAAATTGTGCAACACTATAGTGATGGTACTATATAACACTCTCTCACACTCACACACACACACACACACACACAACACACGCTCATTAGCAGAAGGCAAGAGGGTGAGCAGTGCGTCAGGCTGCTGTGTTCCTCTTGCCGTTTTCCTCAGGTTCTCATTGGCTGGTTCCTTACTCATTGAAAACGTGTCCTGGAATTTCCTGCATCAGCAACCACAACGTCCCCAGAACACTCTGCACACCCACACTGATCAGCTGCAGCCGAGCGACCACTGACAAGTGAACGTGAAGTGACTGTCGTTGTGATTCACTGCAGCACAGCACACAGTGACACAATGAAATGTGTCCTCTGCGTCTAACCATCACCCATGGCGCCGGGGAGCAGTGTGTGGGGACGGTGCCTTCATCAAGGGGACCTCAGTGGCACCTTGGCGATTCAGGATTTGAACCAGCAACCTTCCCATTATGGTGTCTTATTCCTTGCCTGTTTGGCCACTATCCCCACAAATTCACCACAGGTGTAAGTGAGATCCACGTGTATAAGACGGATATGAAGTCATGAACTCAGCATGGATCTCACAAACTCTCCAAAGAGAGTTAAAAAAGGAAAGGAAGGTGTCAGGACTGGGGCATTAACAACTTTTTTTCAGATTGACTTGTCAGATGTTCAGACTTTTCTTTTAGCAACTTATCCACCATCTACGGATGTGCAATCCTTTACATCCTGTCTTGCGTACGTCCCGTCAAGGATATAGATATAAATAATAAAAACAAAAGTACTGTGGCACTGAAGTGAACAGAAACCTCACAACCAGGAAAATCCGAAACAGGGAAGACAGGTTCAGTCCCGCACACGAGCCGCTCACACATATACGTAAAAGTGAAGTGATTTTTTTATTGTGAAACACTGCAGCACAGCACACGGTGACACAATGAGACGTGTCCTCTGTATTTAACCATCAACTTGGTGAGCTGTGGGCAGCCATGACAGGCGCCCGGGGAACATCGGTATTTCCCACCTTCCGTCGTAGAGCGAGACATTTACAACAAAAAAAACACAAGTTGACACTCTGGTGGTGTCAACTTGTACAGATCGGCTTTTCTGCTAATTCCCTAGTTGGAGCACACGGTGCATCACCATCCTGACCCATATCCACATCGAAATCTCCCACAGTGGGCATGTGAGCATCAGAACTGGACCATGGACCAACGGAAGACGGTGTCTTCACGTGGATGTTCATGTTCATTTGAAAGCGACCGGCAGCAGATTGAGCGCTCTGTTGCCTCTCGCTGTTATGTTGCTGTGTGCCGGGCTCGATGTGTGTGTGTGTGTGTGTGTGTGTGTGTAAGTAACAAGCTATGCACAAGTGTTTCGGCGTCTCCTTCTGTCTGGGTGTAGGGGACTGTCGGCATCCCTCCCGGCGTCCCGCTGCTTCCTGCCTCTATCGCACCGACGCCATCTCTCCATCCCGTCCCAGCTCAGACGCTGTCTGTCTCTCTCTCTCGCTTTCCACTCCCAGCAGGAAAAGACGCGAGCCAGGAGACGGCCTGGCGCTTTCGCCGAGTTTTCCGGCTTTTTGGCCCATCGTGTTTCAGGATGTCTCGCGGGCGTGATGCTAACCAGGCCCTGTCTCCCACCATCCCCCTCCACCCCGTCACTAACACGCTGACACGCCTGTCTGGACCCACAAAGCAACCAGTGAAGAGATGCGATGTGAAAACTCACTCCAGCCATGAATCAAACTCCAAGGGGTGGTAGTAGCCTCGTGGGTTAGACACTCGCCGAAGTCCCAGGTTCACTGAGCAAGACACAGTGTCTCCAGGGGGACTGTCCCTGTCACTACTGCTTGTACGGGCGTCTGGTAAATGGTGTAAATGTAAAATGTTAATTGTCCGCTGATCGGCAAAAATGTACCTGCGGACACTTTGATCCTTCCACTAAAGTTCCACTCGTTACACTGACCGACCCTGGATCAGAAGGTCAGAGCACTAGAGTCCTTTCCCAGAGTTTAATTAGATCTGTGTTCCTCGTAACAGACCTGTTATTACATGCATCATTACTCAATGGAGTTTCCATCACTATTAATCCAACTGATTTGGAGGAACGTCAGGGGTCCCAGGGGTGGAGGGGTTAACAGGGAGAAGGTAAGATGAGGCTCTGGACGATGGAGGAGAGGAAGTTTAGTAAAGGAAGGTGAAGGAGGGACGCGATGGGTGCGATAAGGGTGACTTTGAATCGAGAGACTCCTTCATTTGGGACCATCTCAGCACTGAAACAGGGACTTGTTAGAGGGATGAATGTATGAAATTACAATCCCTCTCTCTTTTTCTCTCTCTCTCTCACACAAACACACACAAACACACACACCAAGGTTAATTCTCAACAGTGGCAGTTTGTCCTGTCAGGTACCAGCACCCGGCAACAGTCTAAATATTTGAAGGTGGGGGGCCGGTGCAGAAAAATCCCTTAAGGAGCCCCTGGGGACCAGGGCTCAGATAGGAAGTCGAGTCTGCGTTTTTCCTGAAAAAATAAAATGAACCCGCGGGTTCTTCAGAGTCTTGTGTGACGGAACTAAAAAAATACATTTGTGCTCATTTTAACATCCAATCACCAAGCAACTGCAATGCTTCATACGTTTGGAAGCCACGACTGTCGGTGGAGATAATGTTTTAGGGGAGGTGGGGGGATTCTCTGGGCAAACAAAGCATGAGAAATGGGAGGTAACCTTTCCCCATATGACGTCATAAGGGGACAAATTCTAGATCAGACCGTCTGAGCTGCCACTCTCTGAATTGTGATGCAGAATGGCAACGGTAGGGAAACTCATATTAATAATCTCACAAAGCGATGTTTTCAAGTCAGAAAACCTAAAAAAGAAGTTCAGATTTCACCGGGTGAACACCTTGTGCTAGTGCTGTTAAATCCATAAAATTCATTTCCCAGAGGCAATGGGAATTCATATATTCACCACTGATGTGATTTGAATAATATTTCCAACCATTCCTTAACGCGGTAGTCACTAAATTTGAAAGATTTTTGCTATCGATTTAAACATTTAGAATGTTTCTCCCATTACAGGCACAACACATCAGCACCATCTTCTTCACCCACAGCTCCATGTCTGATCCTCTCCCAGATTTATTCCACAGCAGAGTGTGTGTTTGTCTGGAGCCGTCAGAGCAGAGAGGGAACCTAGAACCGAGAGAAAAATGCGACCAGGAGATGATCCGGACGTCCAGGGGACTGCATGGAATCATGCAACTCAGTGGGTCCAGAAAGCTCCACCCCTCTAAAATAAAGGCTTCTCTATAGATTCTACAAATACATTCTTCATAGCCCATGAATGCTTTTGGATTTTGGAACCTTCGTGTTCTAAATGGTCAGCAGATAAAAAAAACCATGAGATCTGAGTCCGGTGTGCTTTACGGCAAGTTCTGTGGTGCATCCTGAGATGTTCCAATGGTTCCCCTAATTATGCCCAGCAAATGACTTCCTCTGGCACTGGATCATTTATGGGCCACCATAAAGTAGGAGAACAGAAGAACCTCGGAACAAGTTAAAGTACAGAAGGCAAATAGCCCATCACAAGAACAATGATAAAGTATCAAAAGCAGAGGAGGGGGGGTGGGACGTGGCCAGCACCACGTGACCCAGCGTCTCCACTCTCGCTGCCGGCGCATCAGAGGCCTTTGAAGTCCGCAGCCAAGAAAGTGCAGCTGCCTCCTTGCCGCGGCCGATAGGTGAAATAATCCTAATTACGGGGCGCGGGGATTGTCAGCATGGCGGTAATAAGTCGGGGCGGGAGCGCCATGTCGGGGGGCATTAGCCGTTATTGCTGGGTTGAGTGACGCGCAAGATTATCGGCGGTTTCGCAGAAATAAAACACCTTTCATCAGCGGCCCGCCGGCCCCGTGCGTTTGATGTGCCACAGTGCAGGAATTACGTGTGTATTACCCACAAGGCCCCCCCCCCAATTATTCACGGAACGAGTGCACCCTGTGATCGGTGGGGCGGGGTCTGGCGAGTGTAGACCTGGTGAGGTGACCCCCTGTCCCGATTGCCACCAGGTCACTTCCTGGGGAACCGCAGCGTGCTGGACATCCTGAGGCAGGAGGGTTACGAGGTGGAGCACACGCCCGCCGAGGAGCCAATCACAGCGTGAGTGCAGAGTCCACTTCATCACCACCTTCCTCTGTTCACCACACTCAGTTTATCAAGAAAAATGCAGAAACCCGATCCTTGGAGGGCCAGGGCCGGTCCGGGTCTTAGGCGTGACCTCTCACTGAGCCAATAAAAACGTTTTGTTGAGGCGTGGGAGGAGCCTCAGTGAGTGACCCACACCGACCCTCCATGGATCAGGTCCCCCAGCCTTTACAAAAGGCCGTAGCCAAGAGAGGTTTGGGACAATGTTCCAGACACAAGCTGGGTTTTTTTTTTTTGATAGTCATGCTGTTCATATTCAACAGTAAAAATAAAATAATGTCCCGCATCTCCACAGGAAACTATCGGGGACCATCTCACTCACTTTCCATAACCACTTATTCCCAATCACACACACACACACACACACACACACACACATGCAACATTCATTCAGTTCCACACTCACATGGTCCATAATAATGATCATCTAGAGGTCTCGCGTAGGTGATGTGCACGACTGGGATCGAGTTGAAAGCGTTTTACGGCGTGGCCATGCTGAGCTTTGATCCCGGCGCCAACCTGCCGAGCACCTGGCACTGCCAGTTCACGCGCGGGCCGCGCCCATCTGCCTCCTGGCCGGGGAGTCGGGGCTTCTCACGCGAAGCCCTCTGCTGGCAGGCCCGGCGCAGGCCTGGCAGCGGAACGGCGGCGCGTTAACGGAAAAATTACGAGCGAGGGCGGAGCACGTAAACCGAACTCACGCCAGAATCCCAGCTTTTTAAAAGCCCGCCTTTCTATGCACACTTACGAGTGCTGGAATATTACGGAAAGGGAAAACACAAATCGGCAGAGGCTATCCTCCGTTTCACCACCCCATCATCGCCTGACGACGGTGGCCGATGATTTACGAACCAAATAACCATTTACAACATGCCAAACCACCGGAACTCATTTACAAGCAGCGAATCGCACAGAAAGGACAGGTACTGTGGGTGGTAGTAGCCTAGCGGGTACCACACTCGCCTACGAACCAGAAGACCCAGGTTCGAACCCCACTTATTACCATCGTGTCCCTGAGCAAGACACTTAACCCTGAGTGTCTCCAGGGGGGGACTGTCCCTGTAACTACTAATTGTAAGGCGCTCTGGATAAGGGCATCTGGTAAATGCCGTAAATGTAAATGTAGACCAAGGTACTATAAATTGGAAGTTCGTGTTTGCTGACCGATCATTTACCGACTGAAACGCGAACATCACACAACCACACACACACACGTACACACAGACAACCCAGTAAAAACCGCTCTTTTACCAGCACAGTGCTGTTGCTAACCAAGGCGCGTGTGTGTGTGTGTGTGTGTGTGTGTGTGTGTGTGTGTGTGTGTGTGTGTGTGTGTGTGTGTGTGTCGTTAGAGGCTGGACGCGGCCAGAGGACACCACCACGCAGCTCAGCGGCGGGGAAGGCGAGTCGCCGGCGACCAGGTGGGAGTCCGAGACCCCCGGGCTTCCCCACATGCTGCAGCCGGACAGCCTGACCCAGCTGGAGGAGTTTGGGCGACGCAAGAGACCCCACAATGACCACCGCGCAGGCGGCCGCATGCGGCTCTTCAGCGACCTGTGGGTGCGCATTGGCGACAGGTGAGCGTCACACACACACACATCAAATGGTAATTTTTATTAAAACGGCTCACTAAAAAGTTACGTGATTGTCACTTGTGATACACAGCAGCACAGCACACGGTGACACAGTGAAATTTGTCCTCTGCATTTAACCATCACCCTTGGTGACAGTGGGCAGCCATGACAGGCGCCCGGGGAGCAGTGTGTGGGGACGGTGCTTTGCTCAGTGGCACCTTGGCGGACCGGAATTCGAACCGGCAACCTTCTAATTACGGGGCGGCTTCCTTAACCGCTAGGCCACCACTGCCCCACTAGTCTTAATAATAGTGACTAAAATGATGATATGGGTGGTGGCCTAGCGGTAAGACACTCGTCTGTGAACCAGAAGACACTAGCGGTAAGACACTAGTGGGTAAGACACTCGTCTGTGAACCAGAAGACCCGGGTTCAAATCCCACTTACTACTATCGTGTCCCTGAGCAAGACACTTAACCCTGAGTGTCTCCAGGGGGGGACTGTCCCTGTAACTACTGATTGTAAGTCGTTCTGGACAAGGGCGTCTGATAAATGCTGTAAATGTAAATTATATGAATATGATATTTTAAAAGGGCGTGTATTAAAAGGGCGTGTCATCGTCATTTACTGTCCCCAGTACCACTCCTCCACCGAACGGAAGACTGACAAACGGATACGTGACAGTGGAGCCCCACCTCACCCACCAGAGGCAGCAGAGGCGGACCCTCCCCTACAGCCACGCCCACACCACCAGCCAGCCCCCCTCCCTCAAGGCAGCCGGCTGCACCACACCCAGCACCTGGCTGCTGGCCGGACTCCTCATACACATGCTGTTCACCTTCACCTGACCACAGGGGGGCGCACACACACACGTCCGTTTTCACGGTGCAGGAGTTGCAGAAACCAAATCTGCAACTGTATTAATCTGTATTGATTGGAATTGTGAATTTAGTTTTTCTTAAAAAAAAAATTGCTCTTAAGAATAAATATTTATCACAAGAAATTAACATTAATAAGGAAAACTAAATAACGTTTAGAATTTAAGATAAAGTCACTGATATACAGAACGTTGGCGGTAAAAAAACTGACTTTGTGTAAATTGTGCATTTTGTTCATAAAGAAATATTGTATATTTATTATTACTTAAGAGAGTATATTTTCATGCAATTGTCAATAGCTGAAAATGGAAATAAAGTACTGAGTAATAAAAGCCTTGTCCAGAATGTTCTCCATGAACCCATGGTCTTCTAAGAGCAGAAACGCTGTAACGGTCCCCACAAAAAAAAAGCGTTTGTGAGTTATGTAGCATCATAATAGACACGTAATGTACACAATGACACTGGACAACACTTTACACTTCTCCACGTCTACAACTGTAGGACTTTTCCTCTTATTGGACATTCACCAACCGTGCACTGACACCACTTGCAGGCTCACTCTACCCTGGAAGGGCGTCCCTCCCTGTATCACTCCTTCCCAAGGTTTCTTCCTTTCTTTTCTCTCCTTTTTGTGTGGAGTTTTTCCTTGTGTGCAGAAGGGTCAAGTGTGGGGTTGTCAACTGTAGGGCCCTTTGAGACGTACTGTATGTGATTATGGGCTAAATAAGAAATCCATGTTGTTGTTATGAGGAATAGAGATTTTTTTTTTTGCACAGCAGCACTGGGCAAAAAAAAAAAAAAAAAAGGTCAGTTCTGTGCATCACCGCCAGGTGGCAGTACGAGAACAAAAAAAATCATAATACAAATAAATCATAATACAAGCATGTTCTCTACGTGTGCATAATTCTGTCCGTTTTCAGTCCATAAAGAATTGCCCCCACTTTTTACTGCTCGGAAAGCCAGCTCTGCGCCACCATCACAAAATATCGCTTTACAACCAGATTTAATATACGAGGCAAAGAGCATTTTTATGGATGTTGCATAACAGAAACATTTGTTTTCTAATCTGTTCTTTTAAACTGTAGTAACCCGTCCATTTACCATTTCTGCATAATAAAGGAAACTTGCCACACAAGTACACAAGAAAACCTTTTCACTTCCTGTGGGGAAAGTTCCTGGTCGGCCGAGGGGAGCAAGTTTAAAAATAAACAGCTATTTCGCCCCTTAAGCCAAGACAGGACAATGTTTGCCTTTGCTAAAATACCATTTTCCCCGAGCTTGTGGGCCCTTGTTAGGCGGAGTGGGGGTCCTGACTGACCCCTGGCTGTGCCAGGAAGAGATCAGTAGACGCATATAAATAAAAGATTACACAGGAAAATCAATTTCTGGGCAAACTCATTAAAAATGCCCCCTTTCCTCTTAAACGATTGGTATTCCGGCGCCCTCGCCTCCCCTCATCCTTCCTTCCCCGGCCAGTAATTACTTGCACAAGCCGTTTTTTGCCCTTTGATTTGTACTGTTTCACAAATGAAGGTTAAGTTTGTTTAACCGCGCTGGATTTGCCAGTCATGTTAAGGCATATAATGTCCCCCCCACCACACACACACACACAGACACAGCCGCCTCCCTTGCACCATTCAAGCCCAGCGCCGGGTGGGATGTGTGTATGTGTGTGTGTGTGTGTGTGTGTGTGTGCGCAGGGGAGGGGGGTCCAAGGTTAAGGCTCGGCGGGGTCACCTCGAGCTGGAGAGGATCAGGTGCCAGACAAGCTGACCTGACTTACGGGGGAGATGAGGAAGTTGTTAAAAGTCACCTCTGGTAAACGGGATTTAGGGCCTCGAGATCCACGTGCCTCCTTATTCAAGACGTAATCGGCACGAAAATTCATCGAAATCACGGTAAAATCAGCATTAAAAATCTTAGTGGATAATCATGACTTCTGTGCGACATTTTGTTTTGTAGGAAGGGTATCCCACCATTCTCCCACCCGGACATGAGAATGTTCCGGAGAGTAATGGCTTTACTTTGTAATTTACATGCACGCGTGTTTCTGGGTTAATATCAGGCGGTTAATTCGTCTTTCTTGAATGTGGACGTGACCTTTGTCTCGCCCCGAGCCGCATGGCTGCCGGGCCAATGACAAACTTTCTTTTTTAACAGCTTCTTAGTTGCCGCAATCGTCCGGCTTCATGTCGGGAGGGAACAATGCGCGGTTGTTAATCAGTAAACCTTTTACCCCCCGAACCATTTTTGGGTCAGACGATGGCCCGGGCGCTTTGTGCGTCCGGGCCGAGTAGAAAGGGGAGTTCGTCGCCGAGGGGATCTTTGTAGAAAGTCAGATTTGTTTTCGGGCTTTCATGTGTGTGTGTGTGTGTGTGTGTAATTACCATTTTTCATTACGCCGTGGAGTGTCACCGGATCATCAAAGCTCCTCGCATGCGCAGCCGGGCCAGCGTGCAACTATTTTTTTTTTTTAAGAATAAATTTGCCGCCGTCTGTTTTTGAGTGCACTCTCCCTGAAGCTGCTGTCGATATCAAAGAGAAGCCATCCCGCATGTGAAGTGCTCCTTGTTCTGAATAATAAAGCGCTGAAGCGTCGCAAAAACCTGCGAAACGCGGCGCCCTCACCTCCACGCTGCCTCTCCGCGCTCAAAACACACTCGTCCCGTCTTCCAAAATATTTATTTCAGCACAAGGGGCCTGCTTTAACACACACACACACACACACACACACAGCTGCTTTCTGGAAGCCCTTTGAGTTTGAGTAATATTTACACTGAGCACTGGAATATCTCTGCTCACGTCCCCTCCGGTTCCAACTGGGTCCTGTTGTTCCAGCCTACTGGTCCAGCTCTGCTGCGGTGGACCAAAAATACAGAATAGACTTTAACAAACACTCGCCTTCAATTGTTCAATATTTGTCTGATTAAAATGCTTTGTCGTTATTAAATGGTTTTGATTTCTTTTTCAATTAATTTTTTTTTTGCATTTTTGTGTGATACCTGGGAAAGAAGAACAAATAAATACAAATAAAAAAGGCATTTTAACCAACCTAAAGATGACACTGGGTAATGACTGTGGAATTTATTTATTAGAGAAGGAATGATGTATTTTATTGCTCACAATGTGGTTTTTAAGCTGTTATAACTGTTTTATTACTGAAACCGTAACAGAAACAAAAGTTAACTTATTTTAGAATGAGTGATTCTGCAAAATTAAAAATGATAAATATAGGAAATAAATAGAAATAATAGAAATAAAAACGGATTAGTTACTTGAATTATTTCTATAGTGGTTCGTGTTTAGAAGCGGTTTTCATAAATGAATACAGAGAATGAGCAGACAGAAAGAGAATAAGGAAGAAAGAGATAGACAGACGGACGGGGGTCAGGGATGGAGGGGCGGTGTGTGTTTGACCATCACTGTTTGCACGGAGTCAGACAGCCACCCAGAACCACACACACACACACACCTCAGCCTAATTTCTCTGGGGAGCGCATTGGAGGTCAGGGAGAAGGTGGAGGTCAAATGGACCCGCATCAGATCTGCTCAAACACTGCTAATAGGACAGAGTGTTCGTGTGTGTGTGTGAGAGAGAGTTGTCTGCTCAGCTAAATGGAGCTAAATTGCCATTGAACAAACACACACACACACACACACACATCAAGGTCAAACCTCGGGGTGAGAATTTTTTTTTTAAGAAAAATACAAAATATTCCTGCATGCCCCAATCATCCATTCACCATTAAAGAGGATCATGGGACTGCGACTGGCCTCGAACCCTTTAATGAGCAACACGGGAATGAACTTCAGACTCCTAAGGATGCGTACACACAGACACACACACACACACACACTTCACACACACACACTTTTTAAACAGATACACAGATCTGAGGCTTCATTAACCTCCTCTGCCCTCGCAGGTATCCAGGTAACCCCAAGGCCAGGAAGCTCTTAAACCCGAGAGGAGCGTCTCGTAAAGAAAGGCCCCGCCCCCCCATCAGCTCACGGGAGACGCGCCTGCAGCCATCATACTAGCCACCTACTCAACACACACACACACACACACCTTTCTGTCCTTCTATAGCCCTTCATCTTGAACGCAATTTTCCGGGCATTTCATCCTCCACTATCTCACACACACACACCCCTTTCTGCTGATCCTCACTGTTAGCTCCACCCCCTTCCCTCTCCCTCTGGGTGACTCCTGCTGCTGCAGCTAATAATGACGATGATGAATGGAGATGAAGACAGTAATAAAGACGTTAATGTGGTCAAAGGTCAACATCTACGGTCAGCCTGCACCTAGGAGTGATGGGAGTACAGTTACACACACACACACACACACATCAAACATAGAGAGAGACACACACAGAAACTGTTCGAATACGCTCGCTGTGCCCACACACAGATCTTAAACAAGTTACTGTTTACCGGAGAATGCTCCCCGACTCCATCTCCTCACCTTCAACGATCACTTGTTTGTTTCCGTTGGTAAACAAACAAACAAACAAACAAACAAACAGCTCTCACACACGCACACACACACACAGTCCGCATCCTGAACTCGTGGCCCGGCCGTGATGGCTGACTTCTCCGGGTCCCTCCAGGACGGAGGGGGCTGTGTTTGTGTAACACTGACCTCCGTGCGGCTCTGTAAGTGAGCGGTTTTATGGGATTCGCCGTCCCTGAGTGGGAGGGCGAAAAAAGAAAAGGAGGCAAATTGACCAATTCAGGGAGACGGCGGGAGGGGAGCGCCGGCGACTCCCACCTGCCTCTCCAGGAGCGAATGAATGACGGGCAGCCGGACTGGGGTCCAGTTACCGGGGCGACCTGCCGCTGAGCCCCCCAGAAATGGATGGAATCAGATGTATTACACCAATCCGGTGGGAGCTGCAGCCAATGGGAGTCGAGTCCGGATTTCAGAAGCCCAGAGCATCATGGGACTGTGGATCGGCACTCATGGCTGCCGGGAGGGCTGACCAGCAACAAGCCCTCCCCAAAATCTTTTTTTATTACTATTACTACAGTCATTTATTTTTAAAACGTTGTTTACAGCTTTTGTCTGTAGTTTTATTCTTTTTATCCTGTATTTGAATTTATGGATCTTGCATTTTTTACACTATAGAATAAAACTGAAGACGCAGGACTACGAAATAACACACGTGAGGTTATGTAATAAACGAAAAATCTCCGACAACGGGGACAGTTTCAACCAGTCCTGAGGGTTCATGCTGAACACTTTCTTCTCATTCACTCATGAAGACGATAGTGAACAAAGCCGCCATGAATGTAAAAAAAAAAATCAAAATCAAAGGAAAAATCTGATTCATCAAACATGCTTCACTTTCTCCTGATTCTACAAATACTAAATATGTTTCTATCATTGGATTCTTCAAAATACCTCCATCTTAATCTCCATAATCACCACGGGGTAGGTGCGTCCACACTTCAATAATAATATCCTCAAGAACTGAAAAATATTAAACCATAAATGCAGGAAAGGTAACAAACAGATGAAACAGGGTGTGAAATCTCATCCTACTCTCTCCAGAAACGGGTCCAGAAGCGCGAAGATTGTGCAGGAACTTCAGTATTTTGGGCGCTGACATGAAGGTTCATGTCCCGTAGGTGATACCAGCAGCAGATGACCGACTCTTGTGGCCTTGTGCCTGAGTGTTGACTTTACAGGTGACATCAGCGCCACTCAGGCCTCTTTAACGTCCGTCTGAGAATAATGGTTCTCGGTGTGATGCAACACTCGGCCTGTTAAAATGTTTATTGTGAGCGCTCTTCTCCCAGAGCGGGCGGCTGTAAAACGTTGCTGCAACTCCCGCATGTGACAGGCCGGTTTACTGCCACTGCCACGGACCGGGCGGCCTGGGAGAGCCGAGTCGCGAACCGAGACGCGAGGAGCCTCTGAGATAATGTTGTTCTTTAATTACGACGGAGCGCGATTTCTACTCTGCGCCGGTACAGGGGAGGACAGGAGGTGGTCAGACTCAGCAAAAAAAAATTAAAAAAAAAAAATTACAGCATAATGATATTTATGTTATCGGAGTTTTCGCAATTTTAATTTTAAAACTAATCCTGGTTATCAATTTATATTAAATGCATTAAACACAAAATTTTGACCAAAAAAAATAAACTTTGTAAACGAACCTTTACGATGTGATGGAAACGAGACGAGGTGCAACGTGAATGCTGGTCATGTGACAATAACTGTAACGAAATATATCCTGTAACATTGTTGAGGAATAAAAACGAGACCAAATGTGGTTTGCAAAATAAAAACTGTAAAATGTCTCATTTTCGCCGACGAAAAAAACAAACACAACGTTATTATTTATATGCAGTATTTCTGTTTCATGTGTCTCCAATTTGGTCACAGATGATGTCACTTCCTCAATTCGCAATCACGCTTTATTTCCATTTCAGGACGTTTGTGGCGGGTCAGCAGATGGCTGAGAGACAAAGACGAAGCGTCCTGAGTCTATAAGGTAACAATAAAAATAATATTCTATAATATTAAATAATGTCCGTACTTGTATTACGTTGACTGGGTTAAGTAGAATTGTATTACTAAAAGTAAATACAATTTTCATTGACTAAAACTAGATTAAAATAGTCGTGGGTAATTCTGACTAAAATAAGTCAGACTAAATTAAAATTCTCAGACTTTCAGTCGATTGAAACTTGACTAGACTAAAAAAAAAAGACTAAAATGACAGCTTGACGCAAAAACTAGACTAAAAATACAATGAAGACAGGCTGCCAAAATCATTTATAGTGTACAGGTAAAGAGCAAAGTGAAGAGGAAGTGAAGATTTAAATCCCCAGCTGGCCGGAGTTTTTACGAGTGTCCAGAGTCGCACTGGAAGGCCTGGGAGGGATGGGACACCACTGGTGAGCCGAGAGGTGATGGCTCTGGGAGAGCAGCCGGGAGGAGTCGCACTGTCTACACTGGCCAGTGGGGGGCGGTGTTGAATACAGGACAGTGTCAGATAAATCACAGATGCAGGAACTGAAACTTTACACTTCCAATGACAGAATTGGTGTTGTAATTTCATATATATATATATTCATTTGGCACACACACACACACACACATACACACCTATATATATATATATATGGCAAATGAATACATTAATCAATGAGTAATTAATCAATAATAAATGTCTTAATAATGAGAAAGAAAAAAAATGGAATTAAAAATGAACAGAATATTTTACTCCAGTACAGACAGGTCTGAATGATAATAGAGATTCACATTTTTTCTCTTCGATTATAATGAATAGTGTGAACATCCTAATAATCTCATTAGGCCAAAACCGCTCAGATTCTTTAGGCAAATAGTTGCCACTTAGCCTCATAAACGATGGTGCGGCAGAAAAACACCTCGGCGCTGTGTTCGTTCGGGTTCGATTTGGACCTGAAGGGTTTTATTTAAATGAGCGGCATTGTCCTGCCGGTCACCTCTCAGCGTGGATTTTCCAGAGGAATGCAAATGGGGGTCCGCAGGGCCTGCTGTGGGTAATCCATTGATTTGGGATGAATACAGTGGCTACTTCCAGACCCTTAGCAGTTATTAGAACTAATAGAAAAACATAAAATAAAGAGAAGGGGGGATCGGCTCAAACACTCCGAGGAGGCAGCCTCTTCCAAAGGCCTCTCCAACAGTTTGGCTTGCAATTTGCATTCCTTTGTGCGCGACAACTAGTAATCCCCCCCTTGGCATGCCAAGAAACACACAACAGATTTATTGTCCCAGTCAGCAAATCGTTTAGGTCATCCCAAACCCATTACTGCCTAATGCAGTGGGAGCCCCGGCCCCGGCGCTCCCCTCGGCCCCGTCACTCGAACCAGCGTGCCTGGCGGTCTTCTGGGGACAACAGAACAGGACGCTTTATGTGTTGTGCGCATGAGGGGCGTATAGCTGCTGTTAATGGAGGACGCGTGACGTGCCTTAACTCAGCGGAAGGCGGCGAGTTACGGCGAAGCTCCTCTTCAGAGCCGGGTCGCCGTGGAACGCGGGGGCGCCAGAAGCGGGGAGCCGGGGGCCATCTGCTCGCTTTTGTGACACGCACTCCCGAGTCTGAAACGGGAGGTCAGGCCCCGAAAGGGAGAGCTGGCCCGGCTCCCCGCTGCCTTTCATGCGCCTGTTTACCCACACGCCGCCTGCGCCGCGCCCGGTGTTGTGGCTGGCAGGACACGGGAGGTCCCGCTGGCCAGCTCAATGCGGTGGGAACCTGCCCGAGATAATTGGCGCACTTCAATTCAATACACAAGAACGCTCGCATTTACTTTGGAGGGTGTGTGAAGCATTAAAACAAAATATTATTTACGGTTTTGACACATTTCTCGCGGCGACTCTGACGCCACGGACCTTCCGCCGGCATCCCCAGGGACTCGGGTGCTGGGACGGGCGTTTAGAAGCAGGGATGTCTGTAAAATAAACGACACGGACTCTATTAAACTCCGCCGCCAGCAGTTCCATTCTTTCATTCCGTTTTAATGGGGGGGGGGACGACTGCTTTTAATTTATAATAATTACCTGCATAGATCTGCAGAAGGAAGAAAGTGTTACGTGGGGGGCGGGCACGCACACACACACACACACACAGAGCGCCTGGCTCGGCCTGTTATTCATTTTTTTTTAGTCAAATCGAATTTTCCGTTGCTGCGCGTTAAGACCAATAAACGGCAGAGCAGCAGGAGAGAGAGAGTGTGTGTGTGTCTGTGTGAAGCTTTTGAAGATTTAACTTTCTCGTGTTTCAAAGCTCCAATGTATTTGATTTCATTTCAATCAGAGAGTTATATTAGATAATTATATTATTGGAACACCATCTAAAAAAACTTTTAAATAATTTTGGTTTTCACTTTGTGAAATTTCCTTTCCCGCGTGTTTATATCGGCGATCCGCTCTTTCTTCTTGCGGCTCTCGGCGGCCGGATCAACAGGTGTAAAACCGTCCAAGCCGCGAGGAGGACCGACCCCCATCCTGCATGATCAAGGAGACCCTCCCTCCAGGCGCCGTGATCAAAGGCGCCATCACCCCCCCCACACACACACACACACAACCCATACTTCATATTTCAAAAACCGCGCTCTGCCTATTTCTCGCTCGCTCGCACACACACACCATCCCAGAGGAAACTGCCGGCTGAGTGGGATCTCTACTTGCGCTGAGGGTGTGTGAATGAGGGTACAGTGCGGCTGAATGAGTGTGTGCAGGCGATGAAAAGCCAGAGAGTGGGCCGGCCTAACTGCAGGAGGCAGAAAGACGGGAGGAGTGGAGATGGAGGGAAGTGTGGCTAAACAAATAGAAAGGATGCGACACACACACACACACACAACCTCAACAGTGTCACATTTGTTCTTCCCAAACACAAAGACACACACCCCTGAAAAAAGGTCTGTAAGGCGTCAGCTTCCGTCTGTCCTGCAGGCAATTACTTCCTATAAAAACGCTTTACATTTTAAAAACATATTACATTTTAACATTAAAACATTTAACTGATGCTCATGCTTAATGTACAACCAGATGCTTCATCTATATTCATTTAATCCATGAAGCATGACCTGGTGTAAAGATCAGGCCATCGTCAGACACCTAACTGGGGCTCCGCCCGTCCGCCCAGTCACATGCCCCTCACTTGGAGTGGTCACTCTGCTAATCAAGGGCATTGAAGACTTCCCTGATGTCCTGACGTGGTGCCGGGAAGGGACAGAGCGTGGGTATTGAAGGCTGAGAGCGCCGGGTTCAACAGGGTCCATGGGCTCCCACGATGCTGCTGAATGTGGAAAGCAAGGGGGGGGCGTGGCCACAGACAAGCGCATTACTGCCACTGCAACGCAGCTACTAATATTTCAATTTCATAAAAAAAAAAAAATGCTTAAATACACAAGGATTTGCGTGCAGTTCTGCGAGTACAACCCGACATAAAAATGCGCGCCGCTACACTCATGACGGGAGAGGTTCATGCTGCTCCTGCGGTGAAGGCCAAGAGATCAGGTTCCTAATGAAGCTCTAACTAAGGTAATTAAAACCTCCCTTAAGGGAGCCAGAGGGCCCAGGATATGGACATTTTATGCTCTCCGGTGGTCGCTTCATCTTCCACACTTTTGCATGCCGCCGTCACAATGCAGATGCATTTAGACAAACTGCAAATCCTAAACTCTTTATGTTCATGCTAATTAACGCTGTGACAAATAAGAGCCTCGTGAGTGAGGCTGTATGTATTTACAGCACGGGCCAAAAGGTTTGGACACACCTTCTCATACAATGTGTTTTATTTATTTTCATGACCATTTACGTTGGTAGATTCTCAAACTAAAACATCAAAACTATGAATGAACACATATTTCACCTTTTTTTGTTAAGTACAGAACTCCACACGTCTTCATTCATAGTTTTGATGCCTTCAGTGAGAATCTACCAACGTAAATGGTCATGAAAATAAATAAAACACGTTGAATGAGAAGGTGTGTCCAGACTTTTGGCCTGTACTGTATATTAGTGGTGGTTAATTAAAAAAGCAGCACACAGTGCCAGTGTAGATGTGCCAGTCACACACGTTCTATACAGATACAGAAATTAAAAGTTTTGTTGCTTCAGGTGTGTAAATTATGACGTAAATTTACTCTGCGTCCCATCGGTAAAAATATATATATAATGATTTCCTCAATATTTCTGCTACTTTATGGGTGGTGGCTGTGGGCGGGGCGTTGCGTCGGTGCCTTACCAGGCGCGGCACCAGGAAAGTACGATTTGATTTCAATCAGAAAGTGCCCGTTCATCTGAAAATGCCATCACCGTACGCACCGAAAGGCGGGGTCTCCCATATAAACTGCCCTGCCAATCGATTCGGACTGTGATCAATAGAAACTTCATCCATTATTCAGCAAATGATGCAAAATGTCACCCGCTTTTTTTTTTTTTTTTTTGTCTTAACGTGTCCCATCTCTCCCTTTCCCATCACCAAACACCGCGCTACCGGCGGAGGGGCAGAACCCACAGGCCTCATGAAAATTTAATCCCCGGGTCTGAGGAACATGCCAGCGAACAAGGCGGCGTGCGTGGAATGCCGTGCGTTTCACAGTCGCCGGACTGGCGGTCACGTTGCCGGACGGAGACGTCCGCCCGTCTTACCGGCCACGAGAAGTCATGAGAAACAACAACAACCGAGTCTCGTTCCTTTCAAATCGCCGCGCCGTATTTCTCCCCATCTCCGCATCAACAAACGCCAGCAACTGTATTAACAGATGGCCAGAGTCAATAAATCCGGCGCGCAGCACATCTGCCATCTCGCACATCTCGCCGCGGCGCAGGTTCGGGATCACGGCGCAGATAGAAGCACGTTCCCCCTTTCCTGCTCTAAGATAAGATAAGATAAACCTTTATCAGTCCCACAAGTGGGAAATTGCCCATATAGGGAAAACTTTCCAACATTATCCTGCTTCTTGAGAGCAGTGCCGTCTCCGTCACCGATTCTCGGGCGTCAAACCACAGTCCTGAGAAGGAAGAATCGCTAACGACATAATGCACGTCACAAGCATGACATTTAACCCGCAGCTGAGGATCTGGACGTGGACCTCGAACCAGATAAGGAAGAGGCCCCGTAATCAGAAGGTTGCCGGTTCGAATCCCGATCTGCCACACACTGCTCCCCGGGCGCCTGTGTGGCTGCCCACTGCTCACCAGGGGTGATGGGTTAAATGCAGAGGACACATTTCACTGCGTGCACCGTGTGCTGTGCTGACAATAACTTCACGTTAAAAGATCCTCAGCAGGACCAGATCTCTTCCTTCACGAAGTTTGCCGCTTCAAACAGTCCGTGTTCTGCCTGCAGCTTGATTATAAGAGTGTCACGCCACGTCAGGGCCAGAGACCATTATTAAATTCAGAATTCAGAACTCCCCTTTTCCAATTTACCAGGGCGCACATGCCAAATTGGGCTAATTTAGTAATTACAAAAATGAAACTTCAGTTCTGTTGTAAAAATGGCCTTAAATTAAGCCGCTATATTTTGCCGAGTTCTGTTCTGCGAGGCGTGTTAGTAAAATAACTGCAGGGCTGTAAAGTCACACAGACTCTCCGGCAAATAACACACCAGAGATCAAAGTGGTCGGCTGTGGCAGTGGGAGGGCGTTTTGTGTTTGTGTGTGTGTGTGTGTGTGTGTGTGTGCGTGTGTGTGACACGGAATGGTGTAAAACATTAATCACAGCCAAAAAGCGCCGAGCGTGAAATACATAATGCCAGAGCCGCCGCCGTCGTACGGAAAGCGAAAGCGGCAGATAGATGTAATCTGCAGACGAGGTCGATGCACATCCAGCTCCGGTTAATTCCCAACAAATTATCTAATCCAGATGTTGCACTTTGAGTGTAAACACAGCGCCGCTCCGAATCATAAAATAAATAAGCATGAAAGGGGTTTAGGGTTTCAAACAAAGCCCGAACCCCGACTCGGGAGCCCCGCCCCCCCCGTTCTGAAACAGGAAAATGTAAATATGGTAATATTTAGCACGTGTTTTAAAACAGATCGGCTTTCTCGAAGTCGGAGGGTGGGGGGGGGAGAGAGAAAAGAAATGAAAAACAGGGCCACACACGAGAAGCGGCCTCCCCAGACTGCGGGGCGGGGCGGAGGTGCTGCGGGCCGGAGGCTCCGCCCGGAACCTCCAGAACCTCCGGAACGTTCGCATCCAACAACACGGCGACACGACGAGGGGGGTAGAAAAAAAAAAGAAAAAGAAAAGAAAAGAAACGGGTCATCGACCCATTCACACGGAGGAGGCGAACTGGGAGAAGAAGAAGAAGAAAAAAAGACGAGAGGAGGACCGAGAAGGAGGGAGAAGGAGGGAGGGAAACACTCAAGACATATGGATGTGTTTAAGGACCACCAGGGAAGGGAAACTTGTGCATTTTCGCATAAACCCAGATAAACTCCAAATATGTAATTACACGGGGTTTAGGGGCCTGTCTGTTGCCGATCCGTCCAGGGATCTCAGCGAACCTCTCGCCCGCCGTGGTCCCCCGCTTCCACGGGAGAAGAAAAGGAGCGGGAGGGACAGTAAAGTACCTGCGGCACGTTTTAAAACTCTCGTCGCGTCCAGTATTTATAGTCCTTCGACCCCGCGTCGGTGTTTGTAGCCAATTTGTTGCGCCGCAATAAATAGGCCGGCCTATTTATCAGCCGACCACATGGCAGCCATTTATGCGCCCTAATGAGCGGCAGATGTGCGGCGTGTACATTTTCACATGCAGGTCCGACGCTCCGCCAGTCCGGGACACCGAGCTGGGACGTCCGTGTAGGGAGAGAGAGAGAGAGAGAGAGAGATCTTATTAACGGAGTAACGGTCCAGTCCTGCCCCGGCCTAAAGACGAATCGCTGTTCACTCTGAAGCTCCCGAAGTTCTTTTGAAGAAGCGCAACAGCCACAAACGTACTTCGCAGTGTTTGTGTGTGCGCTTCTGAGTGTTTGTGGGCCATGCCAGAGTGTGTGTGTGTGTGTGTGTGTGTGTGTGTGTGTGTGTGTGTGTGTGTGTATATGTTGCCAATTACCTTGGCTATAAATACAAGATCCCCCATCCGTCACCGAGTTTCTGGGTGGCTGCTGCGCCGCCCTAATTGGTTTCAGATGGGCCGCCAGATCTCTCTCTCTCTCTCTCTCTCTCTCTCCCGGCAACAGCGCCGTCACACCCGCGGGGGGAAAGGGAGGAGAAAAAAAAAAAAAAAGGATGAGCGACAGTCGGGAAATAAATATGGAGAGAGCGCGGGAATAAACAAGGGGAGCTTTTAAAGTTTCTCTTTTTTTTCTTCCTGCCCGCCACATCCTCAGCTCTGAGAGAGAGAGAGAGAGAGAGAGAGAGAGAGAGAGAGAGAGACATAACGTTATACAAACAGATGTGTGTTTAAAATGTAAACATTTTCTTTCATTCTTTTCTGTTTCCCCAGTTAATTATTTTAAGGCTGTTTTCACTTGATTAATCTGGCTGGAAGGCCCACGTTCCCCTCCCGGCGCAGAGGAATTCAGCATCAGCCAAAACAAATGAGGGAGGGTCATTACACTCCTCGCTGGCGGATAAGGATCAAAAAGCACGGGGACGGGGACGACTTTACACCTCGCACGCCAAAGCGGCTCTCCTTGGAAATAAACTCTGCGTCCCGGCCCGGAATGCACGACTTCGCCGCGGCAGGAATGCGGGACGCCGTGATCCCGGCGGATTATCCCCTCGTCCGAGGACTACAGGTCAAAGGGGGGCGTGACCCACGCGTGGCCCTCGAGACTGCGGTTCAATAGACATTCATTAACACTAAATTCGTATTGATCAGCGGGGCAGCTGGGACATGCGGGGCGGGGTTATTGTTATTATTATTATTTGTCTCAATCGGTAAGTTAAAAACGAGAAGCTAAACGTTGCTAGCGCCGAACACTTTGAGAATCGTACCACCCATTTGATTGGCCGTCGGTCTTCCCGCCCAAGGAACCTATCGGCCTATCACGTTTCACTCAGGCTCAGGTGGTCGATGCTGATTGGTCCCTTAGCGAACCGAATTGTTCGGCTCCTAAACGGCTCTCCGCAGTCCATCGAATTTTATTTCAAACCGACGTGCTATAACACTCAAACAGACACTGTGCGATTATAAATGTACGTAACTCTAAATGTAACTCTAATGCTACTGTCATGTCCATAAAGTAAAATATAAATAATAATAATACATGAAATAATAATAATAATAACATGGTCATAGCTGCGGTCCTTATTTCGTTCGATACCTTGACAGTCTGCCGGTTAGCCGCTCGGGTGTCCCGGGGGAGGCCGGTTTATGGGGGATCTAATCCGAGCCAGAGTCGGGGGGGTGCGGCCGAGGTTAATTCCGCACGCCGGTCTCGTGTGTTGGACCACGCGGGGGACCGCGGCGGAGGAGGAGGGCAATAAACGCCGCGAAATCCCCCTCATTAGCGCCCGCTGAGATAATTTCTCCCGCCCGCTGGCGGCCAATCAAGCGGAGGCGGGCGACACGCTTCACCTGCCGGCGTAGCGGACGCCGCTGACGCCCCTCGTCTTTATCCGGAGCGAAGCACGGCCGTGTCTCGACCCACCCTCGGTGAAAACGTTCCGGCAACGTTGCGATCCCGTTATTCTAAAACCGGTAAGCTGTTAGCTGCCCCTGTGCTGCCTGTCAGAAAAAAAGGTTTGTGTTTTTCCCCACCGTCCACCGAGATATTAAAAAAAAGCAACAACAAAAAAGTGTGTTTCGTTGAAAGTTACGAGGGGAATAAAGGGAAGAAAACGAGTCTTCGGCACCGCAAGGACCACAAATGGCGCCGCGTAACACAACAGCACGACGTCGGGCCCCGCGGTGCGCAGTGCGCGTCGTTTCTGAGGGGAAACTGCGCGGCTGAACTCCGAATGAACCGCGACGAATTTCCATACTTAAAACCCGTCCTCTCCGCATTACTACTGCGTAGTAATAATCATAACACAAGGCCTCTAATGCTTTATAACCTATTTCGTTACACGTTTCAACACAAGCATTTCAACAAAACCATCTATTTTTTTTTTTTTTTTTCGTTTAAAGCCAATAAATCCTCCTCAACAAAAATTTATGGACGCATGTATAAATCTTCGTGACGTTTTGAATGGTGACAGCTGAGTCCCATTTTGCACGGTGTACTCTATACTTCCAGGAGGATCTTCCTAGTGTGTGTGTGTGTGTGTGTGTGTGTGTTCCCACTACTTTAAATGTCGTGTGGAGAACCAGGCCCTAGTGGAGGGAGGACGAGGCTGAAGTGCGGGCCCTCGTGTAAATGGCCACGCACCACACCTTAGCTGACCCGCCTCGCTCCAAGATAAAATATTTATATATGCCATTGTCTAATGGCGCGCTCGCCAAGCGGCGCCCTTAATTTGTTTTCCTCCCTGGTGAAATGAATTCCCTCCCAGTCGTCGGTGCGGGGCCGCGGATCGTGATTACCGCTGATCTATCTCTGGCCCCAGATAAAACAAGCCCTCCAAACTCCACTTTACAATTACGCCTGATCCGGTCCGCGCGTTTTCCGTAGATTAAAGGTGAAGATCGGACACTTGAGGCTCTTTCATTTTTCCTTCCTCCTCCCTTCAACGTTCACACCAGAAGGAAAACATCGCTTAGAGACGACCGCAGCAATTACGGGCTTGGTAAACATGTGAAATGTGCTGCGTTTGGAGCATGTGCTGAGAACGGCACAAGCCGGCGACGGGAGGAGAGGATCGTTTGGTCGCAAAGCGTGAGACTGACCGGCAGTTGCAACCAGGCATGGCTGAAGCCCCCGGGCTCTTTGACACGCAGCGACGCATGGAGCGTGTTCGCAGGCTTTACTGTCCTCCAAATGGGAAATGCATATCAATCCGGCGACAATAACACCGTCTGACTTGCTTTAGAAAATACAAACGAAGCGATGTAAAAAAAGATCCATTTAAACCAGTGTTCAAGCGAACTGCACCTGGTATTACCAGGTAGTCTCCCGTCCAAGTACTAACCAGGCCCAACCCTCCTTAGCTCCCTAAATCAGACAAGATCGGGTGTTCAATAATAATATTTACAGCTGCTACGCTTCTTTCTGGGTGCACTTACATTTACATTTAAGGCAATTTGGCAGACGCCCTTATCCAGAGCGACTTACAACGTGCTTCCATGTTCCCATCAGTTCCGGTTCACTAGGACCCCCAACTATGAATACAATCTTTTTATTCACTTGTTGTAGATTCTGTGCACAAGTCAGGCAAGAAGAAGGTTGCGAGTTAATCTAAATATTCTCTAAAGAGGAAGGTCTTGAGCTGCCGTGTGAAGGTGCTCAGTGACTGAGCTGTTCTGACCTCCAGGGGAAGTTCATTCCACCACCGAGGGGCCAAGACGGAGAAGAGTCTAGACGAATATCTTCCTTTTACCTTGGGTGCAATGAATAAAACGCGCACAAATGTATTAACCAGCCTACACAACCAGGGTGGCGAGATGTTTTTCACACCGCAGCAAGAAACGTCCTACTCCCCCCCCCCGTAGCACGACACTTTCGATTTCTGCGAATCCGGACGACCTGCTCGACACAAGCTGTTCTTACTCAGCCCCTAGAGTCGGAATTGGAGCCGCTTTGCTAACCTCATATTTAACCTAATAAAGGCAGAGAATGAACGAGCCATTCTCAGTTAATAAAAGGAACAGGCTTTATATAAAACTGTGTTTAAAAAAAAAAAGGCGGCTGTGGTTCAGACTGATTTAATTCAGCGAAAGAGCTTTTTGGACCGTGCGTCCTCAGCGATCCAACAGCCATCCTTTAAAAAAAAAACAAAAAAAAAAACAAGTCACTTAATTGAATTTAACTTTAACTCAATTTGAACTATCCAGCCGGAATCGGTGACACTCCGAAACTCAATTTGCATGGGACGTTTGGCCCGAGCGATAGCTTAAAATAATGTTTACGGAGACACTCTGACATGTGGCTGAAAGCCTGGGCGCAACCGAGGGCCCCGTCTCGGGTGTGTGGTCTCGGGCCGCGAGTGAGAGACGGTTTTAGACAAAAGTCGCCGGGGAGCGAAACGGAGAGGCGGGCCCATGGCTCCCGCGTCCCGCGTCTCTTTACGACTCTCTTCTCGACCGGACGAATGGGGAGCACCTGTAAAGCGGAGAAGGCCGCCGGCCACGTCTTTAATCTCCCGCCGCTTGTTACTGTTGTGTTCGTGGGTATTTTCATAGGAAACGTTAGAAGTGGCTCCCCCCCTTCGGCCGGGCTTATGGACGAATGGCTTAATTGATTCATCATGACAGTGATGTGTGTGTGTGCTCCGCTTTTCCCCTTTCATCTCCCCCAGTTCCGCATCTCCATCCGTCGCCATCCTGGTTCTGGGCTCCGGCTCACCTCTGTCCTCATCCTAATCCTCCTCCAGATTCCTCTCCGCCGCACCTACTGCGGCTCCCTAAGCGCTTAATCGCCGCAAGACCTGCGATTCCTTACGGTCACTCGCAGCGGGGAGAGAGAGAGCCCGGCCGCGCCGGGCCGCGGTGCACCATGGGACGTTAAAAGAACACCCAGCTGCCTATCAAAAACTCATATCCTCCCAGTTGACGCCCGTGTTGTCGTTGGAAATGGGGAAGAATCTTCGCCTAATGCCGTAACGCCGCTGCGGATCTCGGCCTGTGCCACCGCCAGCCCGGAACATGCGGACCTACAGCAGCCCCCCCCCCCCAAATCCCCAGCGCCCCCGTATTCCACCGGCCCCCCTCCCTTTCTAGAATACAGTAACACAATCTGCGGCGAAACCGATATAATCTCCTCCAAGCTATAAAAGTCGTTCACCCGCAGAAACATCTGCATGGTCAAATTTAAAACAAACTGTCAGGGAGTTGGGTATCTCATAAAGAGAGAGCATGTGTGTGTGTGTGTGTGTGTGTGTGGTGGTTTTCTTTTAAACGCTTTGTAGTGATTTCTGTCTTTCATAAATCCGTTTTGTTTTTGCAGCGTTTCACGAGGTCTGCACCAAGTTTAATATTTCAGTGCCGATTAATCCTGTAGCAGAAAAGCAAGAAAACGTCTGGAATAATATATAAACACACACAGACATTGGAACAAAACAAAGGTAGGAATGAGTGTGTGATGCAGACATAAAATATTTGTGTGGGTGGCGTGGCGTGGATGAAATCTTCAGCCGGGGGAGTCGGTGTGTGTTTCCTCTCCGCGCCGAGTTGAGCCCTTGATTGGTTTAATTGGTGAAGTGACCCCGCCCTGTGTGAACATTAACCCTTTGAGAAGAGATACAGGGCTACTTCAGCCCGTCAAGTGTCTGGACTCCTCCAGAGCGCATGGGCCACTTCACATCTCGCGCGTCGGTGCATTTGGGCCCCGGGGACGGATACAGTATTAATCAACACACACACACACACCGGCGTGCGTACGCTCATTCTCACAGCAGGGCACTAAGCTCCTGTGTAATGGTTTAAACAACACCCAGAGTGATGTGTTAAAACAGCAGGATAGGAGGGGGGAGGCGGCCCGGCGGTCGACGATCCCGCTAATGCCACCCCGAATGGCGTCTCTAATTACTTGGCCTGGAAATGGCTTTTAGCTAAATCACATGCTATCTGAAGGGCCTGTATCAACAGAGACAAGGGCTTTAACAATTACATTAGGCCTCTCCCCATCCCCGGGTCCGGCAGCAACAATCGTGATGATTTCCAGCCGTTTCATTGTCATTATCTCGGCGCGACAACGATGTTTTCACTCTGATTTGGTGTCAAAGCCGAGGCGGGGAGAGTGCTGCGGAGAGCTGCCAGAGGAGAGCTTTACTTATGGTAATGTTTTGGCTGACCGCGTGCAGGCCTCGGGCGAGAGCGGGGCCAATCTGTGTGTGTGTGTGTGAGAGAGAGAGAGAGAGAGAGAGAGAGAGTGGGGCGCTAAGTGGGCCTCGGCTTTTAATTGATGCTAGAGAGGAGATGCGTGATTGTTCTAACAAGCACAGTGTTGCCCACACAGGGATGATGCACAGACTCACAATGAGCTGCGTTACACATCACAAAAATAGAAACCTGATTATTATTATTATTATTAGCAGTAGTGTAATACTGGACACGTAACATCAGCATAATACCTTTTATCCGAAAAACAAGAATTTTAGAATGAATGAATGATTTCACGCTGAGAACATCCATCAACTATCAATACGTCAGAGCACCAGGGCATTATGGACCGTGGTCACTAACGGGGGAAATATGGGGTGGGGGAACTGGAGGGGCTATGGGAGCTAAGTGGGGTTGGATCGCTCAACAGCCTGCCCCACCCTATTGGCCTCCCATCACCCCCTCCTGTTGAGGCCCCCACTGAGGGGTCACCCAACCAGCCGGGCCCACCCCCTCTGCCTGGAACAGGGGTACAAGTAGGGAACAGAAAGAGCCCGCGAGAGAGAAAGGGGTCACCGGGGCTCTTCAGCTGAAGAGCCCTGCAATCATTGTGCATATTTTTGCGGCGCACCGTTTCCAAACCATCCGTCCGTTCTCCTCTGTGCCCGCCTCCCCATTGGCCGGTCGGCATGCTAATCAATCAGAGCGGATGTAAACGTTCAGCTTGCCGGCCAGTGTCTGCCTGCGGGTGGGAACGCGGCCCTGAATGGAGGCGAGAGTGAAGAGAGAGGAGTGGGCAGATGAGGGGAATGGAGCCCATTTGAAGATCAGGAGGTTTCCACTGGAGATGAAGGGGGGCTCCTGGCGAGGTCTGAGACAATGGCACCAGTCAACAACGGGGTTCTTCTTCCTCCTCGTTCGCTCACTCCACCGCTCACTCGCTCGCCCTGCTCTCACACACAAAAGCGCGTCGGGTGGGGTCCGCAAGCGGACGGCGAACGAGCGACATGGCATCTTTAACGGGGGTGGTCTGGGGGGACGATGCCGCGGCATTCGCAGAGGAGCCAATTAGATCCTGCAGAGCTCGAGGGCTAAGGTGGGAACCGGCCCGGTTCTGGAGAGGAGGGGACAAGCCATCAATATTTATCAGCCGCCAAGTCCATGTGGTGCAACCAGCAGAAGAAGAGAACATCAAAAACGGCACGATATTACATCCGAGCCGCGGTAATTACCGTTGTTCTCGGTTCGTTTGAACTGGGTGCACAAACACACACACACACACACACACACACACACACACACACACACAGGCCATCTGGCACTTCCAGGCTAAACGCTATCACCTTTTCCCACTTCCTGCCTAATCAATGTATGAATGTTAACACAAACAGTAGCACACGCCGGAGCTGTTCGGTGTGTTCTAACCACCACCGACAAAATGTTGGTTTTTGAAAAAGACGTTTTTGTGTCTGAATCACTTCCGTCTAAAAAAAAAAAACCCATGTAAAAAGTTGGTTGGTGGTTGAAAATGTTTTTCTTTTTTTATATGTTGCAGTAAGTATCTAGTGTGTGTGTGTGTGTGTGAGGAGATACCTGTGTTCTGGAAGCATTGTTTGTGTTGTCCTGCGCTCAGAAGAGGAAGTGAGGAAGTTTTTTCTTTTTTTTTATTTAGACAATTGTTGTTTTTGCCCCACCGCCATGAAACGGTTACTGGCCCTGCGACACACACACACACACGCAGTTTCCTGCCAGAACTGGAATAACCCCAGCCTTCAGACCGGCAGGGCCCATGGCTCAATGAAAGAACACAGCGCAGGCCGCCACAACGCCTCCCTCGCGAGGGACATTTTCTTGCTGCCTGTCATGCGGCCACGTGCAGCCGAGGGGGGATTCCGGAACGTTCTGCCAATTGCACACTGGGAAGTCCTGTGGACTTTTCATATTTGTCCATAAAACAGGGCTTGGGTACCAGTGGGTCATGCCAAGCAGAGTCATAAACATCTGAGGGGCCGTAGCATAGTCACGTCGTGAAAACTGGTTCCACAGGCAATAATACCATATCCAAGTTACACACCAAGTCACACTTGGATATGTACATTTTCCACTAAAGAAATACAAATGGAGCTGGATCATGTTTTATCAATCCCTCCAGGATGTCACGACGTTTCATTTATATTTACATTTAAGGCATTTGGCAGACGGCCTTATCCAGAGCGACTTACAATCAGTAGTTACAGGGACAGTCCCCCCCTGGAGACACTCAGGGTTAAGTGTCTTGCTCAGCTCAATGGTAGTAAGTGGGATTTGAACCTGGGTCTTCTGGTTCATAGGCGAGAGTGTTACCCACTAGGCTACTACCACCCTATTTTATTCCCTCTGTTGTAGTTTCTATACAGAAAGTTACAAGTTCATCTAAATATTCTCTTAATAGGAAGGTCTTGAGCTGTCGTGTGAAGGTGCTCAGTGACTGAGCTGTTCTGACCTTGAGGGGAAGTTCATTCCACAGAGAAGAGTCTAGATGAGCATCTTCCTTTTATCTTCAGAGATGGAGGGACCAGACGAGCAGTACTGGAGGCTCGGAGTATACGAGGTGCAGTGCGAGGTGTAATAAGGGCTGTGAGGTAGGATGGTGCTACTCCATGTTTGGCTTTGTAGGCCAGCATCAGTATTTTGAATCTGATGCGTGCAGCTACTGGGAGCCAGTGAAGGGAACGTAGCAGAGGGGTGGTGTGGGAGAATTTGGGAAGGTTGAAGATCAGTCGTGCTGCTGCATTTTGTATGAGTTGTAGAGGTCGGATGGTACATAGAGGTAGACCAGCTAGAAGGGAGCTACAGTAGTCCAGTCGTGAGATTACTAAGGACTGAACCAGTATCTGGGTGTAGAGAAGGAATCTACATGAGCGGGAAAGATTGCTGAGGTGAGTTTCAGTTGCAATTAACGCAAATGCGACCAACCACCATGACCTCTGCAAGTCCTTGGAATTTTGTTCAATCGTGGTAACATTTCCACAAATTTGGCTAATACGCGTTTTCTCTCATGACAGCGTTCCCCGTGGAAAATAATGAACCAGTTAAAATAATATTACCAGTTTCTGGTTGTGATGCTACGAGGCTACGACGGCAGTCAATATAAAAAATGTGACTTCCACTTCGATGCATGATCGCACAGCATTGCATTAACAGTGGAGTAGGAGTTATTTACACTGCCACCTGTTGACATGGCATAGACACTACATGATCATTATGTTTTTATGGTTTGTTGTGAGCATTGTCGGCTATAAGTTGTTTAGATGTTATAAGAGGGTGGTAGTAGCCTAGCGGGTAACACACTCGCCTAAAAACCAGAAGACCCAGGTTCAAACCCCACTTATTACCATCGTGTCCCTGAGCAAGACACTTAACCCTGAGTGTCTCCAGGGGGGACTGTCCCTGTAACTACGTACTACCCTACGTATATAGGGGTGGTAGTAGCCTAGCGGGTAACACACTCGCCTATGAACCAGAAGACCCAGGTTCAAATCCCACTTACTACCATCGTGTCCCTGAGCAAGACACTTAACCCTGAGTGTCTCCAGGGGGGACTGTCCCTGTAACTACTGATTGTAAGTCGCTCTGGATAAGGGCGTCTGGTAAATGCTGTAAATGAATGGATGGGCCCTGGAGCTGACAACTCAGCAGATAGCAGCTACTTTAGCGGATCGACACCAGGGCACGAACAGAGGCAGCATGGCGCTCGCACCCGGCCGCTAACGCGCCCCTTTCACACTCGTGCAACAGGTGCTGGGGACACCGTCTCTGTCTCCACATGGTCCGTGCTGCTTTCCCGAGAGAGAGGGGAGGTGCCATAAATCACCGGCGAGCGTGGAAATACCACCAAGATTCCACTGCAAGCTACTTTCTCTTTCTCCCGCTGTTGTTTTAATGACACCCCCCTACACACACAGCATGCCTTCCCTTCCCCTCGCTCTTCTCTCCCACACTTATTCTCTTCCACCGATTCCCTCCTTCCTCTCCCTCCCGCCCACCAGAGCTAATAGTTTAATGTGAGGGAGAGCAGTTAGGGTTTCCTCCGACTTCTGCCAACAGTCGTCAATACGAGCTTAATCTTCCTCTCCCCCCTGCCAGCCCGCCACTAAAACTGTGCCTGGGAGCAGAGAGAAGAGGGGGGAAGCACTGAGCAGCATACCAGGGAGGGGAGAGTTCACTCGATGATCTCTCACTCGACTGGATCAGCCCGTGAGGCCTGTTTGATTGGCCGGAGGTTAAAATTGTCATTCATTGAGCCTTTCGTACTGTCTCTTTCTGTGGTCCCCTGAACACGATCAACGGTAAAGACGTGACAGCCTTGACGAGTCCTGACGTTGTCCTCTACAGGCCTTTCAGAAATGAACACAGACGAAGGGCAAAGCACTAAGCGTTATTGGTTAACAGTGGGAGGATCAGCTTCGATGTTGTGAGACTTTAAATTTTTTTGCCATGAATGGAGCGCACCGTAGACGCAGCATACGCCTGGGACCTATTTTATACCAGCACAGCAGGGCCGGCACGGGAGACGCTGATTAGTTAAAGAACCAGTGTCCAGTCGGGTTAAGACTAACAGGAGAGTCACATGTTCCCTCGCTGCCCTTTTCTACCTACACGTTCACCCCCCAAATCACACACACATCAAAGGCCATCAATCTCCCCCTGTACAGGGGGAAAGGCAAATATTTAGAGAAGGACTGAGCCCCCATAAATCTGTAGTGGGAGAGAGAGGGAGAACCCGATACGGCCCTCAGCCCCCACAGCCGCGCCCCGGCCCTTCGTCCTGACAGCCAGAGGAAGCAGAGGAAGACCAGAGGAATCTGACAAACAGAAAGTGAGGAAGAGGAGGGATTGGAGATTAGGGAGAGGGGGACTGACACACACACACACACACACACACACACACACACACACACACTCGGCTCCCTGCGTTTGATTTACTATAACAACTCTCGGTTCCACTTGAGTGAGACTCAAGAACATTACCGAGTATTTATATTCCTTTTCATTTTAAAACAATATGGTGTTTCAGTAATAAAGAAAGGAACGCTGCACTGACAGGTCAGGGTTGAAAGGTCGCGGGGGGGAGTAAATTGAGGGCAGATGAGATTGTGAGCACAGCAAAGGCCTATTAGCGGAGAAAAGCAGGGGGCAGGGGCACACAGACATGCACACATGTGTGCTTCGGCTTCACGTGTGACAAGTTTCTGAGTGGACAGAGTGGCACCTCGAAAATGCGCAGGATCTATATGGTGCCGTCATTGACATGACCTGCAGTGGAACAGAAGCCCTTTCTGCTCCTGAGCCAGTCGATAGGCAGCCCTTCTGCCAGTTTTATTAGAACCTTGGACACACAGTGTCCTTGCTCCCAGCTGTCAGTCCTGTGTGAGGGATTTGTGGGGATTTGCAGGTCCCCAGCTTCTCCCCGCCGACCCCCACATCTCCCCAGGGCTGTGGAGGATTTATCCCAGGGCAGGGCGAGGCCCTGACAGACTGCTGGATTGACTGCGCTGCCTCCCAGCGGGTGCGGGCCGGCCGTCCGGCCGTATCTCCGGGACGGGAGCTGGACGATGCAGCCTCAGCAGGTTCGGTCGTCAGGGAGGGACAAGCCTGTCGCTTCCCTCCGTCCCTCCTCTCCGTGCCCTCCTGTGTGCAGCAGGTTTGTTAGCATTCTCGCCCGGCTCGGGCTCGGAAATGTCACGTCTCCGTGGGCTTGTGTCTGTGCATCAGTGTCAATAAATCAGTTCGGGTCGCAGCCGGCAGGCTCTTTACACAAATGTGTTATTTCTCCCGGAGAGGGAAAAAAATCTTCCCCACGATCTATGGGAAACACGGCTGGATTCGACATTTTCCTGCTCATTTGCAGCTGTTTGCTACAGAGAAAGTAGCACTGGATTTGTGGAAATAAAATTATGAGCTACGTAGCTTACATTTACATTTACAGCCTTTATCAGACGCCCTTATCCAGACACCCTTATTACAGTCAGAAGTTACAGGGACAGACCCCCCCGGAGCAACTTAAGGTTAAGTGTCTTGCTCAGGGACACAATGGTAGTAAGTGGGATTTGAACCTGGGTCTCCTGGTTCACAGGCGAGTGTCTTACCCACTAGGCTACTACCACCCCTATTGCTGCATTCTTGGATGTGTTGTGTTATTTATTTTCGTCAGGATCCACACGAGAACACTTTTCTCTAAAACCCGCGTCCTCATGGGAGCGTTATCTGAAACGTTGTCCGAAAGGAGACGCAGAGGACGTCCCGAACGCTGTTTTACCCCCTCCTCCACACCTTTAGGTGGCGCTGTAACTTCCCCACTCTCCTTGTTTGCTGTCGTTGTTCTCCAGCCTCACCTTTTCATTAGAAATGTGCCGTGTAGAGAGAACTTCTTGCTACTGCTGCTGCTGCTGCAGCACGACCACCAACGTGTTATCCGATGTACCCGTGCATGTTGTTGTATGTATAACGTGAAGTGAAAGTGAACAGCACAGCACACAGTGCACACAGTGAAACGTGGTCTCTGCATTTAACCCGTCCCCTGAGGGCCATGACAGGTGCCCAGGGAGCAGTGTGTGGGGACGGTACTTTGCTCAGTGACACCTCGGTGGCACCTTGGTGGTCCGGGATTCAAACCGGCAACCTTCTAATTTACGGGGCCACTTCCTTACCGCTTACCCTGGTGGCCACTGCCCTCAATATGCATTTGGGGTTATATGTCAGGTTGGAGGTGCTGCTTTGCTGTCCACATGGATACGCAGAAATTATAAATTTACTCTGGAACCCGTTTTAGGAAATATCCTGAAACGGCGTTTTCATGTGGACACAAGGCCAGATCAGATAGAAATTTTACAGCTTTACAGACAAATGTTGTTGTGGACGGGGCCTCAGACTCTTGTCGAGTTCATCGTTTTTGGTAAATCTGTGTGCATATTTCTACACTAACATTGCACTATAGTACTCAGATACAGATCCATACTTAGCAGATGTCAGCACTTGGTTGAAGGCTTGCAGAAGAAGTGCTCCACACACCTGTCTCCTGTGCCTGCCCGGCGTGTGGGGGGCGAGCGAGTGCACCGGCGGACCCTAACCTCCCGCACCGGGGGGGGGGTTTCTTGGAGAGATGTGTAATTGCTTCTTACTGATCCTAATGGCACATCTGAAGGCGCCGGCACTTCACCGGGCCGCTGAGGAGACCCGTCAGGTTGGGCCTGTTCATTACCCCGCTTTAACCCACCACCCACACCTCTGGCATAAAGAACTGAGGGAGAGAGAGAGAGCACCCCCTCCACCCCCACGCCACACACACTCACATCTACCCCAAAAAAGCCCTTTCAGCACCCAGCGCTCCCTGCTAGCGCCATTGTTTCTGGGGTTTAATTGGAGCGATGTTCCCCATTGTGGCTGTGCTGAATGGCAGTGGAGGACTCCATTGTGGGGCTCAAAGGGGACAGGAGTGTTCATTAGGTGGGGGCTGAATGGGGCCGCTGGGGGTGCAGCTCAGGGGGGGGGGCGGCAGGGACCTCCGGGGAGGTGAATCCGAACCCTCTGCTGCGTGGCCTGACGCTTGGCCCTGAAAGCGGCGCGGCGGCGTTTGTTGTGGCTGCTTTTGTGCCCGGCGGCCAGGATGAATGGGGGCCGAGGGAGGAGAGGAACAGAGAGGAGAGAGAGGGGGATCAAAAGGACGTCCTCTTTTCGACTGTACCCTACTGTACCCGAGACCCTGCGTAGGACCCCGTCCCCACAGGCTGCGTGGCTGTAACCACAGACCGAAGAACAGACTTCTTGATGTTTGCAGCGGCATCAGGCCCGTCCATCACTGTACCTTCATGTTATTATTAAAGTGATTGAGACATCCTCATAAGAGGACTGTAACTAGCAACCCTTCGATTATGAGTCCCCTTCCTTAAGTGAAAGTGAAGTGATTGTCATTGTGAAACACTGCAACACAGCACACGGTGACACAACGAAATGTGTCCTCTGCATTTAACCATCACCCTTGGTGACAGTGGGCAGCCATGACAGGCGCCCGGGGAGCAGTGTGTGGGGACGGTGCTTTGCTCGGCGGCACCTTGACTGCTCAGGATTTGAACTGGCAACCTTCCGAACTGCCTGGCCACAATATATATTTAATATTATGGGTCAAAATATTCTTCAAATTTGTTGCAGCAGAAAAAAAATTCTAGTTTGAGATTCGTATTTACATTTTATTGATTGATTATATTTCTTCGGTGGGTGGAGGATCCCCATGGCCCCACCTTTTTAACTGTTTCATACATAATCTAATTTATTGCATATGCTTCCACTGGCTTTGCTCTAAGCTTGAACATTTAGCCATTTTTATATGTGATGGGTCTGTAAAGATTAAAACACAGAATTATTGTTCCGTGCGTAAATTACCGGCAAATTAAGAATCATTAAAGAGACGGAGTTAGAGTAACATGAAGGAATGTGGCGAGGACATCCGTGCCACAGCCGTGATGGCAGCCGAGTGGGAGAGAGGGGCGCCTGGCCGACGAGGATGAAATAATGAGCATGAAAAAGGGGGCACTCATCGCGGCAGCGCCTGGTATTCATAAAGCATCGGGGGAGAGCGAACAGCTGGGCATTTCCTCGCCTTTTCTGTGCCGCGCGGGCAGCAGGTGTGCCAGCTGGCGCCACCACCATCATCCGGGCCCAACTTCTTCTTCTTCTTCTTCTTCTTCTTCTTTTTTTTCATGGGGAAACAAACACGGCGCAACGTACGTTCACCCACAAAAACATGGGCACCTCCTCCGTCCCCCACCCTGACAGGACCACACTGGCACGACCCTGACAAACTCCAGCCCCTGTCACCACTGCGACCCCTCAGAGTTCGCCCACTGATGTCATACCCCCCACACTTGCCCCTTCCAGAGCCCCTCTTCCTCTGTTTACCGTTCGGCAACCAGCCGGGCGGGGCCAGACGTCCAGTTCACAGCGTAACGCAAATCTGACCTCACGACTGCAGAGTCTAGCGTTACGCCCCGCATCTCTGTGGAAGAAGCCATTCCCGCCGAGCACAAACACAGGTTACACTTCGCCGACAAGGTTCCTGAAAACCAGATGACTCATCCGGCGTGCGGTGGCGCGGCTCCTCCCCTCGCCCCGTCCCTCGCCCCGTCCCTCGGCCTGTCTCGCCCGCGCCGGCGATGTTTATTTTTCCGCCCGCCTGCGGACGAGGCCATGTCTGCAGTTGCCGACCTCCAGTAGCCACGGATATGACACACACTAATGGTGACGGCCCGTCTTCTAGCGGCGCGGGCGCGGGCGACGAGGCTAATTGGCAGTTTGGGCGGGTGTGTGTGACAGCCGCGCCCCCGATGACGTTCCCCTGTCCTTTCCTGTTTAGCCTGGGCGTCTGCTGTCGATAAACACGGCAGGCTGCTGCTGCCCTGGTGGCACAGGACGGGGATGGGATGGTTTTTATCACCCTGCCATTGAACATCAGCCCTGACCAGGAGACACGGCGGCATACAAACAACTGCAAAAATTCGTGAATATTCCGTTTTTTTTCTCTTTTGATGTTCTAAAAATCTCAGTCAATTCTAAGCCCTTTCAACAAGTGACAGAATAAAGTGTTGGAATTCAGTACTGGCCTTGTATGGAGGACCACAGGTGTCACTGCAAAAAAAAAAAAAAAATAAATGAAGGAAACCAAAGACCATTTTTTTTATTATTGTGTAGCAGCAGAAATGAAGACAGCACGAGGGCAGCAGCTCCACGGGCGATGAAACCATATAAAATTCTCAAGTTTGTTTGCTTTCGGCAGTAAAAAAAAAAAAAAAAAGTCTGGGCGAGGCCCGAACTCCGCCCTCTTTCACAGAGCAACACCAACATCAGAGAAGTATCTGCTCAACAAATGTTACTAGAGTAAACACACACACACACACACAGACTTTCATGGTATCTGATGTGTGAACACAAGCCTATAGAGCGAGAAAAAAGGCCTGAGGGGGGGTCACCAAAACATAGGACTCCGCTAAATGAGCACCTCCCGAATCCTGATTTCAGCCACATCACAGCAGCCTGGAGGACCAGAAGAGGACAGGAGGAACCAGCTGTCCCCCATTAAGGCCCTGCACACATGTGGCCAAGCCACGGCGCCGAGCCCCTCTCGTCTCCCTGTCCACTCCGGCCACCGCTGCCCTCAGGCACATCCAGGGCACGGCGGTGGAAAACCGTTAGAGCCGGACCACCCAGGGACGCCCGCGGTAATGACTAGCAGCCGGAACAGCTGGAGAGAGGAGAGGCGGGAGGCGCGCGGGAGACACGGCCAGACGGAGAGGGAGTCCCAGTCCGGCGGGACCAGAATTCCTCGCCGAATGGTTCCGTTTCACCACCTCACTGCTGTTCCCACTGGTCTCTCTCTCTCTCTCTCTCTCTCTGTATACATTATACATGATAGATGTGAATGGCCGTGTGAACACGTGTGTCTGCATGTGTTTGACTGATGTGACCCCTGTGTGAAGTGAGACCCCATTTGTCGGAACACACACACACTCAGCAGCGGGCTGGCATCCCTCGCACGCCCGCGGGGTTGCAGGCCAGCGCCGCAGCCGCGTCCGGCAACACGTGGGAAAATGTGCGTGGAATCCGAGACCTTCCCGTAATTGCGCGGCACCACGTGAACGGGCATCCTGCGCTTTGAGGAGGCGGCGGCGGGGCCCGGAGCGCTAATCATTTGTCCGATTGGGCCCCCGCCGCGCGGCTCTGCGGGGGTTATTAGCATATTTAGGCCACGCTTTTACAGTCACGTCACTTTGAATGAACACTGATGTGTGGCGAGCAGCACTCCATTCATCCCAGCGTCAGCGCTCTGCCATGGAATGTGTTCGGCGTGAGTCGGGAAATTCTGGTGTTCTGACCCATAACTTCTCTAATTAATCTGTGACTCCAGGCTGTATTTTAAACCGCAGAGCCGGAACACACAGATTAGCCTTAAATGAAGTCTACACTCAAAGTAAAAAAAAGCTGTTTAAAAATGTTGCACGACTTCCAAACAGCTATTCAGAACGGAGGATTCGAACGAAACGTGTTTTGGGCGTGTCCGCGTTGTTTGCGTCCTTCCTTGTGGTCCACTTGGCCCAGTAATGCGTCTCCTCCGCTTGTTGGCTGTTCTGTTCTGTCGCTTTTATGAGGAGAAGTCGCCTCTGAACAGTAAATCGGTGTTCGCGTTGTCATCGATCAGCCGGTTGGACGAAATGAAGGACAAAGCCATTGGCCTCGAGGGTGGATACCAGGCCTCGTTGTTAATGGGAGAAGGATCTGGAATATCGTCTGCGCGTTCGCGAAAGGCGAAATTCAACACGGCCTGAAAGGGCCCCGTTCACCTGAAAAGTACAGGTCACGTCGAGACCAGAAAGTGAAAGTTCGTCCATTCACAGCTAATTATGTAACAGCGCCGCGGTCGCCAACACAAAGATTTACGGAGCGAGCGCTCCTGCCAGGCCCGGGCCTGGAAGTGAGAGTTTATCCGCGCTCACCATACCGCCGCCGAGGTCGGCAGCACACGCCTCTGCGAAAGGCCGCCGCAGGTTATGAGATTTAATACCTCAGCCATTCAGTCATTACGCCGCTTTGTGCAGCGAGTGCACGGAGCGCTTTTAGCTCGTAAAAAAAATAATATTTGTCTTTCCAACTGCACTGTGAACCACAAAGTCCTTATGTTTTATTTTCACCCGCGCAGTAAAACCTTCCTGCTACTATGGGCAATTACCCTGTTCTTTGACTGTACTCTGTGTGTGTGTGTGTGTGTGTGAGGCTGCACTCTGCGGTGGAGGTCAAGGCTGCCTGAGATTGCCTTAGTGCTTTATATGATCTTTAATTTCCCCGGCTGTTCCTGCTGAGCTCACGGCTGATCTCCATCTTCACACCACACCGAGCCACGCCCCACCGCACCCTGCCCCGCCCCAGCGTGCCCACACACTCGCGTGTATTTTTCCAGGACTGAATTGCCACCTGAACGGCGGTGGTCCCCGCATGGTCTGGGAGGGACGGAAAGTGAAAGTTCCACGGTACAGTATGTACAGAACGGGACATTTTCATCATTGGCTCTTCACTCCGCCGAAGTCACTCTTCTTCAGGAGCTTCACAAGGACAAACAGCGAAGGCCGTCAGTCCGGCTACAGCGGGAAGAACCAGGAAGGAGAATCTGATGGGGATAAAAAATCCAGTCACAGCAGCCATAAAGCAATAAACTGGTGCCCAATAAATATGTAATACAATTCAGATGTACAAAATATCAAAGTTAAGCAAAAAGGATACAAAAATTTCCTAAATTATGCTAACTATACAATAACAAAAAAGTAATAATTACAAATGGAAAAAAAAATGAAAAATCAGTGCACATAGATGAATTATGAAAACGTAATTGTTTTCATAATTTAATCCAAAAAAGGCTAAATACTTTAGCACAATACAGTTTGTTTATAAAAAATATTCACAGAAATGGCCAACTTGTGAGTGTTTGTCCACTCTTTTTTTTATTTTTTAAATGAAGTTTAACAAATGTCCATATTCTCCTAGGTTTAGATGTACTAGTACGTGTTAAACACATATCGCATCAAAAAGGTGCTATTGCAAACATTTATTCAATAAAGTTTTATGTGAAGAGTCGTGGCCACGGTGTTTTATTCATGGACCTTGTCTGGTTTATATGTGTTCATGCGCTGCGGCGAGCAGCGGTAAATCTCCGCTGTGCCGTAGGTGTTGTTTGCGACGGCATAAATGTGTGTCATTGCACTCATCTGGGCCATATCGTGGCAAGAAAACACACAAAACAGCGCATCCCGGCCCAGGCGGGCTTAAACATTAACTCCTGTCCTGCCCTGGGGGGGTTTACCACCCTGCGGCAGGCCGTAAATTCCTCCTCCATCTCTACCCTCCGTCCGCAGGCGTGTCCGCCAGGGCCGCACGCCAAGCGGCGTTATTCAACCGCTTCATCGACTCCTGAAACGTTCCGATATTCGGCCCACGCGGGGGTTTTATTTTATTTTTTTTAAGCTGTGCAGATCAGCCGGCGTTCACAGCCCTGACCCCCCTGACCCACACGCAGCGGCTTTTATATCCAACCGAGGACAAAGTCTAACGGCCCGTCATTTTCCACTCGCTGTCTCATGACTGTCACCGCAATGTACACACATCAGATGCGCAAATATATCCATACATAACGAAAAATGTTATTAACGTGTGTTTCTCCGCATTTTATTTATAGAGCACTTTTAAAGGTACGCAAAGTTGTATAATAAAATTAAAAGTGCACATTAAAACACATGCATATTAGCAAAGGTCATGCGTTATTCATCGCCAGTGTTTCAATATGGAGAACAAAAAAGGCAATAAACAAGAGGTAAATCGGTGCATCCACATATTCGGAAAAATGTTGCTGTGCTCGTGTACTTCCGGTTTTTCTTTTTCTTCTTTTGTGTCCTGTTTCTGTCCCTGCGTAATTACGAGATGGGTGGTCCTGGCCCCTCTCGGCGCAGGGCCCGGCTGATGATTCTGACCAATCACTTAATGACATACTTTACGCCAAAACGAGGGAAGACGTTTAGATGCGGAATTTAAATAAAGACAGAAATATGGAAAGCATGTTATTTATTTTTAGTGCAACAACTTGAGGAGACGGAACTGAAGCTGTGATTTACAGCCCCGTTCCGTCCATTGGAACCTCAGACGCGGCGGAGAAGAGGAATGTGACGGTGAAAAAAAAAAACTCTCCACTTTCGGCTGTTTTTATGAGCCTGAGGTTTCGCTTTGTGTTTTTCGTCCACATTTTACGGGTGTCCATCCAGACGAGTGCTGAGCTCTCTGATGATGGGGTCATGGAAAGACGGCGTATTCGGTGTCAGGGCCGGGACGAAAACTTCAGTGTTGTCAACACGTCCACGTCTCCGGGTGTCGGCCTCGCCCGCGCTCTCAGGGCCCCGGGAAGGCTTGAAGTTTTCCTGCCCTCGGAACGGGAGCAGCCCGCGCTGCCAAAACCACTCAAACTTTACAACACATGGAGCCGAGAACATGAGAGCGAGCGGCGGTGGAAAACAACATGCATTACCAATTCTGTCATGGCCCTCTCTCCATCTGAAACGAATGTTCCCGTCACCCCCGCGACGTCACTGCTATGATGGGGACGCCATGTTTGGAACGTGTCGGTGAATGGCCGGAAGAGTGGGGAGAGGACGTGCGATGTTTGGTTTTCCCCCCTCGCCTGCTGACAGCTGGCGCCGCGGGATCGTGGCGGGACGCTGCCCGCGGGGCCACAGGCCCATCGCAGCTTTTAGAACCTGACTTGGGCCATGTTACGTTCAGTGGTCATGTGATGCGCTCTCATCCCATGCCTGGCGCCGAGTCGCCTTCCGGTCGGAGCGGGAATTCTAAAGAAAGGGGGGGGGGAAATGTGAGTCTGTGACAGACGCCCTGTCACAGCAGCCGTCTACCCTGCGGCTCTCGGTGGCTTCACTTCACCTTCATTGCATGACTGAATGCATTTCTTTTTGCTTTTATTAAGAACGATGGTTACGTTCCTGTCCTAGACCAACGTGCCTGAAACCGGGGATTGTGGATGTGGCAGCGGTGGCCTTCGAGCAAGGCGCCTGTCCCGTGCTCCCTCAGGGGACGGGTGAAATGCCACTATGTGTCACAAGCGACAACTAGTCTCCTTGAAGCCGTCTGCGCTACTCCACGCGTAATTACCTGTTTATAACATCAGCGGGTTACTTTGAACGCTTGAGACGTGCTGGTCAACGTAGGATCCCATGGACTCATATCCAGTCCCGTGGAGGTTCGCCGTATAAATGCACTCCCGCGAGTTGATGCTTTTGTTGGCTAAATGGAACAATCCCTTGGCTGGTTGGCTGGTTGGCCGCTTCCCGCCTTGCTTCGACAAGAGGCTTTTGTAAAAAAAAACCACGAGCCTGCGCCGAGCTCCACAGGCCGGGACTCACCACCACGTCTCTCTTCTGATGGCCAACCGTCACTCAGTCGCCGCGTCTGTTTTTTCATCCGCGTTACAGGAAAGCCATTCGGTTAACTGTCCTCTGGAGGCCTGATGAACGAGGAGGTCAAACAGAACACGAGCCGCATGAAGAATAACAGCGCGGCGCAGGATGAAGACCAGTAGACTCTGAAACGTGAGTTGATGGAAAATAAGATATAGCGAAAATAAGGGCAGTGTGAGATTACTGTGATTATCACACACACACACACACACACACACACACACGGAGCGACCACCCAGCCGCTGACCCGGCAGCCCTCGCCCCACTCTGGGACGGCAGAGCCGGGAAAAACTACACCGCTCACTTCCTCCCGCCGACGCTCCCGCTCGTGTCGTAACAACTCATAAAGGTGCGAGACTTGACCCTCCCCGTAAAAACAGCTGCCGCAGGCCCCGCCCTCTGAGAGGTGACCGGTCTCTCGTTTCTGCGGTGACGCCGTTCCATCCCGCCGCGCATTGTCTGTTTGGACAGCTGAGTCCAGGCCGCAGTGTCCGAGTTGTCCCAGTACCAGCCCGAAAAAACCCACGGGGCCGGTTTCCTCGGTTACGGACTTCCCAGCACGCACCGCTTTTAAGTAATGCGTGTGGCAAATCGCAGCCGAGCCCCGGACCCGTTCCAGATGTGCGCGCGGTAGCTGCCGCTGGAGAGCGGGGTCAGAGGTCACAGAGGGTTTGGGTTTCCTGCGCGCGGACCCCTGCCGCGCCCGGCCAGAGCGCTTCCTCCGCCGCAGCACCGGCGTGGCTCCCGCCGCAGCACAAATATTAGTGTCGAAGCTGCAGAGGGGAAGACGGGGGACGAGGGGAAGGAACGATCGCCTTACCGGCCCTCTGACCCGGCGCCGCTGCATGCAGGCTGCAGCCGTTTATGTGCAGGAGTGCATGTGCTGCATTCCCAGGGTGTGTGTGTGTGTATGTTTGTGGGGTGTCTGTGCGGTGTGTATGTTTGTGATGTGTGTTGTGTGGTGTGTGTGTGGTGTGTGATGTGTGGTGTGTGTGTGTGTTTGTGTGGTGTGTGTGTGTGTATTTGTGTGGTGTGTGGTGTTTGTGTGGTGTGTGTATGTTTGTGTGGTGTGTGTGTGGTGTGTGTGTGTGTATTTGTGTGGTGTGTGTGTTTGTGATGTGTGTGTGTGGTGTGTGTATGTTTGTGTGGTGTGTGTGGTGTGTGTTGTTTGTGATGTTGTTTGTTTGTTGTTTTGTGGTGTTGTTTTTTTGTTGTTTGTTTT